>NC_133771.1:207849435-207918631 GCF_003597395.2 Chelonoidis abingdonii | reverse complement strand
GTCTATAATATACAACTAAACTATTGTTGTATGTAAAGTAAATAAGGTTTTAAAAATGTTTAAGACGCTTCATTTAAAATTAAATTAAAATGCAGAACCCTCTGGACTGGTGGCCAGGACCCGGGCAGTACGAGTGCCAAGGAAAATTAGCTCACGTGCTGCCTTTGGCACACATGCCATAGGTCACCTACCCCTTCTCTAAAGTTTTACATTGTTTTGTTTTCGAGTGGAATTATGTAACAAAAATCTACATTTGTAAGTTGCACTGTCATGATAAAAAGATTGCACTACTTGTACTTGTATGAGGTGAATTGAAAAATAGTATTTTTATCTTTTTTACAGTTCAAATATTTGTAATAAAAAATATTATAAAGCGAGCACAGTACACTTTGTATTCTGCATTGTTGTTGAAATCAATATATTTGAAAATGTAAAGAAACAAAATAATATAATAAATTGGTATTCTATTATTGTGTAACAGTGCAATTAAAACTATGATTAATCACAATTAATTGTTTAATCAAGTTAATCTGTTTCGAGTTAATTATTTGAGTTAACTGTGATTAGGGTGACCAGATAGCACGTGTGAAAAATTGGGACGGGGGTGGGGGAGGGTGATAGGCCTCTATATAAGAAAAAGCCCTCAAATATCAGGACTGTCCCTATAAAGTCAGGACATCTGGTCACTCTAACTCTGATTAGTGAACAGCCCTAATTTTAATTATTAAAGTTTTTTAAAAAAACAAACAAATCCCAGTCATTTTAGTGCAGAGTTTTTAATGCATTGACTTTGCTTTTCTAGATCCTAAGAATTATTTCAGCTTATAATGGAGATGTGGGGCTCATTGCTATGAATGGGAACACGCCACTTCATTATGCTGCTGCTGGGGGGTTTGCGGATTGCTGCAAATTTATAGGGCAAAGAGGTAAACAAACTGTGTATTTACATAGATCATACAAATCTTTGCTTGTCTTCTGTGCTGAATTCAGGATTTCACTTCTCTATAAATGGTGGATTTGACTTTCCGGAACTGTCACAATTGCACTTGTAATGAGCATTTAATCCACTGACAAATATAGATTGTCAGGAAAATTTTCCTAGCTGTGTGGCTGTGAGCCTGAAGAATAATTCTCAAAGGAGGCAGTGGATGCTCAGTAGATTTGAGTCATTTAAAACTACGCTGGGCTAAGTATTTAGGCATACACAGGTGGGAACAATATTCCGTTAGACTTGGGATGGATTTAATTCTTTCAGAAGTGAGTGCCCACAGCTGCTTTTGAAACTTCTACATTTCATAGGAAAATAATCATTGGGTCACTTAAAGGGACTGATCCAGAGCCTATTGAAATTAACCAAATGACTCCCCTTAATCTCCATATGCATTGGATCTGGCCTCAGAGAAGCTGTGGTCATACTGACTAAAATCAAATTCAGTGACACACCTGGAATTTAACATGATTTCCACATGAACCTGCAAAATCTGTTCATGCTCTGTTCATGAGGTCCAAACATTTTAAATAATGGCACCATACATAGCCAAACTGCAATTCTTGGGTACAGAATGGTGAATTAAAAATAGTATTTCAACCTTAGCTGTGCTCTTCATGGCTTCTTTTATTGGTTTAAGTAAAATCTTTAACACTTTCAGTGTAGTATTTGTGTTTAATAATTATCCCACTCCCTAGTTAAAAAGTGCAATTTAATAGTTCTGTCTAGATCCCAGACAATATAAAATTATAGATCCATGTCAATAATTATCTGCAGCAGTTTGCGGGAAATCTGAATTAAGACTCAGCTAGTTTTATACACCATCTTATTTTTGCAGTAAAATGATTTCTGTATGTTTAGGTTGTGATCCTAAATGGAAGAACCTGCTAACAAAGACCCCAAGAATGACTGCCAAAGAAGGTGGTTTTAAAGCAGCATCAAAGGAACTGCGCAAAATTGAACGACTCCATGCTAAAATCTCCAAACCTGGACCGAAGGAAGACAATCCACGCTGGGCAATGAGGTTGCACGATTGGTCCTTAGAACACCAGACAGCCCTTCGTGAGGCATTTGAGGTGGTGGACAGAGGGGATGGAACAATAAGCAAAGATGACTTTGCATCAATTATTCAGGAGAAGTGTGAGTTTGTGGATGCTGAACTAATACAAACCGTTGCCCAGGCACATGATAAGTCTCGTGCTGGGGGGATTAACATTGAAGAGTTCTTTAAAGGTTCCAAATACTTGCAAAAAGCCTATCTCATTTCATCTTTTGGACCCAAAAAGAAGAAAGGGAAGAAAGGAAAAGGCAAGAAAGGCAAGTTCTCCATTCCAATGCCCATCTGCGTCATACCAGAGAGCTTGTGCCCACGCCGAATAGATGGCGGGACCCCTATGTACATGATTGAGACCTATCAGAATGTGACCGATGGTAACCGCTTTCATCGGGATCACCCCCCTGAACATCCTTTACAGGATGACTCTGTGTGGTACATTGATGAACCGGAGAAGACTTACACCAAGATAAACTATCTTACTAAAGCAGGAGACATTGTGTCACTGAAAAAAGCATTTGAAGAGGGGGTCCCAGTGGATGTTAGAGATGTATATTATAAAACTCCTTTGATGGCTGCATGTGGAAGTGGAAACATGGATGCTGTGAAATATCTTCTAGAGAAGGGGTAAGTTTTTGTGAGTAGGGTTGTTTTTGTTATTTTTGCACAGTGTATATATTTGATAGTCACTTAGACACAAAAGAAAAAAATGAAGATATTTAACTTTATTTTTAAGAATTTGCATAGTGTTTGTCACTGGACAATCAAAGCATTGCAAGCAGTAATGAATTTAGCTTCATAACGCCCATGAGGTAGGGTATTGTTATTATGATCCTTGTTTTTGAAACAGAAGCACTTAAAGGTGATCTTCAAAATTGGCTAAAGCCAAGCTTATGCTCAAATAAATTTGTTAGTCTCTAAGGTGCCACAAGTACTGCTGATCTTTTTGCGGATGCAGGCTAACATGGCTGCTACTCTGAAACATTTTCAGAGTGTTTGTTAATTTAGGGGATCTGAGCATTTGGTCTTTCAGAAGTGCCAGGTACTTACATATCCAGTGGAAGTCAATGGGATCTGCAGGTGCTTAGCACCTCTGAACGTCAGCCTTGGCGTGTCCCAAATTGGGCATTCCGAAAGTGGAGGCACTCAAAATTAGTGGATGCTTTTTTGAAAATGTTGGCCTAAGTGACTGGCCCAAGGTCACACAAGCAGTCTGTAGCAGAATTGTGAATACATCCTGGATCTCCTGATTCATACTGTCCTTAGAGGCAAAGATGTGAATGAAACTGGTGCATAAAAGCATTACTTCTAATCTACAGCCTCAGCAGGTTGACGTGTGCTGAGTAGATCAGGCTTAAGGCTGTAGTCAGACCCTGCTATCTAATATATTCACTGCTTTAAAAGTTCTGCAGCAGATTGTAGTCAGCAGACACACTAGGGAAATCTTAATAATAAAAGGTAGGATTTTTATTTTGAATGATAGTTAATGATTCATTAAAGTAATTTGGAAGATGTTCCCTTAGGCATTTATCTGAATGACTGTAGGGCTATACCAGAGCATGACAGGGTGTCTGTTCGAAGAGGAGAACAGAAGAGCAGTATGTTATGTTATATGCAAAAATTGCTACACACAAGTATGATGGGGTTTTTAAAAAAAATTTTTTTTTTTTTTAAAGACAACAACATTTACATTAGCATTACTCTCTATATGTAGCAATTCCCATTTCCAAGGATGAGCAGTTACTTAAGGTGGACCCGACAGCAAAGACCCCAAAATCGGGACTGCCCCTATAAAATCAGGACATCTAGTCACCCTAAGTTACTTAGAATCTTAGGCTCTGTTGTTAGTGAAGCCTTGCTGAAGTTGGTACGTGCTCCTGTATCTGTCAGCTTCACCAGCAGCTTGCTGATTCAGCAGATCTCGATGTTCATAAAGCCCATGGGCTTGGTTCAGTGCCGAAGTGCTCAGCCAGGTTCGTTGTAGACAAAGCACAGTTCCAGTGCCCCATAGGAGCTACAGGTACACCACTATATGTATGCCTGCGACAATGGTACCAGCTCAATCAGGACACTAGGATCCGGTCCCCTAGGCCAGCAGAAAGGTGCCCCTCCTTTGTCTTCTCCTTTTATACACCAATATAAAGAAGTTCCGTATTACATTCCATATGCTTTTCATTATTTTCTTGTACCTTACACCTGCTAGTTTTAACAAAACATCCTCATCCATTATCCTGTCATTCCCTCAGTATCTTACGAGGGTCTGTCTGTCCCTGAACCATCTCCTGGGAATGTGTTCATGCAATTACATGAGAACTCTGGGTGTTCCTGTACCATCCTCTCAGGCCTGGAATGTACTTACTTGGTGTTAGCTAATACCTGGTGCATTGAAATTTTGCCAAGGAGAGGCTTCCTCTGGTTCACAGTCTTTGGTTCTTACTGTTAGTTTGCGTAGGGCTCCAGTAACGCCTATACTGCCTACAAGCCCCAGTCCTGAAGAGGCTTAAACTCGTGCAGCTTAATGCATTTCAGCACTCCCATTAACACTGATGGGACATTTCTAAAGTTACGGTCATGTTTAAGCCTGTGCATTCTTGGGGTCTAGTGGTTACGCTCATTGGGCCAATTAATCTTTACTGACTTCATCAAACCTCCATTGAGTTCAATGGGGTTACAGTGAGGATAAATTTTGCCCCTTATGTTTAACATTTGGACCTTGTAACATGGTAAAGCACTGTTAATTTGGGGATTTTAAACAGACAAAGCCAGGAAATTCAGAGGTAAAGTGCCATAGTAAATGTCAGCTTTGTACCTTTCAGCAGGCTAGAATTTCAGTACATGGTGAAAATATTGCTATGGGAATCTAACTGGGCTCCTTTTTATAACATGGTCTTTCAACAAACCATATCGAGTGGAATACAAAGTGTTCTGTATGTTCATCTAAGGTTCTAGAAAATGGTGCAGTTTGAACAGAAATCGGCAGTGCATGCTGTGGTTTATTTGCATGGTTTTGCTGGAGCAGGATTATAAATCAGTCTGATTAAAAAAAATACAGCAAGAGACAGTGCTAACATACAAGTCCTGTGTAAAACAATGTTATGCCCGCCCCTGGAATTCTCTGTTCGGATCTCATCAGCTTGTCCCTGAAAGGATAAAATAGAAGCAGAGGGGGTTCAGTGAACAGATGGAGAGAATAATTGCAGGCATGGAAAATATTGCATATGAAGAGAGACTGGAAGGCTTGTGGCTCATTGATGCCTGAAAGGAGATGAATAGGAAATGATAGTGATGTATAAAATAATGAATGGAATGGAGATGATTGAGTACTTCCCCTCCCCCACTTTCTTAGACAAGATCAAGTGTTATCCAAAGACACTGAAAGCCAGCAAATTTAAACCTGGTAAACAAATAACACTCAATTAGCCTGTGGAACTTATTGTCAAGATGTCGCTTAGAGCAAGATTTCAGTGGGATTTTAAAAAAAGATTAGACATTTATATAGATTACAAGAACATCTAGGACTACATTAGTAAAGAATTTAAAAGACGTGTGGATGGAATGCAAACCCTTGTGTTTCAGGGCATAAAGTCACCTTTTGGCCAGAGCGGTTTAGGAAGAAACTTATCCTGAAACATCTTATAACTTTGGGGTTTCTTGCCATCTTCCTGTGAAGCATGCGGTATTGGCTCCTGGACTAATGTTCTAATGGATGCTTCAGTTCAGCATTTTTTTACTCCTTGTAAACCCACGCAGTGGGGCTTCTGAAAGGCAGCAGCCTTGGAGAGGATTGTGGAAGGAGCTTGTGGGTTGTTTGAAAACAGGAGGGAGCATCTTTCTCCCCTTTGATAACTGCGAAGGAACATAGGTGAAGTGAGAAACCAGGAGAAGTGGCTGATCGAGCCCCTCCTGTTCTGAGCTCCACCTGAGGGAGGTGTCCCGCAATCAACTGGGTCCCAGTCCTGCACAGATGGACCCTTGCACGCATACAGGGCCTCATTAACTTCAGCTTGCACACAGGTGTCTGCATCCCTGGATCTAATTGTGTTGGACTGAAGACAGTCCACTGCATTTCTGTTAATTCAGTTCTTTGCATGTAAAATTTCATTTCCAAAAAGTAAAAAATAAATAAATTAGGAATGAGTAAAATAAAAAGCAAATGCAAAAAATATGAATGGGGAAATATTAAAAAAAATGAAATTAACCAGAAGGGAATGTAGAAGGAGGAAGGAAAAGTCTGAATATAAGATGTAGAAAGTGTAGAGGCATTATCAGAATCACTATTCAGGTCACATTTTATGAAGCAGCTATGTCAACAATATTGCAGCAATTTTGATTATTTCTGTTCTGTAGTAAAATAAAATATTGGTATTCTTTCTGCTAGCTTAACTCTTATGCTTTCTCTCAAGTTGCACATTTCACTTCTGTCATGCCATCATTGCTGTACTGCTGTGTAGGATAAACTGGATAAACAATGCTGAAAATACAGTCCCCTGTGCCCTCCTGATTACACCAGTGTGAAGTTTTTAATACCAATCTTGGTTCTTTCTAGCTCTGAATAATTAAAGAAATACTGTAATTTTCTAACCTAAAGCTGTACAGGCATGCAATGTTGGATCATCAGCTTGTATAAATCAGCATAGATGCTCTAGTTTCAGTGGAGCTACGCTAATTTATGCCAGAGGTCTGGCAATTTATAATCAGAGAGATGCTGTTTAGTGTTAAAAGCAAACATGAGTATTATTTGATCCTACAATACACAGCCGTTAACATACTGTGAACTCTGGGTAGTAAACTCTGGGTAGTAAACTACTTAGCCACAACCCTTTTAGGATGTAACTAGTTCAAAATAAAATCGGGGGCACTGACTTTAAAAAAAAAAACAGTTGAGAAAAATCTAAAGAAAATCAAAGGAAGCGATCTGATAATCGAATGAGCTTCCTTTTCATGTCTCCCTTCACTGTCATCCCTATTTGGAGTCCATAGGCTGTAATTCTTTGAGTGTGGAAGAATATTCAACAGATGAAAATGTTAAATTGGGAGGGGAACTGAAATAGTACCTTGAAGGGTTTCTGCCTCACATCTATTGTGGCCTGTCCCTTGGGCCTTGTCTTCACTGCATCAGTTAGCTCAAGTTAACCTAGCCCCAGTGAACACAGCCACACTGCAAAACAACACTGCAGTTACACAGTGTGGTTGAATTATCTGGTGATGAGTTACTGTAAGTCACTGCATCCTAGGGTTTAAAGCACCATTTAACTTGATCAGGACATTTTTGTGAGTGGATGGGAGTTGAGGAAAGAGTAACCCTTGGATGATCACGTGAGCTAACTGTGTTGTGAAGACATGCCCTTAGACCTGCTTCATTTTAGGCCCTGATCCAGCTTCTTTTGGAATTGAATGGAAATTTTACCTTGGGCTTCAGTGGAAGTAAGATCTGTGTTTAACCCATACTCCCTCTCTCCCTCCCTCATCCCCTCACAGACTTCTTACTTCTCCTACCCACAGCTCAAGTGCCTGTTCTACCTCTCCAGGTACATCTACACTTGGAGCTGGGGGTGTGATTTCCAGATTGCAGGGACATGCGCTAGTGAGCATGCTTAAAAATAGGGTGTCACCATGGCAGCGCAAGCGGTGAGAGGGGCTGGCTGTCCCAAGTACATACCTAAGGTCTCAGCTGGGTATGTACTTCGGGGGCCAGCACCTTGTGCCAGTCATGCTACTGTGCCTACATTCTGTTTTTTTAACATGCTCACTTGATCAGAGCTAGCACAAGTATGTCTCCTCAAGCTGGGAATCCCACCCCCACTGCAAGTGCCGATCTCATCTCCTTTTCCTCTTCCATTAGGGGCAAGATCTCGGCTTGCCCTGTATGCCCGTACAGGAGTGTGAAGTGCCTGCTCAGTATCCTGAACGCTGTAGAGAGCGCAGCCTTTGTAGGGCTACTACGACCCTTCCTGTGTACAGGGAGGCAGGCCCCTGAGGGACATGAAGAGGCTGTGGCTCTGCTCCCCATAATGAGCCAACACAGCTGAGTCAACTCACATGAGAAAAGTAAACTCTTAGTCTAGCTCAGTGGCAGATTCCTTTCCCCTGAATCATTGCTTCTGAAGCAGCAGAGCACCATGCAGTCCCTTAACTCAGGGCAGATTTTAAAGTGACAGTCAACTTGAATTGTTCTGGTAAAAAGAATCTAAGAATGCTGATCTTCTGTTAAAGGATGTAAAACACAGCCATAAGGGTTAGAAGTGGTAGTCCAGGTGGTCCAAATGGTAGCCAAAGGTAGCAGCACAATAAAAGCGACATGTTTGATTAGTGACGTGAATCATTGACAACCCTGTTGTTCCCCTCCTTATGGAAGCATTCTCGCAGTAATGTGAGCAGGCACCGTACAGCTCTTCCGAAATGGGAATCATAGGACTCTAAGGGAGCTCGAGAGGTCGCCTCGTCCAATCCCCTACGCTTATGGCAGGGCTAAGCATTATCTAGACCATCCCTGACACGTGTTTGTGTAATCTGCTCTTAAAAATCTCCAATGATGTAGATTCCACAACCTCCTTAGGCAATTTATCCCAGTACTTAACCACCCTGGTAGTTAGGATGCTTTTCCTAGTGTCCAACCTAAACCTCCCTTGCTGCAATTTAAGCCCATTGCTTCTTGTCCTATCCTCAGACGTTAAGAAGAACACTTTTTCTCCCTCCTCCTTGTAGCAACCTTTTACGTGCTTGAAAACTGTTATCATGTCCCCTCTCGGTCTTCTCTTTTCCAGACTAAATAAACCCAGTTTCTTTCAATCTTCCCTCATAGGTCATGTTTTCTAGACCTTTAATCAAGATGGTCAGGGATGTAACCCCATGCTCTGGCTGTCCCTAGAGGTGAAATGGTTTGAATCTGGGAGTAGATGACAGGGGATGGATCACTTGATAATTGCCCTAGTCTGTTCATTCCCTCTGAAGCAGTGGTTATCAAATTTTTGTACTGGTGACCCTTTTCACATAGCAAGCCTCTGAGTGCGAACCCTCTTATAAGCAAAAAACACTTTTTAAATATATTTGACACCTTTATAAATGATGGAGGCAAAGTGAGGCTTGAGGTGGAGGCTGAAATCTTGTGACCCCCCCATGTAATAACCTCATGACCCCCTAAGGGGTCTTGACCCCCCAGTCTGAGAACCCATGCTCTGAAGTATCTGGTACTATTGACTGTCAGAAGACAGGACACTGGGCTAGATGGACCATTGGTCTGACTCAGTATGCCCATTCATATGTTCTTATGTTTTATTTATTTACAGGGCTGATGTAAATGCAACTGACAATTTCAAGTGGACTCCTCTGCACCATGCCTGCCATGCAGGTCAACAAGACATTGCTGAACTGCTTGTGAAGTCTGGAGCAGCGATCGATGCAGTTACAATCAACAGTGCCACCCCACTGATGAGAGCTATTGAGAGCTGTAGACTGGACTCAGTGCAATATTTAATTGATTCTGGTGCAAAAGTCCAGATGGAAAACAGAAAAGGTAAATACTCACATTATTTGTGGTCACTTTCGATTAAAACGGCAGTAGAGGGTTTGGGGTTTTTCTCAGTTACGCATAAGCTTTGTTGAGACAGTGGACCGTATTGTAAAAGAAATAAAATGAAGTGGTATGTTCTTTGAGGAGCCGACTGTACTAGATTTCTGGTTGTTGTTAGCATGGTGCGCTGGGGATACAGTTAAAGTTGTCTTGAGTAAATTTAGCAGCCATGTTCCTATTTCCCAGTGTTTAGGGTTTTCGTTTTTACTATGTGGAACCCACATTTTGAGAACATTGAGAACAGCAATACTGGGTCAGACCAGTTGTCCATCTAGCCCAGTATCCTATCTCTGATAATGGCCAATGTCAGATGCAGGAGCTCGGGGTTCTGTCCCTGAGCATCTTGCCTAATAGCCATGCCTATTCTCCATGACTTCTTTCATTCTTTTTTGAACCCCACTATACTTTTGGCCTTCACAACATCTCCTGGCAACGAGTACCATAGATTGACTGTGTCTTATGCATGCATTTGTTTTAAACCTGCTGCCTATTAATGTCACTGGCTGAATTTCATTCTTATGTTACATGAAGGGGTAAATAGAACTTCCCTATTCACTTTCTCCAGACGAATTGTGATTTTATAGACCTCTATCATATCACTTAATCATCTCTTTTCTAAACTGAACAGTCCCAGTTTTTTTAATCTCTCCTTTATGGAAAATGTTCCATGCCCCTAATCATTTTTGTTGTCTTTCTCTGCACCTTTTCTGATTCTAATGTACCTTTTTGGAGATGAGGTAACCAGAACTGCATGCAGTATTCAAGGTGTGGGCATACCATGGATTTATATTGTGGCATTGTGATACTTCCTATTCAGGATTTGTGTCGTTTTGTGCTTTTTGAAAAAAGTGAATCTCAAGAGTTTGGGGTTTTTTTTTGTTTTGATTTATTCTTTATGTGAAGATTCAAACTTAACTCTAGATTAACAAAGTTTTTTGCAATGAAATAGAGGGTAATTGAAAACAACTCTGCTAGGACTGTAGTGGCTCCATGGTTTGCAAATCATTATTAGTGAGTACAATAATGAGGGAATGCTAGTTATGTAAAGCAAAATTGTAAAGGTTTTAATTGTGACCACCTGTAATGGCCATTGTGTTTTTACTTTGAATTCTTGTGTGGCACTTGTTTGATGTGCTTCTTCCTGTTTAGCAGTTGGATAGATATTATTCTGCTTTAGCAAAAGTGACAACAAAAATTATCTGGATTTATACAGAAGTTATTACCTTCTAGCAGCAGTAGAGACAGGGATCTAGTGCAGCTCTGTTAGTTTACTTGGTTTTCACGTGATGTAGTGGGAAAGTCTCATTAACTTCACTCTGCAGAGGTACCCAATAGCTATCATGCATCAGAAATTACTCCCAGTAACATAAACTTTATTAAATTAAAAATATATTGGCTGGGTGTTTTGGCCATCTGCTGGTATGAGGATCCAACTTATTGATGCAGTCTTGTCCCCATTGACCTCAGCTGGTAGGGTGACCAGATGTCCCGATTTTATAGGGACAGTTCCGATTTTTGGATGTATATAGGCTCCTATTACCCCTCACCCCGTCCCGATTTTTCACACTTGCTATCTGGTCACTCTATCAGCTGGCAAACTCCAGGGAAGGAATTCTCTACCTATACTTCGGCCCCTATGCACTCTTATGTCACCATGCAATAGCCAGAAAAGGGCTACAGGACAATTCTTCTGGTGAAGGCCAGTAGCTCTAAGTAGTCCCCTTAGAAGTCTTGGCATAGAAGATGTGCTGGGGCAAGAAGGGAGACTTCACAGCTCATTCCTTGAAAGGGATTCTGTCCAACTTCAGATTGCAGGCTGCTGTAGTTAGAGCAGCCCTGGAGGCCACTCTACGTTGTGCTGAAGGCTGCGTTACCTGCCAACCAGACCAAAATGCCAATACCACAAAGGTGGCTCAAAGTCCTCTTTAATTCATGCTGTTTAAGTAATAGTAAGGGGACAAGTTTGTTCTGAATAAAAGAGGAAAAACACGATCCAAGTGTAAACGTCACTGTGGGCCAGATTTTCAAAATAGCCAAGCATCTGATGCCTAAATAAGTAGTTGGATTTTCAAAAGAGCATTCAAACTGCTGGGTGCTGAGCAATCTGGAAATCTGGCCCTTATTTAGGTCTGCAGCTGGAAGCTGAGCCCTTTTCAAAATCTGACTCTGTATATGCATCTTCTGCTTTGTTCTAATCACACTCTGTGGACAAACAGTTTTAAAAGTAGTGGGGAAAAACTTCTCATACTAGCCCTTTCTAATTGTTAAACAAACTTAAAACCATTCCCTTCATGAGCTATAGTGCATATTTAGGGTTTGTTTGGTTTTAACTATTGTGAAACGTTTTAGTACTTTCTGTAAGGTACGATTATGTGATATGTCAAAATTGTTGGCTAGTCTGGCTTTATTCCTGGGTTGAGGCGCACAGCAGCTGTTCAACCAAAACAATGATTATATGGGAGTTCTGTGATCGATGGAGCTGGCATCATTTACAATGAAAACTTTTATTTCTGTTACTGAAAATTTTAATCTTGTAGTTTTGGGTTTTTTTTTTTAAGATATGGGAGCATCCAAAAAGGGATAAAATGCTTGATCCAGAGTGCCCTCAGTAGAGCTGATTTGGGAAACATAGCTTGTTGAAAAACAGTTTTGTCAAAAGTGAAACTTTTTGTCAGAAAGGGTTGGTTTCGCAGAAGCTTGCATGAGAAGGTTTCTCAGGTCAATGGGGCACTATTTGGTCAAAGGGTGTGTGTTCCCCCTCTTAACCCCTTCCCCCCAAATAGGTTGGTGTTAGAGTACTCACTTGGGATGGATCTGAAGTCACTGTCTTTCTCAGATTCCGGTGGAGGGTCCTAGCTACAAGAGTATAAGGTGTTCTTGGATGTGGGGAGGGGTGTGTGTCTGTTTTTTTTTTAAAAAAAGGAACAAATTCTAAAGATTTCAGTCCCCCCCCAGTGTTAAACTGGAATTTTTTTTTTCAAATCCTAGAAATTTTTGTGGGCTCCCAAAACCATTCCCTATCCAATTCTAGGCCAGAGCCTTGTAATTCCCACTGAGTTCACTGGGAACTGCAGGTGCTCAGCTCCGCTGAGTCTTGCCACAGAGGAATAACTTCTAAAATGATGGTGTTCCATCTGGGGCCTTAAAAAAGGTGGAGATCTACTCTAGCCTGGTTTAAAGCCCTGGCCCTACAATATGCTGACTGCTTCCTGGGAGGTGTTGAGTGCCTCCAAGTAAAGTCCGCATCTTGCTGAATTCGCTTCTATGGGAGTTCAAATATAAACAACAAATCAAAAACTATTACAAGCAAAATAACCAACCAAATAATACATGTGACACACAGTTTAGGGGCTTGATCCTAAAAACCCTTAGTCACATAAATAGTGCCTTTAGTACTCCTTCCTGCAAGTATTCCCATTGATGTCAGCAAGACAGCTAGCATGAGTGAGCACAATTTATGTGTTTCATGGTTAGCAGGCTTGATCTCTCATTGAGTTCAGTGAATTCCAGTGTAATTATGCAGTTATGGTGATCAGTGCCACCGTTTATTTTTATGGCTACTGACAGCGATTCTTATCATGAACTTCGTTTGCTTTTTGTTTTCTTTTTTTTAAAAGGCCAAAATACTTTGGACATTGCAAAGGCGTACGCTGACTTTAGACTAATTGACCTGCTTCAAGAAAAACTGGACCGTTTGCCAAAACCACCAGAAACCAAAGCAGATAAAGGGAAGAAAGTGAAGAAAGCTGGCAAGCCTAAATCAGCCGCGAAGCCCACGCGGGGGGAGGCTGAAACTGCAAAAGAGGAGGTATGATAGATAGCCTGGGGTAATGAAATACAGCCCAGGAGGCGATTTGATTTGCCAACTAGTTACTCAAATGCTCATTTTCTTCATTTATTTTCCAGACTAAAGCTATAAAGATGCTCTACAAAATACTTACACAAACTGCGCTAGCACTGTAACCGGTGAATGTGAGAAAGGATTAAGGATTGGGTATCTGGGATTGAACCCCGATCTCCTAACTCAGGCTTCCTTGTATGACCTTGGGCAGATCCCCCTCTGAAAAACGGCTTGTCTGTTTAGACTGTAAACTCTTTGAGGGCAGGGACAGTGCCCATCGCATAGGCCTCTATGTGCTATTTTCATATTAACAAAAGCCCATGTGGCTTGCCCCCAGACAAATGGTATAAGGAGCATTTCAGTTCCATGGTAACTTGAGCTTGCTTTTCTGTTTCTCTGGTCCCTGAACCCCTGTTTAGCAGCACTCTCCTCACAGTTACTAGTGCCCCGTAAGGTACTGCTGTCGCACCCACTACCTACTGGCGTCATGTAAGTCACTTTTTGCCAACATGACTCCATTTTGTAAAAAGTTTTGCAATACCCTTATTTAGCATCCTGGAAGATTCAGCATGAGATAAGGTTATTAGAGATCAGACTTTATAAAATGCAATCTTGGTGGTGGTTCAGGCTGGATTGGGTTGGAATTTAGTTCTTCGTAAAGTCTGCATGCTTCTGAGCAGACCCGTGGTGAGAGGGATGATACCCTGAGAGTGTGTGCTGGAGGTCTGTACCAAGCGGACGTAGTGATTGAGGGGCAGTCTGGATGCCACAGATCTGGAGAATGTTACAGAAGAAGAGCTCAATTGTCAGTGTTTAGCTGCAGCTCTTTAGTGCAACCCCTCTGCCCCGGCAGGAGCTGTGGGAAGCATTCTGCCTAATCTTCAGATTAGAACAGGAATAGCTACAGTTTGCTTCAGGGCCAGGGTAAAGAATTCAGAGGGAGCAAGAGCCTGGCAGCATGGGCCAGGAGAGTGGAGAACATTACAGATAGAAGAACTCAGACACAGGGTTTATTAATTAGTTGTATTACTGTGTACCTAGTAGCCCTGCTTATGGACCAGGACCCATTATGCGAGGCGTTGTACAGACACCGAACAAAAAGACGGTTCCTGTCCCAAAGAGCTTTCAATCTAAGTATGTTAGGTGTCTTTCCAAAGGTCACACAGGAAGTCTGTGTCAGAGCCATGAACAGAACCCAGATCATCAGAGTCAGACCTTTACCCACAACTTCAACCTTCCTTTCTGCTAAGCCGCACAGTCAGTACCCAGAACCCTGTGGTGCTTGCGTGGCCTTGGCTGTGTCAATAGATTTGACCACTGAAAATGTGCAAGGAACATATTCGCTATCCAAGTTGTGGGCATCAAAATGTATTATTGTAGCACTTGAGCCTCACCAAGAGTATTTACTTCGTTTAAAGTCTGGACTTTGCAATATGTGGTTTCTGAATGACACTCGCCTGCTGCTTTGAACTCGTGTAGTACTCATTCATCAGCTAAAACTGTGGATTGGGTAATTATCTTAGTGCAGGATAGCCCACTGTCCTGCCTGGTGTGTGATATTCCAGGAATTGTGTGTTCTGTGGTACCTAAATACAAAGTAGAGAAATGTCCTTTTCCCTCATATAATCTTTACTGTCATCATGATTGTGATATGTTAAAAGGAGACCTGACCCAAAGCCCTTGAAGTCTACAGGAAGACTTCCATTGAGTTAAGTGGGCTTTGGATAAAGCCCCTTGACTTTTTTTTCCAGTAGTGAGTCTGCAGTTATTACATATTCTGCCTCTTCAGATGTTGAGCTATTTGAGTCATATTTTTCAAACCCTGCCTCTGTTCTGAGTGTTCTTTTCCCTGGGGTGTTCTCTGCACCTCAGCCAGAGCCTTGAGTCCCTGATCTTTGCCCCACAATAAACATTCAAACACCAGCGTTAGCAACTTCATCATAGTTCAGGCATTTTCAGTCATGACTTTCTTCTGAGTTTATCAGCGTTGCTTCTTAATCAGCCCCAGGGGATGTTAGTTAGAGATGTAATGCAGTTATTCCCTCTGGGACTGCAAGTGCTTTCCTTACAGCAGTCCTGCCCTTGACAGCCTAGGGAGAATGTGACTGAGACTAGAAGTCAAACTCTGGTTAACCCCCCTGGTGTAGATGTCCTACTGGCTTTTTCTTTGCAGGCTTGCTAGTTAATACTTGTGATACATGGAAAAAGCATCAAGCTTTCTAAACTTGTCAACCAATTTTTGCAAATGTTAATGTTTCATCTGTAAATTCCCAAGAACTGCATCCACCCGCCTGATTCTTAAAATGCTTCCCTCGTTTTTATTTCCAATATAAATGCTTACACATTTTTTTTAAAAAGGGTCAATAATAAAAATCCTTTCTAGAATGGATACACGCACACATCGATCTGGCTGGCTGGTAAAAGCAATATCCTACAACAACTAGTATGAACAGTGTTTGAAAGGGTGATGTATTTGTCTTCTGCTTAAACTTTTGCAGCCACCTCCACCAATCATAGAAAAATCTATTTTTGAAGAAAAGAAAGAATCCCATAAGGACAATGTTATTCATCTGAATTCTTTAATAACCAGTGGAGCTACTAAGAAAGTTGATATCACATTCACACCCAGAAAAGTAAGTATATTAGCAGAGCCTCATACTGCTGCATTTTGACACTGAAATGAATATGACAATAGGCCTGTATTTTCTGCTGGTGTAAATATCTACAGCTTGATTGAAGTCAAAGTCAATTCAGTGGAGCTGAACCCATTAACACCAGCACAGAATCTGGCCCACTATATTCAGAAATCTCAAAAATATACAACTTTTATTTGCATGATTTGGAAACATGGCTTTCGTAACTAGTGTCACTTTGCTTGCTCTGCTTAAGAGAAATCATTTTGTTCTGACTCTAGAAGCTAATAGCCTTCAGTATTTTAATTACAGATCAATTGATCAAAGAGCAACAACCTTGTAAAAATTCAGGTGGTTTCTCTCTAAGAAAGATGCTTTCCAATGTTGACAATGAAGTTGTATAAGGGTGTAGGAATGATCCTAGTGTACCGGGGTTAACTCCAGATCAGCTTTCTTCACCTCTTCTACAGCTATTAAGGGGAAGGGCTATAAGAATGGCTGCTTTTGGAGACAGAGGGGAGAGTACCTTAAGAAGAAAGGGCTGTCATTTGTCTGGCTTAAATCCATTCTAGGGAGTCTTTCTACTTACTTCTCAATTATGTTATTATTTTATTTGACTTTCCTGTTGTAAACAATAATCTTTGAAGAAAAGACCTTGCTGAAGACAACTGACTTTTTTTCCCTAGTCATTCTCCTCTCCTTCATAAATTAAAGAAATTACAATTAGCCTGTGGAACTCATTGCCACATGATATCACTGAGGTCAACATTGTAACAGGATTCAAAAAGGGATTAGACATTTAATGTGGATCCATAGTTACAACTGTAATTATATTAAATGTATGTTAAAAATAAGTACCACTTTTAAAGGCTGTAAACCCTCATGCTTCAAGCATAAGCTGACTTCTAACTGATGGGGCTTAGGGGGAAACTTTCCCTTTGGGCAAGTTATCCCATGACTGCACCTTCCTCTGAAGTAGCTGGTGCTGGCCACTGTTGATGACAAGATACTGGGCTAGATGGGTCACTGTTCAGATCTAGAATGGCAATCCCTGTGTTACGTAACAATTAACAGGTGATATGCACACCAGGACCCCTGTTGATCCATCAGTTGCAGGTGAAATCTGTGGGAGCTGCACATGCAAACTGACAGAACAGTCAGGCCCCAGTCCTTTTTCAAAGCATGTTTGTAAACATTTGTCCTCACTTACAATGCTCCATTTGCAATAAAGGTCTATGGCCTCCTCTTTCACACAAAGCTGCAGATTTTGCTGCCATCACTGACTATTCAGCAGGAGTGCTGGACACCCATTTTTTTCTATATCAAATATTCATTGTCAAGCGACAATAGTGAAGAGCCTGTGGCATATGCTTTCCGGCAGCTATTGAAGACATTTGGAAATTACATTGGGGAACTCTCTGTCACTATGACGTCTTTCAGCTGGGAAAGCTATTTGGTTGTGCCAGGTATGGAAGCAGGAAGCAATGCTGGATGTGCCCTCCGATGCCCACGAATATTTTACTGAATGAGGAAGAGATTTTGTAACTATACAGACTATTTTTAGGGTGGGATTTTTTAAAGTGTCTAAGGGACACGATAGGATTTTCCAAAGCTTATAAGTGAATTAGTTTTCCAGTTCCCATTGGGAGTCAATGAAAGTTAGGTGTCTAACTTCCTTAGGTGTTTTAAAAAATCCATCCTTAATTGGCTGGAAATAATGTTATATCAGGGAGAATGTCAGGATTCAAATCACTAATCTCCCAGCTGATAAAGCAAATATTCAACTAAATAACCAATTGTGTGTCTGTCTGATATTATTTCTAATTTAAAAAAAAAACTATATAAAAATGTTAAGACAATTGCATAAGCATTATTAGTTAATTAGAACATACTAGCGCTTAATTATTACAATTCTATTTACCTTTGTTTTCCAGACTTGGAGCCCGGAAGCGACAACAGCCAGTCTAATAAGAAAGCGGGAATTACATCGTGAGCGCTTTACTTATGAGTTGGATTTTGAAGACTTCATGATGCCATTTAAGAAGAATTTCATGGGAAAAGCCCGTGCGTTAGAAATGGTGTCTTAAATTAATTCATGCTGTTCTTTGCATCGAAGTTCAGAAAGGGCTTAAAAGCAGAGGCTCCTTTTTTGAAGACTAAATCATGTTACCCTTATTTAATGCCCCTCAATTATGATAAAATTGTAGCAAAACTTTTTTTTTCTTTGTATAACTATGTAGTTTCCCTGTAGTTAAGAACTTAATCTTATAAGAGGCTGAGCCGCACCAAGATTCTAGAATCCTCAAAGGATCAGGTCCTGATTTACCAGGGTATGCAGACTCTAGTTCCATAAAACGATGCATCTTTTTTAATTTATAAACATAGGCACTGTTGGCTACAGCTTTATGCTGCCATATACTTGGACACAGGGCAAGACTCATCTAAGGGCAAGTAGGTTTGTATTTATCTTTCTCTTATTAGGATATTTTTTTAAAAAAAGAACAGTGTAAATTGCAAGCAGGATAAGTCCTCTATTGGGATGTCCTTAGCCAGTGCTATGGGACAGTCAGGAGGAAAGCATCATCCTCCAGAGAGGTAGATGGCATCATTCCTATTAGTTAAAAACTGAAAATAGATGAGTAATGAGTAGTTCTGGTGTTAATTGCTGAACTGATATTTTCATATCCCATCACTCACACTTGCAAAATGGACAAATGCAGGGATTTGCTCAGTATTGCATTACTCAAGTTCTGAGCCAGTGCACCATACATGAGGCTCAAGCCACTGGTATATTTTCAACAAACTTGCCAGAAGCTGGGACTGGATGATGGGGGATAGATCCCTTGAAATTGCCCTTTTCTGTTCATTCCCTCTGGAACATATGGCACTGGCCACTATTGGAAGACAGGGTACTGGGCTAGATGGACCATTGGTCTGACCCAGTATGGCCACTCTTATTTTCTTTCAAAAATAATCACAGTAGTGGGAGTGTTTAGTCTGCAGAAGAGAAGAATGAGGGGAGATTTGATAGCTGCTGTCAACTACCTGAAAGGGGGTTCCAGAGAGGATGGAACTCGGCTGTTCTCAGTGGTAGCAGATGGCAGAACAAGGAGAAATGGTCTCAAGTTGCAGTGGGGGAGGTTTAGGTTGGATATTAGGAAAAACTTTTTCACTAGGAGGGTGGTGAAGCACTGGAATGGGTTACCTATGGAGGTGGTGGATTCTCCTTCCTTAGAGGTTTTTAAGGTCAGGCTTGACAAAGCCCTGGCTGGGATGATTTAGTTGGGAATTGGTCCTACTTTGAGCAGGGGGTTGGACTAGATGACCTCTTGAGGTCCCTTCCAACCCTGATAGTCTATGATTCTATGTAGTTTTGCTCTCATGGGGCTTGATACAAGACCTTTTGAACTCAATGGCTGTTCTATACTCAAGGAAAGAAGGCCAGTGAATATTGTCCCTACCTTAGAAATAGGCCTTAGGAGTGATCTTGTGAATTATAGACTGGGGGGCCTTGTTTTGGCACCAGGAAAACTGGTTGAAAACATATTTAAAAAGAGAATTATAAGACATCTCGTTTGTTTGACGATGAAAACACCCAACGTGATTTCTAGATCTAGTTTTTTCAGTTTACAAGGGTGAAAATATTTGGTTTTTTTTCTGTCAGTCGTGCCAACTCTGCATGGAATCTGAGAGTCAAGCTGGGTTCTTTCCTTCGTGTGCATCATCCCCAGTAATAAAGATTCTGCAGATCAAATTCTGCCCTCAGTGACAACTGTGCAGCCACATTGTCCTTAATAGATGTGCACAGGCACTGCTGAGGCTAGCATGGACTTCAGTGGGAGCTTTGCCTGAGTAAAGGCTGCAGGATTGAGACCTTAATAGTCGTGGTACTGTACAATTCTCTACCCATGCCTCTTACTGGCCCAGTTACCCATATGAGCCCAATGCTTTTCACTCTAGTTGCATGTAGGACGATAGACGTACTATTCACTGGTATGGAGACAGAAACTAGAAGCAAATGACTTAGGCAGCATTTGTTATGAAAATAATTCTTAATGAGCTATGTGTTTGACATTTGAAAATGTTGGGGCCAAGTTCCCAGCTAGTATAAATGCACATAGTTCCATTGACTTTACATCAACAGAGCTCTTGTGCTTCCTTTCTTTTGAAGATGAACACACCCAGTGCAATATTACGTGCAATTTAAAATGACCTTATTTAACGTATAATTATTTAGAATAGAATTGGCATCGTAGCCCTGATGAAAATTCTTAGGGCAAGATGCTTAGCGTGGAAGAATGTTCCAATACTGCTGGTGTTGTAGTTCGTATATTTCAGAGTAATGGAGGCGTTTCAAGGGAAATAGGGTGTCCTGCGTGGACATAAATTGTTTGGGGATTCTCAATATATGGGCATGGTGTCTTTGACCATCAGTGTGAAACTTCTGTTTGTACCCAGATAGTTCAAAATAATAAAATAATTTCATTAAAACTGGTCAGAGAGAACCATGCAAAGGAGGATGAGGTGGCAGACAACAAAAGATCAAGAATAAAGCTGTATCTGTACATACAGAAAAAGCATAAGGATTGATTTGATAAATCATATACACCAGAATAAAGCAGACTTCACGGATAGAAATGCGGGGGGGAGGGGAAAAATTCATAAGTCATTTATTTCAGAAGGTAAACAACCATGTTCAGGACACGAGTGTATCATGGGAATTAGCTAGGAGAGTTTTCTCAACCATTAATGTCAGCTACTCATTAATATCATAATAAATAGCCTACCCTTAGGTAATCACTGCTATGATTAACTAAGGGCAATGTCTTCTTTGGCTTACTCAGATGAGTGGCCCGACCAGAAGGGAGAAGGATTTTGTTTGGATACAGTAGAAGAGTTTAACCTAACCAGTGTACAATGCTATTTCTCCCATTGTTTTGGGTTGTGCAGCGTGCGGCTTGATTGTGACTGCCCTTCAAAAGGATGTGTGAGGAAGCTGCATGCAAAAAGCCTCTCCTGTGCATAGTGGCAGCCCCTGTGCACAGGGCCGGTGCAAGGAAGTTTCATACCCTAGGCGAAACTTCACCTTGCGCCCCCCCAGCCCTGCAGCAGCTCCCCTCTGCCCCAAGGCTGGCGGCAGTGGCGCGCTGATCCAGGGGAATCCCTGGGCTGCTGGTGGCAGCTCAGACTCCCTCTCCCTACCAGCTGCAGCGGCCGCTCAAACACTTCAAAAAAAAAATTGGAGGGCGCCGCTTTTTGGCGCCCTCAAATCCTGACGCCTGAGGCAACCGCCTAGTCCTCCTAAATGGTAGCATCGGCCCTGGACCCAGGGGAACCCCTGGGCTGGCGGCACACTGACCCAGGGGAATCCCTGGGCTGCCGGCTGCTGGTGGTGGTGCGCTGACCCAGGGAAACCCCTGGGCTGCGGGCGCGCTGACTCAGGGGAACCCCTGGTCTGCGGGCACGCTGACTCAGGGGAACCCCTGGGCTGCCAGCTGCCAGTGCGCTGACTCAGGGGAACCCCTGGGCTGGCAGCACGTTGACCCAGAGGAACCCCTGGGCTGCCGGCTGCCGGCGTGCTGACCCAGGGGAACCCCTGGGCTGGTGGCGTGCTGACCCAGGGAAACCCTGGGCTGCCGGCTGCTGGCGCGCTGACTTAGGGGAACCCCTGGGCTGGCGGTGGCGGCGCGCTGACCCCGGGGAACCCCTGGGCTGTTGGCGCGCTGACCCAGGGGAATCCCTGGGCTGCCGGTGGCAGCTCAGACTCCCTCTCCCTCCCAGTGGCAGCGGCCGCTCAAACACTTAAAAAAAGATTGGAGGGCGCCGCTTTTTGGCGCCCTCAAATCCTGGCGCCTTAGGCAACCGCCTAGTCCACCTAAATGGTAGCATCGACCCTGGACCCAGGGGAACCCCTGGGCTGGCAGTGGTGGCGTGCTGACCTCGGGGAACCCCTGGGCTGCTGGCTGCTGGCGCGCTGACTCAGGGGAAACCCTGGGCTGCCAGCACGCTGATCCAGGGGAACCCCTGGCCTGCCGGCTGCCGGCAGCGGCGCGCTGACCCCGGGGAACCCCTGGGCTGTTGGCACGCTGACCCAGGGGAATCCCTGGGCTGCCAGTGGCAGCTCAGACTCCCTCTCCCTCCCAGCGGCAGCGGCCGCTCAAACACTTAAAAAAAAAATTGGAGGGCGCCACTTTTTGGCGCCCCCAAATCCTGGCGCCCTAGGCAACCGCCTAGTCCGCCTAAATGGTAGCACCAGCCCTGTGCACCTGTGACTGACTCCTCGGTGCACGGACTGTGTAGGGCCCCACCCCTTCTTATACATTGCCCAAAAGTGGGAAGGGAAGGAGGTGAAGGCACAACTCAGCCGGGTGCAACTTGCTGGGTGCAGCGGGAGAAACAGTTTTTGTTCTGGTAGCCTGGGCAGTCCTGCTGCATGGCAGGCTGCTCAGGGATGGATCATCCAAGAGGCTCTGCCTCCCCTCAGCAGGTGCCAGTATATTTATGGCACCGTTTGGCCCATAGTGTTCTAAGGTGGGGATAGGATAAAAAGCACCCTCTAAAGCAGAGGTTCCCAACCTGCGGCCGACATGCTGCTTACAGCCCAATCAGCACAGAGCTGCGGCCCACGTGATATCCTTAGAGCCATACAGGTAGTATTGGATGCCAGCCACATAACACGTTGTGGGGCACATATGTGGCTCACAGTGGTAAATACGTTGAGAACACTGCCTTAAAGTAAATGTTGAAAGTAAAACTTTAGTGTGGGGGATGGGGTATTTATAACCTATAGAAGTATAATTTTCAGCTCGGAAGGGCAATTCAGAGGCAACATTAGTTTTTAAGGACCTGGTTTGGTTAATTTTGGACCTCACTGTACAAATGCATGCTCACATGAGTAATGGGTACAGTGTGAGCATGCAGAATCAAGTCCTTTGATGGCACAATTTTCTCCTGTTACGTTTTTTGTTCCATCTGTACCAGGGACTTTTAGCAAATCAACAATCTGCACAACAGCCAACTTTTTTTTTCTAATGTGGAAACATCATATCCATTTGATGCAGCAGCTGCAATAAGTCACTCCAAGTGCTGCGTTTCTTGGGATTATTACACTCAGACTTGAAGGCATTCGGTATTTTACCTCACACCTCAAAGCACACCTCAGGTGTCGTATAACCTCACAAATTAACTGCCCTCATTGTACAGAGTCTTGGAGATGGAATCCATTTCCATTGGGTGTTAATGGAACGACTCATGTGAATAAAGGTTAGCACGTACATAGTGTTTACAGGATTGGGGCCTTAGACTGTAAACTCCTCAGAGCAGGGATTGTGTTTTAGTCTGTTTGTAGTCTGACTAACATGCTAGGGCTCTGATCCCTGACTGAGTGCTACTGCACTATATTAAATGATGTTTTATTTAGAGCTATCCGTGAAGGCCACTCATATGCCAATGTTACATATTCCCAGTTTGGCAGAAAAACTGCAGTTGGTCATTTAGAGCTTCATTCGGCAAAACATTAGTTATGTAAGTAAGGATTTTGCATGATTTCAGTGCATCTCCTCATGTGAATAGAGATTACTCAAGTGAGGAGAGCTTTTCAGGGTCATGTTACCTTTGAATGTGTCTGACATGACTTGCTAGATATAAATATGAAACTGTATGAAATATGTGGGAATGTTCTGCCTTAAAATTATCCACTTGGTGTTTGTACCTGTTGTATGTTTGAAAAGCTCAAGCTCTTTATTCAGGAAGCCCAGGGATGTGTGTGGAAAAACTTTTGTTACTTGTTTGTTTAATAGCAAATCAATGAAGTATTTATTCAATAAAATCATTTACAGATAATGCAGATTCCTCAAACAGCAAACAGATTTTCAACAGCAAAAGTCATTGGCTCCAATGCTATAGGGGAGTGTAGGATATGAGCCACAATTTTCTGCAAGACTGCCAGTGTGAAGATAGTGAATATATCTGTGAATGAGTGTGGAAAATAGTCGTGCAAACCTGCAGTACCACTGAACAGAAATCAGTCTGAAAGTGTGTAGACAAATCAAAATCTTGTATGTGAAAATAACCTGCATCACATGACAGAAAAGAGAGAGATTTGCCTCTAAACTGTGCTCCGTGATCTGCACTTGGGTGGCTTTTATTCAGCAGTTAGAGTCGTGGTTTAAGCCCTAAATAAGAAGGCCTATCTGCCTAAAGGATTGTTTGCTTTATGTCCCTTCATAGAAATTGAGAGTGGCTGGGATGGAACGGCCTACCATCCCTCTGGAGAAATCCAGAGGCAGATTCTTCTCCATTTAGGAACAGTTCTGCAGAATTTTCTGATCTTCAGCAAAAATATAGGGGGTAGGGGGCATCATTCTGGGCTCTGTAGCCCTCACTACTTTTTCAATTTTATTTTTGTAGGTTATTTTGTGTAATGAACTTTGCATAAGTTGCGTGGTTCTGTATTATTGTTTGAGGTACACTGCTACCTCGATATAATGCTGTCCTTGGACGCCAAAAAATCTTATAGACTCATAGAGTTGGAAGGGACCTCAGGAGGTCATCTACTCCAATCCCTTGCTCAAAGCAGGACCAGTCCCCAGACTGATTTTTACTCCAGTTCCCTACATGGCCCCCTCAAAGATTGAACTCACAACCCTGGGTTTAGTAGGCCAATGCTCAAAACCATTGAGCTATCCCTCCCCTCTATTACCATGTTATAGGTGAAATCGTGTTGTATCGAACTTGCTTTGATCCACCGGAGTGTGCAGCCCCACCCCCCGGAGCACTGCTTTACCGCATTCTATCCAAATTTGTGTTATATCGAGTCATGTTATATTGAGGTAGAGGCGTATTTCAGACTTTGTTCCTTCTGATGTGGCATATAAACCCCACACTTGCAGCGACAGGTAAGGGAAGTCAAAAGCCCAGTTATCCCATTCTGTGACACTTGGAGGGAAGATGGGTAATTAAGGACTATATCCAGTGAGAGAGAACTAGGCTGGGTGGTTCCTATAAAGGCAGGACAGCTGGGCCAATAGGCAAGGGGCTTGGCAGGTGTTATAAGTGCTAACGGTATGAACATGTAGCAGCTGTTTGTAAAGGGAAAACAAGACATGGTAAACACATGGGAAAGCATTCCTATGAAAATTATATAGCAGGGACACAGGTCAGTTGTAACTACAGTGTTTACCACAGTTGAGCACATAGGATTTGTTGTGGCAAGGCAAGCTAAAGAGATACAAAAGACAAAAACTGTCAATAACATATCTTATGCGGAAACTGAAAGGAGACTCATAGCATCGGATGGAGAAGAAAGGGGCAATCAGCACAAGAAAAAGGGAACCGCAGACGCAGCATCATTCTATAAAGAATATGATAAACACCATGTAAGAAATAGTCAATGATCTACTAGTAATGAAAAAAGGTTTATTGTGTTTATGGTAAAAGTAATAAATTGTACATCACGAACAGGGGGAAAAATCAGAAATTAATGAAAGTTATAGAAAGGGCAGTGGAGAAATACTTGTATATTAGCAACCTGTGAGTGGACCATATATTCATGCAACTTTGAATGAAGTTAATGGTGAAATACGACTAGTATGGGGTTTTCAATCTTTTGTTAGAATGTGCGCTGCCTGATAGCACATGGTCAAGAACTAGAAGATAATATCCTGGAAACAAAAAATAAACCAGATGTCATATGTACCCAGGAAACATGGTTGGTTGAAAAGCTTGCCTTTAAAATTCCCGGGTTAGATTGGAAAATTACCCAGCTGGAATTTTAAGAAAGCTAACTGGGGAGCTATTTACAAGTAAATGCACTGAATTTGTGAATAATCGTTGTGAGCGTAGGGACATAGAGTATTTCAATGATAATGTCACAACGGGATTATTAGCAGCAATTACTGTAGCCAGACCTAGGATATTAAAATACCCTAAAACTACCAACTGACCTCTGTGGTAGAATGAGGTGTCAACATTTCAGTTAAAGAAAAGAATAAAGCCTGTAAAAAAGCAAGAAATACCATGAATAGTGAAGATCTAATGAAGTATAAAAGAAGTAAGGCAACAGCACAAAGAATTATATAAAAAAAGAGAGAGTTAGAGAAAGTACTATGGATGGTTAAACAAAGATACAAAGACATTGGAAATATACAAGGCAAATTAGAAGAAAGAATGGAATTCAGATAGGCACATCCCAGCTCTTAGTGTTATAGTTAGAAGTTCTGATAATGTGAAAGCAGAAGTTTTAGCAGAAACTTTCTGAGGGATGAATGAGGATGAAAACCAAAGTGAAGTTTTCACCAGGGTAAGACAATTCATTGAAGAGAATCACGATCTATTATGCAGTTGAGGTGAACATGAAGATATTATACTGAATGAGTGGTTTTGTGTGCAAGAACTTGAGAAAGCTATTGATATCACAAGAATACATCCCCAGGTAAAGATAATATATGTAACATAATGTTGAAATCTCTCTCTGAAAGCAATTTGAGGGTTATCTTGCAGTTATTTAACACTATATAGGAAAAAGGAGTGATACCAATAAGGTGGAAACATACAAGAAATGCCAATACAAAAAACAGGTAAACTGTCCACAAAAGTGGATAGCTGTGGATCAATTGCCCTCATGTCCTGTCTGGGTAAAATTATGGAAGAATGGTGAATGAAATGATTGCCTATTTGAAAAATAATAGTATTATACACAAGATACAGAGTGGTTTTAGGAGAGGAAGATGCACCATTGATTATATTGCTAAATTAGAAACTGAAATACAAAGAAGTAGGAAGCACAACGGTTTCATGATAGCTTTCTTTCTAGATATCAAAAAGACATACAACCTGCTAGGGAGACAAGGCTTATTGTACAAAATTGGTGCACTATGGATAAGGGGAAGAATGTCTGAGCTGGTTAGAGACTTTTTGAGTGAAATGACCAGGTCAGAGTTGGGAAAGGTGTGTCAAATATATATAATATTAAAAATGGTATACTATAAGAAACTTATCAGACCAACTTTATTTTATATTATGACACATGATCTCCCCAAACAAATAAATGCTGGAGTAGGTGTCACTCTATTTGCAGATGGTTGTGCCCTGTGGATTAGGAGTAGGAATACTGAGGTGGCAGAAAAGAGAACCAACAAAGAGTTACGAGAGACCTCTGATGGGAAAATGCCTGAGATTTCAAGTTCTCCATTGCTAAAATGAAAGGATTGATCATAACAAAAAGGAAAGTTACAAAGGAATGTGAACAGTATCTGTGTGGGAAAACAAAGTTTAAAAGTTCAAATTCTTAGGGGTCATATCTGATACTAAATTACTTTGGGAAGATCATATAGACGTCCCTGGGGCCTTTGCTTTAGATTCAAAAGTTATGTTAGGCCATAAGAATTAAGACAGCCAGTTGACTGGATTATTGTGGTGATTTATTTTGAGTTGTAGAAACTATTGCAGCTGTACATTTCCATTTTGCAATACATGGACATAGCAAAAGATGCATGCAGTGACTAACAATTTTAATCTAGGTCAGGGGACTCTCAGTTTCATAGCACCAAAGCAAATAAATCAAGAGGACAAGCTAGGACAATTGCCCTGCCAATAAAATATCAGACAGCGTTTACAGAGATTGCATGACACAAGAGGCACCTCTGGTCTCTATTGTCCAATAATCCCACTTACACAATCACCATCATAAAAGGGATCTTCTCTTTTTTGGCTAAAGAACGCCTAGTGTCTGCTAAAAGATTCTTGTCCATGGATGCAACTGTCTTGTGTCTTACGCAAAGGTTAATTAACACTTAAAGGTGACTGTGAGTAGAAACATACCCACATATTTAGAGGAATGGTTTTGCTTTCTTCCACTTGTGGGGCTGAAGACTGGCAACATTTTGGGCAGTGCGACCTGCATTGGCCTAACAAGAACGAAAGGAAATCAGAGTTTTACACGTGCCCAATTTTAATATATATTTGTGTCTTTGCCTCAGTATCCTTTAACAGGAAAGTTGTCTTAATGGCAGTCATGCCGAAGGAGTTCCAAATCAGTGGGCTTTAAAAAAAACAAACAAACAAAGTTGATCTAGTCTCAAGGAATAGATATGAGAGCGCTGGAGATATCAAAAGTGATTTCACCATAAATATTTACAGTATGAGGTCTGTATTGGAGTCAACATTTCTTTGCAGTACAGATATAACCCAGAGTTGACCATCTTTACTCATATTGGGCCACACTCTTGGCTAATACAGATCAAATAATACCTTGCTCATCAAATAAACCTATTGATTTCAGTGGAAACTACTCAAGAAGCAATGCAATACTCAAGACTAGCAAAAGCAGAGCAGCACCACAAAGTGGGAAATGCAAGTAAAGAAAGAAAAGAGAGGAAAAAACAATAAATATCTAGTTATCCAATGGGCTTGAATAACTTGTACAGTGGAGTGGAAACATAACAGCATAAACCTAGCACCACTAATGTTTGGAAGTGCTTTGCACTCAATACACGCAGAGCACTGTACGGACATTAACTAATCCTCACAGTGTGCATTTATTCCAAGCTATGAACATTAGTGGCCTAGCTGAGGGATGGGCTGCACAGAGGTTTTTGGGACTTGGGCAAAATATGAATCTGGGACACCCCTGTCCCATCTTTCCAAAAAAATAAAAACAAATAAAAGGGTCATGGAGACAAAAGTTAAGAAAAAAGGAGGGGCTGGGGGATCAGAGACAGCTGAGGCCTGTGTGGTTTCTGCCCTCCTTGTGGAGATTGGGAGTTGGGGAAGGGGTGTGTGGTCAGAGAGGACCCAGGCCTATGGGGTTGCTGCCTTCCCCACAGGGATGGGGATGTTCTGCTCTGCATGCAGCCTACGGGCTGGTCCTGGTTCCGCCTTTTCCTGAGCTCTGGCCCTGCTGCCAGTCACGACAATATCCCCCTGACCCTGCTTCTTCCTCCAGGTTCTCAGCCTGTGGGTTGTCTCAGGCATGGTACAATGATGCCAGTAGTGGCCATAGTGGGATCTGGACCCAGCTGGAGCAGGCAAGTTGCTCCTTGTATTATTGTTGGCAGGAGCCAAACCTGCATGGCACTGTGGCCTCATGCACCAGGCTGCAGCACTGCTCGCTCAAATGGGCCCAGCCACGCCGCCTTCATTTTGGGGACCCTCTCAACTGTGTGGCCTGAGGCAAATTGCCCCTTTTGCCCGCCCTGACTCCCTGGCAGCCCTGCTAGGGCTCAACCTTGACTCTGTGACAGGGAGCAACACTGCCCCCACCCAGAGTGTACCCCTGCTGCAAGTACCCCCTCTAGCACCCCCAAATACTCCCTCCCAGTACACACACACCCCTCAAAAAAAACCCAAAGGCCCCCTCCAGCTCCCTTCCCCCCTCTACCTGGGGAATTTGAGATCTGGTAACCCTCACTGCCTGGCCCAGTCACCTGAACATATAGTCAGGAAGTGCTGTGTACTTGTTCCAGCTCTTCCACTGACTGGTTGTGTGACCTTGGGCAAATCACATAACCTCGCTCTCTGTCTCAGGGTATGTCTGAATTACAGCAGCTGTCGCGCCGTAGTGCAGACGCTTCCTTCATCGACAGAAGAGGTTTTTCCATAGATGTAGATACTCCCCCTCTCCAAGAGGGCATAGCTAATTCAGTGGAAGAATCCTTCTGTCTACCTAGCTGCATCTACTCTGGAGGTTAGGCCAACATTACTATGGGGCTCAGAGTGCAACATTTTTCACACCCCTGAATGCTGCAGCTAGGTTGACTTAAGTTATCTATATAGACCAGGCCTGTTTCCCTGTATGTAACCCAAAGATAATACCTAACTCACAGAGGCACTGTGTGGACTAAGTCAAAGTCAGTCTGCTGAATATGTAAAGAGCTGTGTGAGTGTGAAATACTATTCAGTGTCTCTAGTCCCTCAGTTCTCTTCCATAGCACAGACTAGTGCAGTGGTTCTCAACCAAGGGTAAGTGTCTTTTTCAGTAATAACATACTGTGACGCACTTGTATTTTTATGTCTGATTTTGTAAGCAAGCAGTTGTTAAGTGAGGAGAAACTTGGGGGTACAGACTCCTGAAAGGGGTAGAGTAGTCTGGGAAGGTTGAGAGCCATTTGGGCTAGTGCACTGAACTGGGACTCAGGAGACTTAGGTTCTATTCCTAGCTCTACCACTCTCCTCCTGGGAAGTCACTTCACTGCTCTGTGCCTCAGTTTCCCCATTGATAAAATGGGGATAATGATGCTGACTTCCTTTTTAAAGTGATTTGAGATTTATGGCTGAAAAGAGCTAGTTAGTATTAGATGCTACTGCCGTCCACACAGTAATAACACATCACTATAGGGAAATCAGTGGAAAATTCCATATGCCAAAAATGTGCAGGATCAGATCCTCAGCAGGTATTTTTCTTCTTACTGGCTCAACATAAAAGCGTATCATAGTTGGGTCACAGTAAAAGAATGGTCAAACTCTTCAAATGCACCCTCAAGGGCAAATAGTACAATCTGCATTCATTTTCCCTTTTAATTGCAAGTAAGTCCCAAGTCACGTGTGCCTTCCTACTGGCATTTAAAACAGGGTGCTGCATGTAATATATCTATGATATATTTGTGAAACCAACTAATGATGCTATAACTAGTTGGATCTGGAGATTACATATATGGAGAAACTAAAAAATCAGGAAAACAAAATAAAGACATCTATCTTGGATTTCTTCCGTTGGGGTAGGTTTTAAAGCCGCATATGTCTCATCTTCCCATCTTTTCATGATCAGCTGGATCTGCCTTTCGCTCCAGCTTGTTCTGCCTCAGGAAAATGTGTTGGCCCAACAAACACTTCTCCTTTAGCTGTGATGCTTCCTGAAAACTGATGGAAGTCAGGATTGCTACTTGAATAGCTTTTTACAAAAAGGCCTTCTTGGTGGACAAGAAAGTGACCAGTCTGAAAAACAGACAGAGGCTGAAGGCTGGAAATGCATGAATAATAGTCCCCTCATAAAAATACCACCCTTATTCCCAGCAGCAGCCAGGGCCGGATCTTTGCCTTCCCCCATGGATTTCTCAGCGGTATCATGTACTCTTTTTTTCAGTATATTATAGCTCAGTTTCACTGTCCAGCTTCAAAAAGCCTAGCTCATATTCCTTATCTGGGCTTGATTTTCAAGGCACTCACCTTCTCTTTCCCTCACCATGTGATCTTTGGAGGGTCCATTTTCAGATCTTTCTTTAACCTCTTTCCCCTCCATTTGGGACAACAGGCCTTGTCTGTTCAAGGAGGATAAAGCAGCACTCTTTCAGCAGGAACCTGAATGTTGACACAACTTCTTCAGGGCACAAGGCAGTACCTCACTTTCCGTGGACTCTCACACATGCAGAGACATGAACCAGATGTAGAGGCTGCATCAGCGAATACGGCCAGGTTGGATCACAGCAGCAGCAGTCCTGTATTTACTGTATACCTAAGTCCTTGTTGTGAATGAAATGACTAAGTTATCCTAAAATGTGCTTTCCTCATTCTTAGCACTTGTTTTGCTTAGAGTTCATAGACTCTTCCATTACCTATGGAACACTTCAAGGGTTGCTTCAGATCAGCTCCCATGGGGTAGAGCAAGTGGACATTGGCTTTCGTTTGATACCCACTAAAGGGCTTCTCTTACACTGTTCCATTGCATGATAAGGGCTGCTACATTCCCCTCCACACACACACACACACACACACATCTTCCTACATATTGTGCTGTTTGCCATGATTAATTCTTTGGCCAAACTAATGAAATTAATTGACACTGGATATTGTTATTATAAATGCTGTTTAAATATATAGTATGCTTTCCGTATGATCTGTGTGAGCAAAACTCAGTCTTTTCTTAAGAAGTTTTTCAAAAGTCTCTTTGGTTTTGCAGAAAACCTCTTCTTGGAAGAAAAATAGACTCCGATCCCTTCAGATCCTGTCCATATATCACTAGATAACGGGAAATGGGTAACAGAAACATTGTCAATGGTTCAGAGCGCCAATGAACAATAGATTTCTGCAGCAAAGTCTAAAGCACTCTTTGGATGAGCAGTGACTGCTTACTCAAACATATCTGTTTGTGAATGACACGATAATACTAATGCTGAAACACCATGAACAATACATCGCCAAAACATTTACTGTGATTCGCTGAAACAAAAGTCTGATTTGTAATTAGCTGGGAAGCCATTAGTTCGCCTCACAGAGGCAGAATTTTATCAGCTTCAGGTGGAAATCTTGTGCTTTACAGATCATTTTTCTGCAGGCTTTTCCCATTTCACACGTATATCAGATGAAGATGACCTTGCTATGCTGACTATGGGCCTAATCTTGCAAACCTGTATCCATGCAAGCAGTCTCGCAGTGGTCAGTGGTGTAGTATGCTGAGTGTAGCTGGAGAAAGAGGGACACAGGCTCTGGCGTGCCATCTGGTGCCAGGTTGCTATGCTAGAGCCTGAACATGTAATGCAGGGGTAAGGCAATCTATGGTACGTGAGCCGAAGGCGGCAAGTGAGCTGATTTTCAGTGGCACAATCACTACCCGGGTCCTGGCCACCGGTCCGGAGGGCTCTGCATTTTAATTTAATTTTAGATGACGCTACTTAAACATTTTAAAAACCTTATTTACTTTACGTACAACAATAGTTTAGTTATATATTATAGACATAGAAAAAGACCTTCTAAAAAACATTAAAATGTATTACTGACACACGAAACCTTAAATCAGAGTGAATAAATGAATCCTCGGCACACCACTGCTGAAAGGTTGCTCACCCCTGATGTAATGTAACACTGGCCTCTCAGCAAAGATCTCTTTCCTTCAGCACTGCCTGCACCTTCTCTTATTGCTAATGAAACCAGTGGGACTACTCATGTGAGCAAAGTCTGGGGACTGAACTGGGACTTTTCATTTCAGATCTGAGCAAGGGATGGCGAATAAGTGGCAGCACCTTAGAATAGCCCCAGGAGGCCTAGTGCCTCAGAGATGCACCAGAGCCATAATCTCTCTTCTGCTTCTTACTTGCCCCCGAGGATGCGGGCGATGATTTGCTGCCGTCTTAGCCCAGTCACAAGCTTTTACCACTAGAGACAGCCAGGAATCTTTCAAGTAAACACTTTTTGTTGGAAAATGCCAATTCGTTGAAAGCTTTGGCAGAAACATATTTGCTTCATAGACTCTGACTCCAGAGGCATGAGCTCCAGGGCATGATCACCCATGGAAAAAAATTAGTGGTGCTTAGCCCCCCTCAGAAGCCAGCTCCCCACTCCCCTCCAACACCTCCCATCCACTGGCAGTCCTGCAGATCAACTCCTCCTACTCCATCCCAGCACCTCCCACCTGCTGTGATCAGCTGTTCTGCAGCATGCAGGAGGTATGGGAGTAGAGGTGGGGCATGCTTGGGGAAAGGGGTGGAACTGGGCAGGAGGAGACAGGAGCAGGGGCTTGGGAGAAGGGTGGGGCTGGGCCTGGGGTGGAGTGGCGGGTTGAGCACCCCCAGGGCCTGGAGGAAGCTGGTGCCTGTGATTGGCTGTGTTGGGAAGATTTCTCAGGGTGGAATTTCTGGTGAGAGCGCGACAGCCTGGAGTAGCCAATAGCACATTAGTCAGGGTGCTCCCCTGGGATGTGGGGTACCCCATTTCAAGTCCCTTTTCTGCCTGATTGGGAGCAAGTATTTGAACCCGCACCTCCCAGCTCTGTATGATAGCTACCAGACTATTGACTAATCTGGGACAGGGGCTCTCTCAAGCTTTCCTTTCAGAGCTGTTCTCCTTTGTGTAAACATTGGGCCAGAACAAGAGAGACAGCTAGGGCTCTCTGATTCAGAGCAGGTCTTGAACCTCAGTCTCTGATGTGCATGGAGAGTGCCCTAACCATTGAGCTATTGGCTATAATGGGCCAAGACTCATTCGCCTGTTTCAAATTTTAGAAGGGCTCAGCTTAACTCCAGTACCAAAAACAAATTCCCAAACCTCACAATTTTTGTTTTCCCATCAGCCCTAATTACAACCCAAGGGCTTGGCTCAGTTGGTCCTGCTGGTCAGCTGATAGAGGGTATGAACCCAAAGCTGCTCCTCCCATTCCACACCACTTGCAACCCAAATACTCTGGCTGCAGGGCAGGGAGGGAGAAAATGGTTGCATGGTTTCCTCCTACATGCCTGGACCCAAAGTCTGGGTAACTGGCACAGGAATGCAGGGGGAGTTCATACTCTCCCTTACTCCTCGTGCAAGCATGAGGTCCCAGACATGACCTAGCCCTGAAATTGTTATATTCCTTTATCTAACAATGCGAACTGACTTCAACAAGCCATTGTTATCTGCTATGCAGCCACACAAGGAGCAAAAACCCTGATCACTCTTAGTTTTGGGCTAGCACCTTAAGTAATATGATTCTCTGATCTGGTTTCCATTGCAGTTGAATGGGTTTATGGGCCACCCTCGAATCGGAGCAGGAGATGGAATGAGATCCATTCAGTGCTGGGGAAAGGGGTAAGAGCATCACAAGGTCAATTTGAAATGTGGGCATGCAAACCGTTAACGGCCAGTGCTGTCTTTATTTTCCTTCTAGAAATGAACAGCAAACGAAGGTCTTCCTCACGAGTTTCATTATGTATCTGTGGTGTTATGAAAGCACTGACGTCAAATTTCAGCTTGGTTTAATTTGTATTAAATGGTGTGAGCTTTTATTAAAGGCAAAATTGGAAATAAAACTGTAGTCTCTAGGGCAGGGGTTCTCAAACTTCACTGCTCCATGACCCCTTTCTGACAACGAAAATTACTACATGACCCCAGGAGGGGAGACCAAAACCTGATCCTGCCAGAGCCCCACTGCTCCCAAGGGCTTCAGGCCAGGCAGGGGGCCTGCAACCTAAGCCCCACCACCCAGGGCTGAAGCTCTCTGGCTTTGGCCCCAGGTGGTGGGGCTCGGGCTTCGGCCCCGGACCCAGCAAGTCTAATGCCAGCCCTGGCAACGCCATTAAAACAGGGTCACAACCCAGTTTGAGAATCGCTGCTCTCGACCAAACTGCCAGTGATTCTGGTAACCCAGCATTTTCCTCCCATAAAACATTGCACAGTAAACTCCTAACCAAGTACCAGCTATTAGTACAGAGTGTGGTCAGGTGCAGAGTCTGGAAGCTGCATTGTGGATACAGGACTCCTCTGTTGAGTAATGATTCAGAAGAGGGATTTGAAGCCACCTTGCTTCCCACCCAGGTGAATGCTTTAATCACCAGGCAGCTGAGTCATTCAAGTTCTCTCTGGCCTAATGAATATTAAAGTAGCTTAGAAAAAGCAGAGCTGCTTCAAAAGGAGAGATTAAGAGCAACCTACTAGAATAGTTTATGGCCTGAGGGTGGGGCTGCTTGTCCTAGGGGTCTGAGTGCAAATCCCTGCTCCAGAGCCATTCCTACTCAAACCTAAGTCTCCCATGTGACAGGCACATTCATGAGTTTGTTGGCCTGAAACAGACTTTTCCAGTTTGACAATTTTCAGAGCCAAACCAAATATGTTCCCTGGTTTTTCAATAAGCTGGCTGAATTGAAAAATCAATAAGTAAGCATAAGAACGTAAGCGTACAAATAAATGAGAAAATACAACCATGAGAATGCAGATGTGTATGAGAGTGAATGTCTTGGATCAGATAAATGTACATTCTTTTTCCGTAGTCTCTCTAAAGGTGGAAGACACACCTCTTTCCAGGGCTTGGCTGGATTTATACATCAGCTGCTGTCACCTTTCATTGTGTCATGGGATGATCTTGATAGCATCTCCAGCTCATTAGTATGCAATCTGTTAGTGCATATGCAGAGGGTTGTAATTCTCCAATGTTATGGTTATATTGGTTTTGTCTTTGTGGCTGGAAATTCTCAGCACAACTTTAAAGCTAGAGTTTTAATTCTGTTTTTTTCAGTTCATTTTCAGAGAAATCTTTTAGTTCCATCAGGGTTTAATAGGAGTTGAAATTCCAGTTAGGAAGGAAAACCAAAAATTAACATGAAAGGGAATGGAACTTGGCTCTGGGGCAGTGTACCTGGTGGGCTGTCCTGTAGCCACAGACCTTGTCCAGCAGTGTGCTGGCTGGCTTCTGGGCTAGCTGCTTTTTTGGCAGTCTGGACTTCCAAGGTCCATGCAGTGCTTAACTTGTGCCAGGGCTTGCAAAGGCTGAGCCCTGACACCTGTAGGCTTGGCAGTTCATAGCCCTGGCACCTGTGGGCTTGCTGCCTCGGTTCTGAAAGTACAAATATTGCTTGAGCCCTGGCACCTCTTTCATTTCAAATTAATCACTGGGTCTATGGCTCTGGGGCAGGCTGCCTGATGGAACAAAATATGGAAATTCTTCATGAAAGCAAATTTTCTCCACTCAGCTCTAGACTCCATAGCTCCTTGCCTTCCCCTGCCTCCAAATTAACACCATCTCTCCAAAGTTCTTCACTCATCTCAGACGCAGACCTTGATGCTGAAATCTCCGTGTCACTGCTGAGTTATTTTAAAACCAGAACAAATAAATCCGTAGCTGCAGGGACAGATGAACCAGAGAGTGCTCAATTACCAGGGACCACTGGAAAGATATGATCACAAATCAGAGACTGACAGCTGCTGTGCAAATACTAAATATACATGGATGACTGCAAATACCCTAGTTGTCAAAGAAATCAGTGTTGTCTAGCAGTTAAAGAAAAGGTGTATTTTTTTTTTAAAGCTTGCTGTTGACTGGCACTGACAGAAAAATAGAAGACCAGGGGATGATACTGAGCCATGTCTCTTACAACCGATGGGCTTAAATGGTCCTCTGGTGATGTCCATATGTAATACCTTGAATAACAGAATTCTGTCAAATAATATCTTCCACAAGACTGGAACAATTTTAAAGGTCCAGCAGTGTCAGTGGTTATGGACACATCCCAAACCCACAAACACAGGTCGAGTAAAAATCCCAGTACTAGCGCCTGTATTAAACATTCTCTTATAGTTATTAGTGATAAGAGGTTTGTACTTCATAGCTGAGGTGAAGCAACTTTTTACCAGGTTTTCCAGCTGGGGCCCTGACAAGACCCAACGTTTGCCCCGAAGCAATAAACAGAGCAAAAAAGCGACAAAGGCGCACATCAAGGTCACATCTCAATGGGCAAGGCCAGAGCAGCCCAGCAGATACTTCACATTATTTACACTAATGCTCAAAATATATGCTGGGCCTTCTGCAGCACACGCCTCAGTAAAGGGAGAGGGCTGGATAGCATGATAGGGTTAGCGCTGAAACATCATTTATTAAGTGCAAGGATGGCCAAGACATTCCCCAGGGGAGAGAGGAAAAGGGACAACCAGTTGTCCTCAGAACACCTTTATCCCATATGTTGAACAGTTGGCTTGCAATATAAAATGGAGGTGTTCTCCAAAAGCAGCCAGTTCCTGTTCAAAGGTTATAATACATTGGTGGAGGGGCAAGAAGGGGTTAAAGAATTCCTGTGGCCACAATCAGACCCAACCTGTTTCACCTGTGGGCCCTGTCAGGCCTGGGGGAAGGCCCCAAGGGTGGAATGCTCAGTGGATGAGGTGGTGCCCTGAGCCAAGGAGAGGTCCTGCTCCTAGATCAGGATCAGTGTGGTGGGAGTGCTGCCAGCCTGGGTCCTCTGAGGAAAGAAGATGGGCTGGCTTATTTCTTTCGGTGAAATCCCTTGGGAATTCTTGGTCTTCACCCACCTAGGAGGTTGGGAGCTTGGATTCCACTAAAGCTTGTTTCTCTTCCTTTGTGTGAAGGGGGGATGTCATAAATAGATAGCTAAGGGTTAATGTTTCTCTTACCTGTAAAGGGTTAACAAAGGGAACCAAACACCTGACCAGTCTTTGTGTTTGTCTCTCAGCTATGAGAAGGTTCTTTCTATCTCTTATCTTCTGTTTCCAACTTGTAAGTACAGGTAGAAAAACAATATAGGCTTTTATGTTGTTTTGGGTGTATTTACATGTGTGTAACTTGCTGGAATGTTTCAAATTGGATATCTTTTTGAATCAGACTGTTTATTCATATTTTCTTATAAGCAATAGCCCTGTATTGTCATCTTGATGCAGAGTTTATATTTATGTCTTTTTCTTTCTTTCTTTTTATATAAAGTTTTCTTTTTAAGACTTGTTTGAGTTTTTCTCTCTGGGTAGGTTAAGGAACAAGGGGAGGGAATTCTCTTTGTGTTTAGATCTACGGAGGGTAAGCTCTGCAGCACCAGGGAAGTGGGAGGGGAAGAGATAGAGATCATCTTCTGTTTCCTTGTATTTGGGTTTGTCTCTTTGTGGAATAGAAGGAGACATGCTTCTTGGTATTGTGATGTAAAGAGATTGCATCAATACTCTCAGGTTAGCCCAGAGAGGAAAGTCTGGGTGGGAGACCAGAGAGGGGGAAGGGAAGTGGGTTATTTCCCTTTGTTGTAGACTCAGGCCTCTGAAGTCTTGGGGTCCCTCCAGGAAGGTTTGGGGAGACCCAAGGGGACCAAAAAACCTGGAATTTGGATGTGGCAGCGAGATCAGAGCTAAGCTGGTAATAAGCTTAGAGGGTTCATGCTAAGCACCCCAGATTTTGGACGCTAAGGTCCAGATTTGCTTATGAAAGAGCTGCTTATGATATGGTGGCAGCGGTGGGAAGTTTTTAAAGAATCCAGAGCTCGCCAGTAGGAATATTATTTTTCTTTTTTGCCTGCTAGGCTTTTTTAAGCAAGAAAGAAAGGGTTTGGTTTTAAAAGGACATTAGAGGTTTTTTTTTCTGCTGCTTTAGTTGGCTTGCCATTTTAAGCAAGATGCCATTAAGGTGACATTAAGGGTCTATTGTTAATACAATAGCATTCCCATTGGGAAAAGTACCCAGCAACACACACATGCAGGTAAAATTAAACTGGTTGACTTGTTAATTTGCATGTAAAACAGTAGCCAGAAGAGAAGAAAAAAGGACACGGTTGCTAGGCACTGTTGCCAGGAGACAACAGAGAGCCAGCAGTAGAATCAAAAGTCCTATATCATACTATCTCTACAAAGAAAACTACCACAGAAGAAGAGCAGGCTGTCCTTACCGTACGAGAAACGGGGGTAGAAAAACAACAAAAAAGAAAGAAAAGAGCATTAAGATTAGTTATAACTCTGCATCAAATGACAATACAGGCTATTGCTTATAAAAAATGATGAATAAAACAGTCTAATTCAAAAAAGAATCCAAGTTGAAAACATTCTCCAGCAAGTTACACACATGTAAATACACCCAAAAACAACATAAAGCATTATGTTTTTTCTACTGTACTATAACAAGTTGAAACAGAAGATAAGACGATAGAAAGAAACCTTTTCATAGCTGAGAGACAAACAAAAGACTCAGAGTCCAAAAATTCCCTCCCTGACTTTGAAAAATCCAGTTTCCTGATTGGTCCTCTGGTCAGATGTTTGGTTCCCTTTGTTAACCTTTTACAAGTAAAAGAAATATTAACCCTTAGCTATCTATTTATGACAGGGGACCCTGCCCTGAGTGGCTCTGGAACCATGTTCCTTTTGGTGTGGACTGCCTTACACCCTATACCCACCCACTGGAGCTGGGCTTGCTAAGAGGTACACCTTGAGGGCCATACCTCAGGACTGGGCCACAGAACTGATGTTGTCCAGGGAATAATGGGTGAGGTAAATGAGGGCCTTCACTCCAAGGGGGTGATCTGGAGATGTTACACTTGACAACACTTGTAAAAGTAGCTACAACCAGCAAACAGCAGATCACCCATTGGCCTGGGTTTATTTCACTGATCTGATACTAGATAGTAACAGATGTCATACTGGTCAGCTGTATGGCCTTAGGCAAGTCACTGTTCCTCAGTTTACCCACCTGCAAAATGGGGATTATCTGACCTCCTTTAGAAACTGCTTTGCACTCTATGGATGAAAAGTGGTATATAAAAGCTAGGTATTATTATTTATGGTTTCCAGTAAACCAGGGGTAGGCACCTATGGCACGTGTGCTGAAGGCGGCACGCTAGCTGATTTTCAGTAGCACTCACACTGCCTGGGTCCTGGCCACCGGTCCGGGGGGCTCTGCATTTTAATTTAATTTTAAGTGAAGCTTCTTAAACATTTTAAAAACCTTATTTACTTTACATACAACAATAGTTTAGTTGTATATTATAGACTTATAGAAAGAGACCTTCAGAAATGTTAACATGCATTACCGGCATGCAAAACCTTAAATGGGAGTGAATAAATGAAGACTCGGCACACCGCTTCTGAAAGGTTGCCGACCCCTGCAGTAAACCATTCATCTTGTCCCAAGTATAGGGTCCTTTCCCAAATATTCTCCTCCTCGGCAGAAGAATAATGAGCCAATCTAGCTAAGGGTCATCAGACTTGCATCACCAGATCCATGGAGACCATATGCTTGAATGGTTAATAGCTTGTAAATCAGGACAGAACCAAAACAGTCCAGTCTGTCAGTTGGGCAATGCTCTGTCCTGTTCCAATCAGATGCCATGAAGCAATGACTGCAGAAACCAAACATGGATGGGAAGATTATGAGAGTGTCATAAAATAACATGAAAGAGATGAAGAACTGGCAAGATGGCTGCAATATGCAAGTAAAGTGGTGGTGTGTGTTAAAAGGCACTTCAACGTTTGTAATATGTTTGCCTACTTGTAAATCATCCCTCCCCCGCAGGCACATCTCTTTCCATCAGTCCAGCTACCCCACTTTGCCCTTCATTAAAAACATCTCTGTTCTTCACTTCCCTGCAGTGAAGACTGTGTTCTCAGGGAGCCAGTCTGGGTTACTGTCCAGGTTCACTCAGGATGGCGCAAGGAGCTGTAAGTCACACACAGGTTCATTAGTGTTGAGGTGGGGTGTGCTCCAAGGAAGGGCAAGTGGTGGTACATGCCCTTCCTTCAGGCTCCTGCCTGAAATGCCACCTGAATTTTTCTGAGGGGTAGGTCCAGAGAGCCTCCTGCCCTGAGTTAGTCTCTCCCAGCCTGCTGTACTGCACCACTTTCTGGGCAACCACCGCCCACACCGTTGGCTGGTGTGACCCCTCTCAGGTGGAGGGGAGGTGGTAGCTGGTTTCTGCGGGGTCCCTGTGCTTAGGTGACTATTAGTTCTTGGTGGAATCTGACACACACACACCCTGGCTATCCAATGTAGCCAAAAGCAACCATTAAAATCCTAGGGTCAGCAAATAATCAGTGAGTTTCCACCACAGTCAATGGAGTGATTCTGCTTATCTCAGCTGAGGATCTGGCCCCTCATTCTTAATGTGCCAAAGTTCATGATCACAAGCTTGGGGAAAACATAACGTCACAGAACCATCCCAGTGGGTCTTTGCTATTGAGACATTCTCCCTTGTGCAGCCAGGAAAGCACAAAACTGGCTTTTGGCAGAAACCCGATATGTGGTTAAATGCACTGGGGCAGACTTCTCTTTTCCCCAGGGGTGCTTCAACCCCACTCTGCTTCTTCCTGCCCTATTCTTCCTCCTCCCCTGAGGCCTTGCCCTTAATCTGCCTTTTCCCACCCCGTTCCTTCCCCACCGTATGCCTGCCACTTGCTTCTCTCTGCCTCGAGTGCCTCCTGTCAGCTGCTTGCTGCCGAACAGCTGATTGGCAGCAAGCCCCAGGGGCCTGGCACTGCTGTTGCTGGTGGGTGCTGAACACCCCCGTCAAGGCTGATTCCCCACTCTGGCACTTTGAGTGCAGAAGGTGGGGGCCCGCAAGGATTCTAAAAGTTAATATTGGCCACTCCAGGCTGGTATCCAACTGACAAGGTCACAGCTTTTCTCTGACTTTGGATAGGTAGATGCTGCCACCACCCAAGTGCAAAAACCCCTTTGAGAGCCCAAGAAGACGCACTTGGGAATTCCTTCCTGTGGGGTACCCTCAAGTCCTTTCACCCCCACCCTCCCTCCAGGGAAGAGCTGAGAAAGAAAACAGAGGAAATCAGCTGTTGCCACCAGCTAATTAAACAACATGTGCACAAACCTCTTAGGACACAAAAATCCAATCCTGTTCTCAAAAAAAAACGTAAATTTTATTAAAAACAAAAAGAAAGAAAATACATTTGGAACTTAGGCTTTTTGCTAGATTTAAAAAAAACCATTACAAGGATTAAGCATCAAGATAGGCTTGAGGGCCTGCTAAAGGTTACAAGCAAAACAAAAGCATCTCGGGTTAGCACAGAGGAGTCTACCAGCCATAAAGAAATAAAAAAGATAAACCTAATTGCATCTTCCTATACATTTCCTGACCTACTTACATATCTGGGGTTTCAAATGAGTAGTTTCTAGGTATGATCTGGTGATTTTTCATACCTGCCCCAAAGCTTTTTACAGCATAGTTCCAGCCCTGTCTCTGCTCTCCAGGAGAACAACACAATACACAAAGGGGAAGTTTCTTCCCCCAATTCTAAAAAGTTCTAGCCTTCCCAATGGCCCTTTCGGTCAGGTGCCCACTCCCTTCCTTTTACCGATGCAGGGAGACTTTTTAACCCTTTACAGGTAAAGCAAGTAGAGAACAGCCACCAAGTGGGATTTATAGCTTACTGGCTGGCTGGGTGTCCCTAAAAGGGAGCTAATCCCCCCCCCTTCATTTATCACAACACCCTATTTTTTTTCTGTGGGTGCATGAGCCCTGAAGCACCCACGGAGCTGGCACTGATGGTTAAATGCATATGGTCCCTTTGCTCATTGTATTCTGTGCACACACTGTTTGTTTTCAGTGGTGGAGGGGCGGGACATGGCTGGTAAGATCAGTGGGTAAGAAAGCTTACACTGTAAGGCGACCTGGGGCAGATTTTGTTCAATATCTTCATTAATGATCTGGAGGATGGCATGGACTGCACTCTCAGCAAGTTTGCAGAAGACACTAAACTGAGAGGAGTGGTAGATACGCTGGAGGGTAGGGATAGGATACAGAGGGACCTAGACAAATTAGAGGATTGGGCCAGAAGAAACCTGATGAGGTTTCAACAAGGACAAGTGTAGAGTCCTGCACTTAGGACAGAAGAATCCCATGCACTGTTACAGACTAGGGACCGAAATGGCGAGGCAGCAGTTCTGCAGAAGAGGACCTAGGGGTACAGTGGACGAGAAGCTGATATGAGTCAACAGTGTGCCCATGTTGCCAGAAGGCTAATAGCATTTTGGGCTGTATAGATAGGGGCATTGCCAGCAGATCGAGGGACGTGATCATCCCCTCTATTCGACATTGGTGAGGCCTTATCTCGGAGTACTGTGTCCAGTTTTGGCCCCACACTAAAAGAAGGAGTGGAAAAATGGAAAGAGTCCCAGCGGAGGGCAAGAAAATGATTAGTGGGCTAGAGCACATGACTTATGAGGAGAGGCTGAGGGAACTGGGATTGTTTAGTCTGCAGAAGAGAAGCATGAGGGGATTTTATAGCTGCTTCCAAATACCTGAAAGGGGTTTCCAAGAGGATGGATCTAAGACTGTTCTTCAGTGGTTACCAGATGACAGAACAAGGAGTAATGGTCTCAAGTTGCAGTGGGGGAGGTTTAGGTTGGATATTAGGAAAAACTTTTTCACTAGGAGAATGGTGAAGCACTGGAATAGGTTACCTAGGGAGGTGGTGGAATCGCCTTCCCTAGAGGTTTTTAAGGTCAGACTTGACAAAGCCCTGGCTGGGATGATTTAGTTGGGGATGGGTCCTGCTTTGAGCAGGGGGTTGGACTAGATGGCCTCCTGAGGTCCCTTCCAACCCTGATATTCTATGATGATTCTATGATTCTAAGTTTCCCTCACAAGGCTGGACCATGCCGGGAGGCATATCAGTGCGCGGCAGCAAGTGAAGTGGACAAAAGGGTCACCTTGCATTCAGGCCATGAATAAGAAAAGTGCTCTGAAAGGTTTGTGCCACTGGCTCTTTGGGGGGCCCAGAAAGAGCATAGCATTTTGCAGGCTTTATTTTGGTAGCAGCCTAAGAAAGGACCTGGAGTTGGAATGTCACTTTGTACTGTCTTTTCTCCCTTCTTGGCAAATACTTAAGCAACACATTTTCTCCCAGCTCTGTCAACAAACCAAAAACCCATCTGATTAATTGTCCATGTGGCTCACACTTATGCCAAAAAAAAAAAAAAAAAAGTTAATTTTTCTTCTGGTCTGTCACTGCTGCAGTTTTCTTTTTGTAACTTTCTGCATCTCTGCTGCCCTCTGGTGTGGAAACTTTATTCCACCGAAATACGAAATAGGGAGCATTCCTTCAAAACTTAAAGGAACTCTGTGAATCCCGTAGGACCAGAAATAACTGCTGAAAATGCCTTCCTGTCTTCAGACAAGTTTCCCCCCACCCACCCCTAAAATGATGCAGTTCCTGGAAGAGTGATTTATTAGTCATAAGATACTTCACTTGTAAACAGCATCTCTAATTTAAGGGAATAAAGTGTTTTGTGAGCATGAGTTTGTGAATTTTCATTACACTTGGGCATTAGCGAAATAGTATTATCATTTTAGAGATTTTAAAAAGAAGGAGGTAAAGGGTGCCTACATTTAAGCTCCTTGGTCCATATCTTCAAAAGTATTTAAGTTAGGTGCTTAAATACTGATGGGATCTGGGCACTGAATATGTATTTCTTTTAAGACACCTAAATTCCCACTTAAGGCATCTAAGTCCTGATTTATCTACGAATATTTGGATGCCCCCATCTGGATGTTTTGATTCTGCTTGAGGAGCTCAGGGTTAAAAAAAATTGGTTCTAAAGTATCGTTCAAGGTAACAGCGGCGGCTGGGTATTGAGTTCAGGAGTCTTGGTGAAATGGTAGAAAGGGTTGCGCTTTGCGTGCATGTGGTTACAAGTTCAAGTCTGGCCTAATCTTTAGCAGAAGGAGGAATGTCTGGACTCTAATCTCGAGATGAAGGGAAGGCCAGCATTAGGGAAGTCCGCTAGGACTTAAACCTGCTTTCAATTCCCTGCACTGTTGCAAACTTCCTAAGTAACCTTGGACAAATTGGTCTTTGGGCCTCAATTTTCCATCTGTAAAATGGGGATTATAGGATTTCCCTACCTTACAGGTCAGAGCGTTTTGGAAGGACACTATGGTAAGGGCACAAAAGTACCAAAGATAGTGTCCTGACTCTCCTGCTCTAACCATTGCATAGATTCTCTTTCAATAAGTTAACAACAAAGGAAGCCATTCTGTCGAGTCTCACAGGCACTAAGCTCGGGAGTCAGACAGGTGAAAGGCACAGACCTGTGGGCATCTTCTGTTACCGTGCATTGCTCTCCTGAAAGGCTGTCATAAAATAGAGCTTTGAAGCATGTCTATTTCTGAAAGAGAAACGGGAGGTGAACAAACAGCGGCCATTGAAAAAGGCCCACTGCCCAATTACTATATGCCCTACAGTGAATAGCTGATTTTGGTTTTTCTTGCATAGACTCTGCTATAAGGGACAAACCTTATTAGGCAAGCTCCTGTCCTACGAGACAGTCCTTAAGTAATGTAGTTAACATGACTTTTCTCCACCGCTTTGCACCATGTATAGTTATTCATGCCATCCCATGTTTCCTTTCAAGCACATGCTTAAGTTGCATTGACTCCAGTAAGATTTTCTTCCAGAAACAGACATTCTTCAGTGATCTCTGCCCAGAATCCTCCGCAGCGACCAGATGAGCTGAACTGGTTGGGTCCCAGAGGGAAGTGCAGGCTGTCCCTATTGCAGTGTTCCCTGCAGTCCCGAGTGGGAGGGGTTCTGACTATGCCAGACAGAGTTCATCTATTTCATTATCAGTATTATGGTAGTGCCTAGAGGCCCCACCTGAGATCTGGGCCCCAAAGAGCTCACAGTCTAAACACACAGGACAGGCAGAGGGTGCGAGGGGAAACAGAGGCAGAGAGAGGCGAAATGACGTGTCTAAGATTACACAGCAGGTCAGCGGTCAAGCTAGGAACTTAGGTTCCCTGAATGCCAGCCCAGCGCCCTGTCCGTAGACCACCCTGCCTTTAGAGCTTCTGATTCAAAGCAATCCATTCCCATTGGGTGGCCTCAGGGGCCAGCCTTTGATGTAGAGCAGAACGCAGCTCCTGGGAATATGTGATCACTAAAGGTCCCATGACACTTCCAACAAGAGTGGAGTTGTTAAACCCCAGTGCCTTGCCCTATACAATAGTACCTGGGGGGCCCCCGTTTTGCCAGGCATGCTACAGATAGGCAGCCCTTGCCCCGAAGAGCTGCCATGCCAAGACCCAATGCCAAGACCCAATGAGTGAAGGAGATAGAAGTGGGTGATGTGCACAGGATGAGCAAACTGGAAAGTGAGCAGCTAATCAGACCTTCATCAGAAGTCTCAGCTCATGACTGGCCTTGCCATGGGGGGGTGGGGGGAAGAGCTCTTCATAGGCATCCCAGCAGAGGTGAGACTTAAGGAGGGATGAGAAAGAGGATAAGGGAGTAGTTGCCAGTCTCTATTATAAAAGGAATACTTATTTTTCATATTAAGTGTCTGTGTGTGAAGCTTTCTCTGCATTCTGATGGTTACTGAGAGCCAATCCAGTGAGTAGCCGACCAGAGTGTCACAGTATGATTGTGCCCTTCATCTTGACCATATCGTTTTATGTATGCAAGCAAGGACATTGTCCGCTATAGCTTCAGAACCCCGGATCGGTGGGTAGTGATCGATCTATCGGGGATCGATTTATTGCGTCTAGTGTAGACGTGATAAAATTGATCCCCAGTCGCTCTGCTGTTGACTCTGGAATGCCACCGCGGCAAGAGGCGGAAGAGGAGTCGACGGGGGAGCAGCAGCGGTTGACTCGCCGCTGTCCTCATGGCCATGTAAATCGACCTAAGATACGCTGACTTCAGCTACGCTATTCACGTAGCTGAAGTTGCGTATCTTAGGTCGAACCCCCTCCCCCAGTATAGACCTAGCTTTGGTCTGTAAGATCAGTGTGATACTTTGAATATCTCCTCTAAACAACTCTGAAAGCAAGGATGAGCACTGGTGACTGACGTGAAATTTAATGGACTAATAGCGCAGACCCAAAATGGAATCACAGTATCCTCAAAGTCCTTTCAACCTTCACTGGGGAGCGAGGCCAAAACCTCAGAACCAAACTCTGGCTCTAGATCAAATCCTGGTTTTCATTCAGGCTTATCTCTCTTTTATGCAAGACCCATTCAGAAAGCAGAAGATGACTTTACATGGAGGCAGAATTGAGTCTAACATCTGGAGATAAGTGCATATTGAAAAGTTCCGCTCAGTGACAATGAGTCAGTGGAGGTGCTGGCACTTGGACATCTCACTAGCACTATTTGATCATTTAACTGATGAGTGCTGGAATGAAGAAGAGATCTTTCCTCTGAGTTTTATAGGCTGGGAGATGTCATCTTGAAATAAGGTAATGAATTAAATAAATTACATAGCAGCTTGTTTCCAAAAGCTCCTCCCTCACAAAGGAGAAGTTCAGAGAAATGTAGTTACAAACATCCATTTCATCTGATGCTTTTTGACTAAGCTTGAAAAGAACTAGGTTGTTGCAGAAATTCTCCCGAGTGCTTGCTGCTTCTGTTCCTGCAGTGGATGTCTTAATATTTTGAATCACTCTGCGGTGCATGCATGCAGAAAGCCTTAATGGCCTTCTGACTCCCCATGGAGAGACAGGAGCTTCCCCCCCACTCCCCAGCATCCGATTCCATCCATTATTGTGGCAGCATCTGAAAGCTCAGCACCAGGCTGCCTTCCTTGAAACAAACAGAAAGGCTTGGCTTATCGCTACAGAAACACAATTCTCCATGCTTATTGTTAGGGTGTCGTGCTCATTAATACATCTAAGGGGCTTGTGTGTGTGTGTGCACTGATACAATGTGTGGAAGTCGGGAGTGGGGGGTATAAGGAAGCTTGGTGCTTGAACAGGAGTTTTAATTTAAATCCCCACCTCCCTACAGCTGCAGCTTTCTGTCTGTACCTTTTTAAAGCTCTCGCTGTCACAGCCCCAGGCACTACAACAACTTTGATTTCTTAAAGACAACCACCACGCTACTTACACTGAATTATTTCTACTCATAAACACCAAGGGTGTCAAATCTGTACTAGAGGTGGGAGCTGCCTTCTCAATTCCAGCGCCGAAGAGCTGATTGTGAACAGTCGGGAGCAGAGTTCAATCTTCAGTGCTCAAGTCAAGGGAAAAGATCATTTAAAAAAATAGCACCCAGGAAAAGCAATGCTTTTTTTATATGCTAGGATAGATAGTTGGCAGAAGGAGTGATTAGTTAAAATCACTTCCACCATCTTTCTTGTAACTCCTGCCAAATAAGATAAACATATTCCCAATATTTGCTATTTGCTAGAATCTTTTCTCCTCTTCTTGATAATGTTTCATTCCTTATGTGCCCTGTTTCATTATCATATTGCTGTGTCTTGTACTGCTTCTCCTCTTGTTTGTATCTGTCCGTCCCCATGAATTGCTGCATCTCATAATAGATTTCCATTTCCCTCTCTTCCATAGAATTTGTGCTGTTCTGTTCTCTTCCATTCTATGCAATGTCCATACCCCTCTTTCATTCTTCTTATCTTTTTCAGATCATTGCTTTATTTCCTCCAGATCTGTATTTCTAGTACTGCCTCTGCCTATTTCTCTCTATTTCCTTTTATTTAGCCTCCCTTTTATAATCAAAAACAGTCTGTGATCACTCACTGCATTAAGAGCACTGAGGGTAGTTGCATGGTATGTTTTGACATTTCTACCACTAACCAGCCAGTGTAATCCAGTTACACAATAAGGTGTTGAGGGTCAGAGGTTTTTAGGAGATATCTGGGAAACGTCTTCTAGAATATTACATGTTTCTGTCCAAAGTTGTCTATAATCATATGCTGAGAGCATATTTCCTAGCCATATTCCTAGGCCTAGCGATTGGGAAAAGGTAACTAGCCAGAATCTGGTATTCTTCCAGTGAGTCATCAACTATTTTGCAACTCTGATAGCTAACCTCTCATCATATATGTATTCATTTTGAAAGCTCTAGGATCTAGCGTATTAATATACTGACTAATAAAGTCAGTATATCAGCTTGGATACAGTAACTTATTTCTTAATATCCTCAGGGTATTGCATCGCAACTCTGCCCATTCTCTCCTGTTTTCCCATGCCCCAGTTGGCACACCCTTTATCACAGACTTTCACAGTTCAACTCTGCCTTACAATCCCTTCATTTTCATAAATAAACAGCAAGCAATGTTACTGCTCTCCGCAGCTATCTTTTCCAGTTTCTCAAGCTGAGCCAGGAGATCTGGGTTCTAGTCCTGTCTTTGCCGCTGACTTATTGGGTGACCTTGGGAACCATCCCGTGCTTCTGTTTCACCATCTCCAAACTGGAGACAATAGTTTATGGATTTTTGTTATAGTTTTCTCTTATTGTCAGAGACTGCGCCTTTGGTAAAAAAACGTTATTGAAGTAAATATTTTGAAAGAGTTAGGGAAGGGACACAAATCCTAGTCATCAGTTGCAGCCTTCAGAAAAGGAAACTAAACCCTTATTCAAATCTTCTCAGTGGTACTGGACCCAGGGGCGCCATAACCAGCTCACTTTTTAAAAGTGAAAGAGCCTGGCCCATCCACTTTTCATTGGGGTGGACACCATCCCCTTCCCTCCCTCTTTCCCCCGAGCTCCCCTCCCTCCCCGGAAAGGCTAGCGTGGACCCTGGCCAGGGAGCCTGGGCAGTTGTGGGAACCGTGCAGACCCTCCACCTGCCCACAGCGTGTGTGTGGGTGTGGGGGGCTGAGAGCAGCTCCTGACCCATGTCCCCGCCTTCTGGGCTCCCCACTCAGCCAAGGGGAGGTGGAGGGTCCCCAACTCTGTGCCAGCTCCCCACAGCTGTCTGCGTGGCTCTCCCCAACCTGCCTCCAGCCAGGGTGGGGGGCATCGGAGCTGCATTCCAGCCATGGGCAGCCGTGAGGAGCTGGGGACGGTCCACCTGCCCTGGGTGAGGGACATGGAGGGGTGGGGACATGGGCCAGGGGCTGCAGGTGGAGGCTCCACCGCAGCTCCCCACAGCTGCTCATGTGGCTCCAAGGCCCCTCCTGCCCACCAGTCAAAGCCAGGTCAGGGAAAGCCACGTGTGCAGCTGTGGTGAATCTGAATCCCTCCACCTGCCCTGGATGGGGAAACCTGGGGGGCAGGGACACAGGCAGGGGGTGGCTTTCAGGGAGGAAGGGGGCCAGCTTCCCGGCCCCACTCTGGCTCCTGATTTGGCTGAGGGCGGGTTCTTCGAGGGAAGACAAGGGGCAGGGAATGGGCCCTTGGGGGAAGATCAGGGGCATCAGTGGTGGGGGCATGGCCTTGGGGGCAGAGCTCCCATGCCCCCACCCCCAGTTTTGGGAAAGCTCCAATGCCTTTGACTCCTCTAGGAAGCTTTGAGTGTTATTGTTTTGTTTTCCAGTGTTCTGATATACTCGAGCACTTGCTTTCTGTTTCACCAACTGCTGCTAAATATATACTGTTAACAACACACTGTTACGCTGAGGTACATAAAGGCAGGCGTTTTAACAATTGCCATCCCCTTGGGAATGTTTTGAAAAATCAAATTCTGCACATGGTATTTAATTCAGCAAGCTTAAGTGCTCTAACCTTTCTGATGCAAGTGTCAAACAGGCAGGAAAGAGAAGGTATTTGAAATAATAATGCGTTCCCCCACCTCTGCTTATATCTGAACCACACAATAAACCATGGGGTGGATCCTGCCTGGGGCGCAGTGAGCAGGATGCCAAGAGCTTGTATAGTAGGAGTAAGGGCCTGGATGATCTGCAGGCCCTGTGCTCCATGAAGCACAGGGACTGCTCCACTCTTCTTCTCTGGGCACTGACAACACCCCAAAGAGGGCAAGGAAGGAGGTGAACCACAGCTGGATTAGCACAGAGTGGGATGCAGGCTGTGGGCCTTATCCAAAGCTGACTGAAGTCATTGGAAATCTGTCCACTGACTTCAAAGGCATGTAGTGTTTGGACATGTCCCTCCTACATGCTAGGGAGTTTGGAGAGTTACCTCTAGGTGGGGGTGGCTCCTATCCCTGTGGTGGGGGGATGGACTGATTCACAAGGACACCGTTCTGCAACCCTTGCACTGAGTAGTATCTTCAGGTGAGTCAGAGCTACTCCGTGGACCAGGTTTTAGCACTTTACTTTGAGCAATAGCATTATTTGTGGGGTCTGGCATAGGCACCAATTCCATGGGTGCTCGAGGGTTGGAGCATGCACGGGAAAAATGGGTGCTCACCACCCACTGGCAACCCCGCTCTGATCAGCTCCTTCCCCACACCTTCCACGCGCTGATGGCCTCGCTGATCAGTGCCTCCCCCACCTCAGGGCCTCTGGTCTGCGGTGATCAGCTGTTCCATGGCGGGCAGGAGGTGCTGGGGGGGAAAAGTAATGGGGATGCTCTCTGGGGCAGGGGCGGGAAGGGGTGGGGCTGGACTGGGGACAGGAAGAGATGAGGCAGAGCTGGGGCAGGAGGAGGCAGGGTGGGGGTGAGGCCTTGGGGGAAGTGGTGGAGTGCGCGCATGGCCTGGGGCAGAGCCGGGGGGAGTACCCCCTCCAGCACATTAGAAAGTTGACGCTTATGGGGGCAAGTGTTTTTTAAAGGGTGTCAGAATCAGGCCCTGAGGGTGGCAAGCAAGAATTGGCTGTGTATGGCTGGTACAGGCCTGTCCCTCAGAATTTGCAATGGAGCATTTCAGCCCAGGAGGATCTGGTGATTAAGTAGTTGTGGATTTTATATAATTTTAAGTGTAGGGACAAAGGGAAGTTTCTCCCCCACTGGCAGGACATTTCCTAACGCCACACGACTGTCAGTCTCCTGCCTTGATCCTGCTATTAGCAATGATTTATCTGCTGCTTCTCCTGCTCCCATTAAACATTACACATGCCCTGTGCAAAACTCTTCAGTTCATTGATCGACTCAACATATATCAGATGGGATCCTGATACACGTGAGGGTCATAGTGCAGTTGGGCCCCAAGCACATCTTTGGCACAGCTCCCTTCTACTCAATGGAGTTACACCAGGGATGGATTTGTTTTGTTTTTTGGGGGGCAAATCTAGTCCACATCCCAAAGCATTAGCGTGTCAGCTAAAGTGGTACTCGTAGTTCTCCCTATTAACGTGCGCTTGACATGCATTATAAGTAGGAAAACCAGGAGGCATAAGCATTTTCTTTCCCAGTCCAGCTCTGAAAGGCTCTTTGAGAAAGCAAGGATATGGTAAACTAAAGAAACATACTTAGGGAAGTCACAGTACAGTAACTGCCAGGCGATGATCAGTTTATGCCTCTTTTAGAGGGAGAGGGAGATAATTCATGGTGGCTATATTCTTCTCTAAACATTTTTCCAATATTATTTTATGAACACTGTTGTATTAGTGGAAACATACATTAGGATTATTGTCATAAAGCTTGGACTTCATCTCCCTTCAACAAAGTACGTTGAAGTCGATGCTCACATTTCCATTAACTTCAATAAGCTTTAAATCGGGCCCTGTGTGTTGCATAGCTTCTTTTCTTACAGACCAGAGGAAGATCCTGGCTCATGATTGGTTGCAAACAGTCATCTGACAAGTCAGTAAATTTCTGGTTACCTCTACTGAGGTCATCACCAGAGCTGGGTAAATCCTAAAGGGCTCAGTTATTCAGAGGTCCAAATATGGATTTAGGTGTCTATTTTTAGGCATCCACATCTGGAAATGTGGTTTATTTGTTATATGCAAAAATGCATAATACTATTTTTTTTACTAAATTTGAAATATCCAAGCCTTTAAGCGGGTTAGAGGGATTTAGAAACTAGATTTAGATGTGCTCAACTGGTAAATGAAATTGCTTCTCTTTTTTATAAAGGGGGGAGAAATAAAAAGCTTTTTTTTTAAAAGAAGCAAATCCTGTTATTCAAACAAAGTCTTCTTTTCATCCATACAACATCCTACAGCCCATTTTGGCTTACAAATATAGTGTTTAAAGCCATTAGTGTAGAATATTTTCAAAACTTTAGTGTTAATCTTTTTGATGTCATAGAATCATAGAAGATTAGGGTTGGAAGAGACCTCAGGAGGTCCAATCCCCCACTCAAAGGAGGGCCAAACCCCACTAAATCATCCCAGCCATGTCTTTGTCAAGCTAGGCGTTAAAAACCTCTAAGGAAGGAGATTCCACCACCTCCCTAGGTAACCCATTCTAGTGCATCACAACCCTCCTAGTGAAATATTTTTTCCTAATATCCAACGTAGACCTCCCCACTGCAACTTGAGACCGTTACTCCTTGTTCTGTCATCTGCCACCACTGAGAACAGCCTAGCACCATTCTCTTTGGAACTCTCCTTCAGGTAGTTGAAAGCAGCTATCAAATCCTCCCCTCATTCTTCTCTTCTGCAGACTAAAGAACCCCAGTTCCCTCAGCCTCTGCTCATAAGTCATGTGCCCCAGCCCTCTAATCATTTTTGTTGCCCTCCGCTGGACTCTCTCCAATTTGTCCACATCCTTTCTGTAGTGGACACAATACTCCAGAACTGGACACAATACTCCAGATGTAGCCTCACCAGTGCTGAATAGAGGTGAATAATCACTTCCCTCAATCTGCTGGCAATGCTCCTACTAATGCAGCCCAATATGCCATTAGCCTTTTTGGAAACAAGGGCACACTGTTGACTCATATCCAGCTTCTCGTCCACTGTAATCCCCAGATCCTTTTCTGCAGAACTGCTGCCTAGCCAGTCGGTCCCCAGCCCGTAGCGGTACATGGGATACTTCCTTCCTAAGTGCAGGATTCTGCACTTGTCCTTGTTGAACCTCATCAGATTTCTTTTGGTCCAATCCTCCAATTTGTCTAGGTGTCATCCGCAAACTTGCTGAAGGTGCAATCCATCCCATCATCCAGATCATTGATGAAGATGTTGAACAAAACCGGCCCCAGGACAGACCCCTGGGGCACTCCGCTTGATACCAGCTACCAGCTAGACATTGAGCTGTTGACACTGAGCCCAACGATCTAGACAGCTTTCTATCCACCTTATAGTCCATTCATCCAATCCATACTTTTTTAACTTGCTGGCAAGAATACTGTGGGATACTGTATCAAAAGCTTTGCTAAAGCCAAACTACATCACGTGTACTGCTTTCCCCATATCCACCTGTCTCTGACATTGTTTTTTTATAAAAAGTTTGGACTGGATTATATGTTTTACAAAGACTCTGACAAGCATGAAGGATGGCCCTGTGTTTGTTTCACTACCATGGAACACAGGAGATCTGAGCTGAATTCTGGCTATGCCACAGGCTCTCTGTGTAACCATGGGCAAGTCACTTAACCACTTTGTGACTCAGTTCTCCTGCACACACTCCTCTTCAGCTATACTGAGTTCAGCATTAGGATCCTGAAGTTCCATTCCGGATCTGCCACAAACTTTCTGGAAAAGCTTGGGGGAGTCACTTAGTGTGGGATTTTCAAGGGTACCTAAATCCCACCAAAAGTCCATGGGAGTTAGACTTAAGACACTTTTGAGAATCCTACATTTAATACCTCTGTGCTTCATTTTCATTATCTCTAAACCAATGATTAGTGTTTGCCTTTTCTTTAAACCAACAAGAACAGAAAAGTTTTTAAGCCAAAGCAAATTTTAATGAAAATGTGTTCATTTTTTAGTACACTTTCATTTTTTTAAATGAAAACCTGGAAAAAAAATGTTTATATTTTGGTCATTTTCATGCATCAGTTTTCAAGAGCCAAAACATTTTAATCAACAACTGAAAACGTGAACTAAATATGGCTTTAGGAAACTGAGCTTTTTTGGTTTTTCTTTTATTTAACTCTTTACACAAAAAGGCAAAAATTTCACAGGGAACTTAGCAGGGAAAAAAGGTTTTGTCCTCAAAACTTCCCATGGAAAAATAATTGACGTTTGTCAACCAACTCTAGATATGAGTTAGCAACCTCACAGAGGAATTATGAACTCTAATTTGTAAATACAGGAAAAGTGCTTTGGCTCAATTGAAGATGTGTCAATTGTATCTTGTAACTGGCAAATGATGTGTTTATGAAAAATACACTATATTTGCTAATTATTATATTGATTAAAATATGGAGGGGGGAAATGTACAATATATTGACGGTAACATTTGGGACATGATTCTGCTGTGTACACTCCTACTACATCCAACGTTGGCAGTGCTGCTTGGAGACTGTCTTCTCCAAAGCCATCTGCTAATGCAGGTGATACCAATTTTACCTTAGGAAAAAAAAATTGTAAGTAAAAGTTCCTCTATTGTTCTTCTTTTCACCCTCTGAAGCTAGAAGTAATAAGTGTCAGGCCTTGCTAAGGAAATGAAATTAAAATTAAGCTTGAAATCTGAAGATCTCATTCCAAGAGATGGAAAATAAGTACTTGAGTCTATTCAGAAGGCTCTGGTATAAATACTGACTTGAAGAGATGAATTGCTTCAGCTGGAGCATGGATTTATGCTGTAGCTGGAAAATGTGCTAGAAGCTAGTGAAAGGGAAAAGGAAGTTGAATGTCAGGGCTATGAGACTTGCCAGGAATCTGGAGAAGAAAGAAGTGATGAGAAAGAGAGAGAGTCGCCTGTTTCTAAAAAGAAGCAAAGTAAAGATAGGATCCAGAAAGGCCTCTTTTTATGTTCTCCTCCATTTTGTCCCTTGCAGCAGACACGGCTAACTGAGGGGGAGGACTTGTATGCTGCACTGGTTTACAGTGCCTATGTAAATGAAAGGGAAAGCACAGTACAATTCTAGAAGTAGCTCACAACTGCTGTTCGTATCACATGCACAACACCTGCATAAGGCCATTTGGGTGTCACGTGGTTGGACAATCAGTAGGTGATGTACCATTGTTGTGCTGGAATACGATGGTTATCTTGCAGCTCCTAGGTGTTTTGACACATATGGTTTGAAACAATATGCACCAATATGAGTTCCTTGCAGAATCTAGGGGTAAATTAAGGCTAAAGATACTATTATCTCATACCTGATAGCGTGGAAATACGCTTCCCTTGATGGAGGGTTTATTTTTCATCTGTTGTCACTTTAACACATTGGAGCTTCACAGGAAACCTTTGTATCTTTCCTCTTGGTGAGAAAATTCTATTAACAAAGCTTAGCTTGTCCCAAAATGGAGCGTCAGGTGCTCAGAGTAATTCAGCATCCTCCTTCATCTCTCCTAAGCAATGTCCATATACCTTGATAAACTTTAGTTTAATTGGTGTGATAGACCCACCAATTCTAGGATCAGCTTACTATTTAGTTCTAATGACGCCTTCCTAGAGATAGTAACTCCAACCATCACGTAAGTAAATGCTGATATAAATGCCTGTAAGGAATAACCAGCTAAACAACAACCTGTAAGGACAAATAGATCTACATATAAAAACACCTGGAAAACACACCATTGAAATACACTACAGGATTCTACAACAATGATCTATAACTACAGCTTAAAAAAAAAGCAAATGTAGAGGCTGTGCCTTATACTTCTAACTCTACCTTCATACAGGGGGAAATTCCATTGTTATTAAAGAGGGTTTTATAGGGCAAAAACTGCAGGATTTGTCCTACTGGGCCACACTGATTTCTGGTAAAAAATTTGTGGATTTGAATTTGGTTCATGGTGTTAGTCCACTATCAGGATCGGCGCTAGGGGTTTGAACGCCCTAGGCGGACAGCAATTTCACCGCCCCGCGTGCTGGTCCTGCGGCTCTGGTGAAGCTGCCGCAGTTGTGCCTGCGGACGGTCCACCAGAGCCGCGCGAGCAGCCGAGCGTCCTCAGGCAGGACTGCGGCAGCTCCACCGGAGCCGCAGACCACTGGACCCTCTGCAGGCACCACTGCGGCAGCTCCATCGGAGCCGCTTGCCGCCCCCTCTGCCAAAATGCTGCCCACCAAAAATTCTGGCGCCCTAGGCGATTGCCTAGGCTGCCTAAATGGTAATACTGGCTCTGTCCACTATGTAGAATCCATCTATCTAGGAACCCAGACAGCCTCTGATCATCATAGTATCTGAACACCTGCCTTATTTTTGTTAGAGTACATCTGTAAATTATACAGACAGGGATATCAAGGTGAGTGCTCAAAGCAAAAGAGAAAGGATTCTCTCCTGTAAACAAAAATAATGAGGAATCTTTGTGGCACCTTAGAGACTAACAAATTTATTTGGGCATGAGCCTTTGTGGGCTAAAACCCACTTCATCAGATGCATGGAGTGAAAAATACAGTAAAAAGAATATATATTATAGCACATGAAAAGATGGGAGTTGCCTTACGAAGTAGGGAGTCAGTGCTAATGAGGCCAATTCAATTAAGGTGGAAGTGGCCTATTCTCAACAGTTGACAAGAAGGGATGACTACCAAGGGAGAGAAAATTATTTTTGTGGTGCTAACGAGGCCAATGCAATCAAGGTGGCCCATTTCCAGCAATTGACAAGAAGGTGTGAGTATCAGCAGAGGGAAAATGTAAACAAAGTAATTGTTTAGTTATAAAAACAGACTGCAGCTAACAGTTACTATATTTTCTCCCCATACTTGTATAGTTTTAAATACCTAATAATAATATTTGATTTTTTGTAATTGCTCCCAAACTGAGACATTACCTGCCAAATTTCAACCCAGAGTGAATTTCTACTGCTGAATTATGAAGCCTGAAATTAAACACTGGGAAATGACGACACAACCTTGACTCAAAAGGGACATGATCACTGCTTCAAGGTGACAGTACAAAAGAAGGAAAGGAATTATTCATAGTTTTAGTAGACTACAGGGCAAAGCACAGTGGTCTAAAGATAAGGGAGGAAAAGTCCAATCTATACTGAAGGGGATGTTATTAGGGGTAATAGGTCAGTACACTAGACTACTGGAGAAATGGACAAGATATCATGTGCCAAATCTTCAGATAATGTAAATTGTTGTTCCACTGATCTCAGTGGAGCTTCACTAATTTACACCAGCTGAGGATCTAGCCTCACAACTGCTTACATCCACCAGAAAAAGGTTACTTGAGCAATTAGTGAGAATAAGGTAGAGAACAGTCCTGCAAAACACAGAGAGAGTGATGCACCTGGCCTTTTCTGGGTCGACTAATGTGAATTATGCAGCAGGTTCAACTAATGTGAATTATGCAGCAGGAAAACATTTTAGTATATTGTACATGCAGATTTGACATCCTCTCTCACGCAGTCAAGTTATGGGAAGGATAGCTCAGTGCTTTGAGCATTGGGCTGCTAAACCCAGGGTTGTGAGCTCAATCCTTGAGGCCACTTAGGGATCTGGGGCAAAATCAGTACTTGGTCCTGCTAGTGAAGGCAGGGGGCTGGACCTGATGACCTTTCAGGGTCCCTTCCCATTCTGTGAGATAGGTATATCTCCATACATATAAATCCTGCCAAAAGGTTTGGACAAATCTCTCATTCGCCCAGGACAAGTCTACACTGACAATGCTGCAGCAGCACCAGTGCAGCTGTGCTGCCTTAGCGCTTCACAGAAGACGTCACTCTGCCAACAGGAGAGCATCTCCTCTAGGCATAGTTAATCCACCTCTGCGAGAGCATCTCCTCTTGGCATAGTTAATCCACCTCCATGAGAGCATCTCCTGTTGACATAGTGTTGCCTGCACTAGGGGTAGAGTCAGTATAACTGCATCGCTCAGGGGTGTAGATTTTTCACACCCCTGAGCAATGTGGTTATGGTGTAGAACTGGCCTCAATTGTTCCCTAATTGGAACAATGGCAATGGACGGGGCAGTGCATTGAGGGCTTTTTTGATGGTGGAAAAGCTACTCGTACACCACTACCCAAAGCAGGCAACCTACCATCATTCCATTGTCTTGGTGAAGGAAAAGATAGTTTTGCTTTAGCAAACCTTTCACTGGTAAGTTCCCTGCAATACCCCATGGCCCTAGCAGCTGTGAGCGAACATTTCAACCTATGCAACTTTCATGCAATAATATTTCCCCTTTAGTCTCTCACCATTCAGTGCAATTGAATGACTTACGCTTAAACATGTTGCTGAGGGCCAGTATTGGTGGTGCAACTTGTCCATACAACACGCTAGCTTGCCACATAATAAAGTCCTACAGCAAAGTCCACATGGGATACTGGTGAGCAACAAGCTAGTGCACTGTAGGGTGACACCCTGGCTGGCTGCGTACTAATTCTCCATGTAGACGAGCCCTGAGAGTATCTTCTTGAGATAACCCAAAGTAAAGTGGCCAGCCAATAGCTGGAACACAATGGTAATTGTTCATCTATGTGTAACGTACACAAGATGTGAATATAGGGCCAGATCCTCAACTGGCATAAGTCAGCGTAGTTCCTTATAGAATTTATGGCATTTTTCTTCCGCCATTTACTCAGTTTAATCACATTTCTTCTCTCATTTTATTTCCCAATACCCTTTGGCAGTAGCACAATAGCTGTTGGGGTATAACTCACATCTAAAATCAGCTTGAGACTTTTCCATGGTGACCCTTCACTCCATCTGTTCCTCTCCACGTCTGGACTGAGCTAAACACATTTTGGCATGGTGGGAGGTCAGAGGGACAAGATTTCTAGCCCCTCTTGGCTTGAGAGTTGTAGGCCTTTTAGAAATGGCTTGTTTCACTGCTGGTTTGACTGAACATGTGATGCTCTACTTTGGGCTAATTAATTCTGAAAGAGGCTTTATGCATTAATGCAAATGCTATTAGTTATGCCACTTAGCAACTGGTATATTCAATACGATGCTGGTAGCATGACAACTTTTGACAGTCTGTTACAGTGCTGCTACGTGTATTATTATGTTATGGCTTATTTACTTATGCTTGAAGATCTCTAAAATAAATCAGAATTGTTATCTAGCGTCTGCTAAGGGGTAAAAATATCACTTCTTAATTTAGCAAGCCATATGCTTTCATTAAATCTGCAAATAGCAGCTTTGAGCCACATCCTCAGCTGGTGCAAACCGGTGTAGCTCCATTTACTTCAGTGGCACGACACTGATTCACACCTGCTGAGCATCTGTACGTCAGTGAAAAGGCAAACAACGGCAGCACTACTGCAACATGATACCCCAGATAGGATGTTAATCTTTGGGGATTGATCAGGGGAGCTGGGGATCTAGGAGCAAGAGCTTCAACTGACTGACGTATCTAACCCGAGTAATACATCTTGATGACTGTACTGGTGTCACAAAACCCTGCATATGGACTCCCCAGAAGAGGGGGACAGAGCTACACTATGGAGGGGTTACGCTGTCACTTCTTTGAAGTACTGCACTATTGACCCACAGTTTAGCTTCTTGTAATTTTTGTACTAAGATCAGCAATTTCAATTTAGAGGAGAAAAATCTGCTGACGCCTTTTATTCAAGAAGAAATAAATTGTGCTGGTCCTTAGTGATGGATCTGTTCTCATATCCAGGTGGGAGGCTGCAGGGTCAAGATTCTCTGACATTTGTGCACCAATAATGTGATGCTCAGAGGCAAGAAAAATTAAAGAGGTAAACGAAAAAGTAAACCAACCTCAAACACAGGTGTAAGGAAACTCTTTTAGGTTAGATTGATAGGACAGGCTGGGCAAGGAGAGTGGGGCTGGGATGAGGAAACCTGTGGGGGCGGGGGGGTTGGAGACTGGGACTGGAATGAGAAACTGCCAGGAGAGGGGGAATATTGAATGAGGAACCCAGGTTATGGGGTGGAGACGGGATGTAGGCAGAAGACGTCAGGCTCGAAGCCATCAGGCGCAGACCATTAGAATACATTCCTCTCCAGAATCTGGAACTGAAGCCACAATTCTTGTGCCTCACCATTCCTCTGCTGTCACTGGATATCTGTGAAACCCACTGGCAAAGTCTGATTTCCCTCCAGTGGCTGGTTGACGTTGGTAATGACAACCTACTCTAGTTGTCAGTTACTCTGTTGGCCAAAGTGGCAAAGATTTGTGCAAAGGATTTATTGGTTCTAGCCCTGCTGGTGATCCATGTGAGTGTGTGACGGGGACACTCGCCTCCTGTTGGTTGAGTGCAAATCTGCATGCTCACTCTCTGCCAGTTCCCTCCGTTGGCTGTTAACTCCGTCAGTGACCCAGCCCTTCAGCCAAGTCAGACACAATCAATAGGCACGAACAAACCCTTTCCAGGGTATAGGTCCAACAGGGCCCGTGGCCTTGTTAGTGTTTTGCCCTGTCTCCAGCCTCAGCCCCTTCTGGGCTCGCAGTCCATGCCTGGCCTGTTATAGAGCACTGCAACCCGTGTTTTCTCCCTAGAGACTCTTTGCCTTATCGGTTCTTATTGCCCCAGCTCTCCAGCCAGGCTGCTCCTTCACTTCAGTCTCTTTCCAGAGGTAACAAAGTTCAGCAAATGGTTGGCCCTCTGCAGGGTCTTCAGCCTCATCCTTGAGCCCCTTAAACTCCAGCCCTGTGCTTGGGCTCCTACACAAAACTTGTCCCCTTCTCAGGGCTTTTACCACTTTGCCCGTGGCTGGTGGGGGCTCGGATCACCCACTACTCTGGGTCCCAACTCTGAAACCCTACAAATAGCAGCCAAATGCTTTCTTTAATAGTTCCTTCTTCAGCAGCATCCCATGGGCTGCTTCCCACTCTGTTCCATCACCTTCAGCCACTACCTTAGAGTTACAGCCCTTGGGTTCTTGGTCTGTATCCTGCTTCAGCAGGGTCTTTCTCCAGCCTCCCCACCTGGAGAGTTTCACAGCCTTCCAGCCCTTCCTCACCCTTCTGGTTCCAGCCAGCAACTGACCTGCTCCGCCTCCTTTTATCTGAGCCTGCTGTGCTCTGATTGGCTGCTTCCAGGCAGCCTTTCTAGACAGGCCTGGAGGACTCACCTTCACTGCTCCTTTTCTGGGGAAGGTTGTGATAGGATTGCTATCTGGCAGGAAGCCTCGAGACCTGGTACACCCTGTCACAAGGTATCAATATAATGCCACATGATGGATTTTTGTATTTCCTTTTTTTAAACACACACACATGCACACATACACACACAACACACACACACATTGAAATAACATATTAAGATTACAAAGTCAAGCACGCAAAAGTTAGGAAGGAAACGCTAGAATTAAGGCTGCCCATGCAGTCTTAATTTGTCCCCTTTGTGAGTGTGTGTTAATAGGTCTGGGTTGACATGAATAATTAAACATGGGGAGGCCTCATTTTTTGGCAGACGGGATTAGGGAGGTAACTAGATCAGTGGGCTGAAAACAGAATGTTTGTGCTAAAATAAGTAAATGGGTCAGTAAGCTAGAAGATCAAATGCCTGAGCTAGCTAAGAAAGGGAACACGCAGGGAACCATTTATTAAGAACAAGATAACAATGGACAAGAAAAGTCCGGACTATAAAGATAAGGTAATGAGTACAGTCGAACACAGAGAGCGTGTGGACAGAGCACGCTGTACAGGGATTGGTTTCTGCAAAGTGTCCAAGCCAATCACAAAGCATGAAATGTGTACTCAGTGTGAGGCCATGCATACATGTGTACGAAGGAAGGGAGTTTCTGTATAACTTTGAATGTGTGGCCATGCCCTGTACCCACCCCCTACGTTCGAGTTGAATCAACTCAGAGTAGCTTTGCTGGAAGCCAAATAAAGGAACCTTTGTGATGACAGTGAAGGCGTACAGAGTTCTTGGGGAAGCAAGTAGAAGTGATCTCAGAGGCTAGCCCAACAGTATTTTCATGCAGGTTTTAATGATATGATTGTATACTTTTTTCTCCCCACAGGAACCATGCCGGACTCAGTGCACAGGATGCGCTCAGGGAAGGAACAACTTGTCAATATTTTATCAGCCTTCGTTTGGCATTTCCCAACTTCTGAGTGCTTAATTTTGCAACTTTATAGTCTTTGAATGTAGCGGGTTTCTTTTAATGTCATTGATGTGTAAAGCAGTAATTACTCCAAAGGATGGGACAGATCCATTGAATCACTCCAACTGCTTTCCGCCACTCTGGTCATTCAAAGCAACCTGCAGTTTAACTGACCAAGATGCGTGCTGCAAAGCAGCCAGAGCATGCTGGTAAATTGGTGAAAATAAAACATTTTCACTAGTGTATATATATTTATATGTGAATTGATTACATTTTGAATCTATGGGTCAGATTCACCAGTGGAGTCCAGCTAGGTAAGGAAAGTCAATTCAGATTTCTAGTTGCTTTGTGGCACTGGACCCTTCTGGTGAATATATGTGTAATAACATCTTTTCATTGTGGGTGAGAACTTTTTCTCTGTATTGTGCCAGATGTGGCAATTACAACATTCTGAGATGCCAGTGTAGGACACATGAAACAAGAGTATCAAGGTTACCTGAACCAATAATGTCTCAAATCAATTATTTCGTGCAGTCTTCAACTAGTTTTTTTGTTTTCCTTTCAAAATCCACAGTCAGCTGGCACTGCTAAATTCTAAGACCAGGCCTTCACTTGTCACCTTGACCTGTGTTTTTGTCTTAAGTGCTGTCTTTTAGATTAATGCTAAAACAGTGTTTTGGGAAACCTTGGGAAAAGTTACTTAACCTCTCTGTGCCTCGATTTCTCATGGGGACAATAGTGTCATAACTTGCAGGGATGTTTGTGAGGATAAATCCATTCATGATAGGGCAGTGCTGAGGGCCTGTATAAGAATTTAGCTACATCCTGTCAAAAATCCAACCTGTGGCTTTAAGCAGGCAAGTTGCTTTTTGTTTCTCTGAAAATCAGCTGTATTCAGCAGATCCCCGTTTTACTCTGCCAAAGGCTGTGCCAGTAGTGTGGGAAGCAAAGTGCTTTGGAGGAAGAGTACTATCTCGTATAAAGTATCAGCTGAACAATAGATACACACCGGTAATTCTGGAATTTTGCTCCACTTAAGAGGACTGCAAAGTTCTGATCATATTCCTTCCTATTATAAATATGTATTCTGGCTGTGGGAACACTTTGGAAACACTGATTCAGGAGTTAATCAATAGCTTAGCTTGCATATGAGGCTACTTTAAATTGTTTCCTTGGTTTTTGTTCCAGCTGACCAACACAGAAGAGTTGATGTCCCCAGGTAATTTCATTACGAGCTGTAGAGATCATTCACCTAACAAGCAACAGTGTTAGCTAAAGCACACAGGGCCAATTCTGGTGACATGCCAGTCTCCACAGGGATAGCATTTTCCCAAGGTGCAGCCTTCTGTATAACAAATAGGTCATTCCTATGTCAGACTCTCCACCAAGTAGACCTGGTGGATGATTTTCTGTTGAAACTGTGTCTCACTGAAAATTAGGTTTTTGACTATAACGTGTGTGTGTGTGAGAGAGAGAGAGGGAATACAGATCTTTTTCATCACAAAAACAGTGCCCCAAAATGGAAATATTTCGGTTTGGAAATGCTGCTGTGGAGGGTCATAGGGGTTTCCTCATGTCCCCATGTATCCTGTATGGGTTGGGTTCCCCAGCAGAACTACATCTTCCATGATGAAACATTACCAGGGACTCCCATGATGCACTGCCTCCTCTCTCCAGGAGTGGAGAGGTGGTGCATCATGGTAGATGTAGTCTGACCAGGGAATCTGACCTATGGGAGCTTGCGGCACCCAAACTATAACATCCAGGAGATACAGTGGCAGCATTTTGCAATAGAACTTTTTTCAGTCTTTGGCTGAATTTTTTTGGGGGCGGGGTTGGCTAAATCTTTCATTATTTAAATTTCCACCAAGAATCACAGTTCTCTAGGACCCCTCCCCGCCATCTTCTTCAACCATCTCTACCAAGAAGTCTTGGTTTTGGTCAACAAAATATGAAGCTTTGTTGAGAGAATGCAATGGTTGCAGGAGCAGTTTTTGCTGCATGTGACCTGAATGTAACTAAAGTAAAAAAGGTCTCACCTGGTTCCATGTCCCTGCTTAGCTGCTTGTCTGCCTTAAACAACAAGCAGTGGTCCTGCAAGGTGCTGAGCGCCCCTATCTCCCAAGCTGAGCTCCCTCTCAGCTCTAGCTCCAGCTGTGTAATATACCTTCTATCGCTTCAGCAACACATGGAGGGCAGTTGGTGGTTCAGGGATAGTGGGACTAACTCTCACCAACAATGGCCACGGGGTGTAGTGTGGCTCATGCACTGCAGCGGGCAGTGGAGAGTGGTCCTGGAGCTGCAGCGCACCTGGCTGCCAGCAGGGGGAATTCTGGTACTGCTGGAGGTGGCACAAGAAGAGGGCAAGGCAGACTTGGGCAGAGGTCTCCGTATAGGCCTTGCTGCCAGCCAATTTATTTGGGGCTGCCAGCTACCACCATGCACGTTGCACGCTGGACTGCCCTGCTCCCCAGTTCCCTAATTGACTTCTCTTCCTCTGCGCTCTCACACGTGGCTTGGGGAGAAAACAAAACCCATTGTGCTCATCCGGAGAGACTGACAATTCAATAGACGGCACCAGCTGTCTGTATTTTTCCTGTAGCTTGTGTAGTTTATCCAAGCAGCCCCATGGTTATGTTTTTCCCTGCTGAAATTACGGATTGGTGGCCTGAAGCATTGAGCAGAGTTCCCTTTTTAAAGATATGACATATGAAATATAGACAGCAGTGGTTTACTTTACAGACTGTGATAGGACTCCCACCCCGCACAAGGCCTCGAGGGGCTAAAGTGGATAGCCTGCCAGTTAACTGCCCGGGCTGGACATGAAGAAGACAAGAAGCAGGCCACTCACTGCAAATGGGCTCAGCTGGGCAAGGACAGGAGGGGCCTGTATAAAGCCCAGGAGCTGTGAGTAGCAAGGAAGTAGTCTACAGTCACTCCCTGGGAGGAGGGAGCTTGGGCTGGAAAACCCAAAAAGAGGGAGAAGACAGCTAAGTAGGAAGAAGCTCAGGGAAACAGCAGCAATGGGTAGGACCATACAGAGCTTGGTTGCTTGTTATAGGGTCCCAGGGCTGGAGTCTAGGGTAGAGGGTGGGCTTGGGTTCCCCTACCAGCCACTGGGTAGTGGTGCAGGGCATTGGAGATGCCAACCAGATGGCTGGTCCAGAAGGACTTTTATTTCCCCATAAAGGGAAGACCTTAGTGACCTGGCCAGAGGGCCAAGCCATGAACAGGAAGCTGCAGCTCCAGAAGCAAGAGCTTCTTTGGTTACTTAAGGAAAAACTTGCAGGCCTTCGCCAACCCTCACTTCTGTGTTTTGACATCAAAAAACTCTAAGGTTCTGAGTATAACTCACTCTCTTCTTGAAGAGAAATCTGGCTAATTCAAGATCCCCCAAGTGATCCTTCTGATCACTATTCATGTGGGTTTGCACACAATGCGGTGGTTGTTTGCGCAGAGGTTTGAGGCACGGCTGCTCTTCAGAGGAAAGCAGATGCTGACTTGCAAACAAGGGTTTTTATGCTCAAACAAGAGTCTTCGCTATTCACTTGGTTCTTTCTTTGCTGGTTATGTTTTTTCTTTAAAAATTCAGGTGTTTTTTACATGCAAAACCAATACCCATGTTACAAGGCATGTAGTTATCATGGTGAACAATTTACAAACAACCCAGCGGGTGACTGTTTTTGCATTAGCTGCTCATCGGAAAACTATTGGTCAATAGGTTCATAAAAATCCGTTTGTGAACAGGTGAAAAAAGCGGGTTATGAATAAGTTATTCAGCCAGAGCTCCTTGCATTGAGCAGGCACCTTAAGGAAGGTGATGGGTCAGAGCCTCAACTGTTGCAAGCAGGTGTAACTCCATTGATTGCAGTAGAGCTGTGCTGATTTACACCAGCTGAGGATCTGGTCCCATAGTTTTAAACTATTAGCACAAACATTCTCTTTGCAAAAGTGTCTCTGTTCCCAGGCTCTGCTCACTGCTCTCCTTCCTTTCTTTCCCTAGCCAGGAAACACCCTATGCAGGTGTTGGTGTGAAATTCTTTTGAATCTATTTGCTTGCTACTTTTCAATTCTCTAGTGACTCTAAGCTCTTCTTAAAGCTCACAGGCTTTTAACATGTTGTCAATTGCATGTGCTTGCCTGGCATATTTTTTTACTAGAATTTTGTTTAGTCTTTTGACCTCGAACCACAGAAGTTCATCCATGAACTTCAGCCCATCATTGTGTGTATATGGGATGAGAGTGGTACACAAACAGCCTTCCTCAAAGTACCACACTGATTCCTCTCACCACATAGCTGTCCCCTTCCTCTAAGTTCTGGGTTCAACACCCCTCAAGACAAATGTACTCCTTGTACAATTCCCATTTGAAGCAAATAGCAAAACTCCCATTGATTTCAATGGGATCAGGATCTGGCCCCAGCAAGGTGGTTATAGGGAGAAATCAGCATGCCTCCTTCAGAAGTTCAAGTTTATCAGACTCCAACCTCCTGAGAGAAGTGGCAGGGATTGATTCATTATCAGTTCCCATGACCTAGACTGTAGGTTAGCTGAGTGAAGTCCATGAACTGAACCCTGCAGGCATCCATCAGCTACTGAGTTTTCCGAGCTGTAGGTGGGAAACTCAGAAAACATCATAACCAAGGCAACCTGTCATATCTCCATAGAACCGAGATTAAGGCTGTTTCAGCAACATGCAGGAAAGCTTTCCAAAGACCCATTTATGAAGAGTTCAAGGGGGTGCGTCCATTGACTCTCACACATGGGCTGGTAGGAGGTCTGGTTTGGCAGCGCAAGGTACAAGACTTGTACCTTTGAAGTCAATGAACAAAGAATGGAGGGAAGGTAATGAATGGCATTTGGGACAGTGAACAGGGACGTGTGAAGAGAGGAGGACGAAAAGAGAATAATACAGAAAAAAAGTTACAGGCTACATGGAACTTGTCAGTGGCATGAAATGAATGAAGGGAAGACTGGAAAAGGTGTGTCTCGGCTCTTAGATTGTACATGCATTTTTTGCAGGACCGGCTCCAGACCCCAGCACGCCAGACGCATGCTTGGGGCGGCACGCTGCGAGGGGCGCTCTGCTGGTTGCTGGGAGGGCGGCAGGCGGCTCCGGTGGACCTCCGGCAGGCACGCCTGCGGCAGGTCCACCAAAGCCGCAGGACTGGCAAGAGGCAAAGTGCCCCCTGCGGCGTGCCGCCGTGCTTGTTTGGGTTTATTAAACTGTGTATAGTCAGGAGTATAGTCAGATTTCAGGCCCACGAGGCAAGGGGCTTCTGGCAGGCACTTGTACCACACTCCTAGGGAAGCTGCTTTGAGAAGAGAAGGGGCTCATCCCTGGGAAGCACAACTTAGAATTCCAGCCGTGGTTCCCTGCTGGTGAAGGTTGCCTGAGGAGTATGCTCTATTAAGATTTTATAAGCCAGATCGATAGCTTGAGTCCATTGTCTTCAGATGGAGTGATTCTGATTTACATCAGCTGAAGATCTGCCTCTCTTTGAGGACTCTCTAATTGTTCCTGCTATTGATTTCTATTCTGTTTTTAGGATTCATATGTGCCTTTATTTACAAATGAATTGCTAATCAAAAGTGCTTATGTCAAACTGTCTCACTCGATACATCTGCTCCCAATGTGTTCCAGTAACACCTGCCTCCTTTCCTTACACAAGCAGGTCTGTCTTCAACATTGTGAACTCCCAAAAGTCAACGTAACTGTGGAAGGACAAGCTGGATTCCACTCCACTTTGTATGGCAGCAACAACAAATTGTGTTGGGATCTAGCTGCAGAATCTTCATGCTCAGTGATGGAATAAGAGGCAGAAAGATCACTGCCTGATCTTTGGATCTGATTCAAGTTGGCAAGGGCTGGCCGGAGGAAAAAATCGTTTTGTAAACTGAGCAGTTCTGGCAGGGCGCTCCCTGAAAAAAGAATAAATGAACCCCACTGTGTACTTGCACCAAGTTATTTTTCAGAGCAGAACCAGAACTTAGATCAGTTTTTGTGTCTACTTATTCCAGGGGTCGGCAACCTTTCAGAAGTGGTGTGCCGAGTCTTCATTTATTCACTCTGATTTAAGGTTTCATGTGCCAGTAAAACATGTTAATGTTTTTAGAAGGTCTCTTTCTATAAGTCTATAATACATAACTAAACTATTGTTGTATGTAAAGTAAATAAGGTTTTTAAAATGTTTAAGAAGCTTCATTTAAAATTAAATTAAAATGCAGAGCCCCCCAGACTAGTGGCCAGGACCTGGACAGTGTGAGTGCCACTGAAAATCAGCTCGCATGCCGCCTTCGGCACCCACGCCATAGGTTGCCTACCCCTG
>NC_133771.1:207819657-207847994 GCF_003597395.2 Chelonoidis abingdonii | reverse complement strand
AGAAGCTTCATTTAAAATTAAATTAAAATGCAGAGCCCCCCAGACTAGTGGCCAGGACCTGGACAGTGTGAGTGCCACTGAAAATCAGCTCGCATGCCGCCTTCGGCACCCACGCCATAGGTTGCCTACCCCTGACTTACTCTCTGGTCAGAGATAAAAGAACTCAAGCTGAGGTGCTGAATCCTCAGTTGGTGTAGAGCAACACAGCTCCTTTGTCTTCAGTGGCTTCCAGTTTCCGACAACTGATGCTCAGCTAGACTATTTTGGACACAAATATCAAAGCCATCATGGGGCCAAGCACTGACAACTCCTACTGGCCTCAGTCAGTGCTAAGAATGAGCGGAGCGACACCTCAGGAATTGATTCATGGCACCTGGCATTGCTAAATATTCCTTCCAAGAGCAGATAGGTGAGAGAGCATGCCAGGTGTTTCGCTATTTGTTATATTGGTGCAGTGGCACCATCTTATCTTCCTGCCAGTTTGAGGAACAGCTTGCTCTGGGAGTTTGTTAGGCTCAGCTGAACAAATACTAACTAATACTAGCAATAAATCTATGGATGATGCAGCTCTTCAGTTTGCAACAGCTAAATAGCTGTTTTGTATCCAAGTGCCTTGTGCAATGATACTTATCTGCCGTTGGTATTTATCAATCTTGGAAGACTACTCCCTTTCCATAAACTGCTCCTATTACAAGTTCCCTGTGGCTGGAACAGAAGGTTCACAAGTAGCTGGTGGTTTCTTCCAAATAACGTGCCTGTGAATTAAGGAGGACTGGTTTTATACAGTAACACAGTCACTATTGCAAGGTGCTATTGTTAATGGCCTCGTGGCGCTAATTATATAATTCCAGAAGGTGAACATTGCGAGAGTGCTCCTGTCTTCTTTAGCCAGCCATTTCTGCAATTAAAGGAAAATGTTCTTTTCAGCATGGATTGCAGACTGCCAAAGAAGCTCTTCAGGAACGCTTCCTCTTAGAGCATAGTTTTGTTTGGAAGTCACCTGCAGAACATTACATGCCTGAATATGTATTACTGGAGCAGAAAGGCTGAGGAAGAGTGAGAAAAAATTAGACCTCAGCCTTTCAGGTGATTCCTTATTATTGTGATGCTTGTCGTGTGAATTTCCTAACATGGCACAACAACATGCTCAGGGGGACGGCCTAACAAATTGTCCCTGGGTGAATCATTGGCAGCAGGGATTGATCTTGGGGGCCTCTGGACCTAAAACTACGAGTCTGAGCTAAAGCATCCAATTGTTAGCCAAGGCTACAGCAGTGTTGTCAACATCTCTCTGTGGCCCAGCCATCTCCAAAGAGAAACAGAGCACCATGCAGAGTGGGTATGGGTTACCCTAACGTTAGCGCTAAATAGTGACATTAGCAAGAGCAATAAGTATGGAGAGCTGTGAAAGCTGTACCATCCCAGGAACAGACCTAGGACATATTTTGTCTTAGACACCCTTCTGAGGTTTCTTCCTGCTTCTTCCTGGCTCTAGAGTGATGCAGGGTAGACATTTGCAGATCACTTATTACAGCAGCACTTTATGATACCCCAGCACTGGCTGAGGACTGTTGGCTGGTGCATGATGGAAGCAAAGTCAAGGCTCCATCCCTTCCCTGCCCTTCCACACCCACCTACTCCCATGCACCCAGACCCAAAGTTGAGGTTCTGTTGGGTTCTTGGAGGTGCCCACCCATGGCTAAAGGCCCCTCCCCCAGCCTAAAGGAAGGAACCACTGGGCCTAGGACTCAAATAAATAAGGGGGACAACAGAAGGAAAAAAACCAAGGTTGAGGTGTGAAGGAGGTGGTTCTTCCTCCTTATGCCCTTATATATGCATACGGTCCAAGCAGGGGCGACGCTTCCATTTAGGCGACATAGGTGGTCGCCTAGGGCACCAGGATTTGGGAGGGCGGCATTTTGCTGCCCTCAGCAGCAATTTGGCAGCCGGGGGGTCCTTCCACGCTCTGGGTCCTCGTTGGCAATTCTGCAGCGGGTCCTTCACTTGCTCCAGGACCCGCTGCTGAAGTGCCCCGAAGACCAGGAGCGGGGAAGGACCCCCCCACCGCCGCAGAATTGCCACCGACTGGGAGCGTGGAAGGACCCCTGCCTAGGTCTCCAAAAACCCTGGTGCCACTCCTTGGTCCAAGTCACCATATAGCTCTTGGCAGTTAGTGCTGACAAAGTCCAAACTGGCCATCATTGAAGGAATGGGTTAGATATAGAACTTTAGGAAGATGTTTGCAAAGCTATGATGTATAGGCAAGATGATGTTCATGTCACAGGTAGGAACAGCAGTTGGCATCTGCTCCATCATGTGCTCCTATGCCTAAGTGTGGTGGCCCAAACAGTCCCCACTGATAATCAGTATTGTGGTTCAGGTGTTGCTGATGGTCTCTCAGAAGCAATTAAGTGTCTTAATGAATTAGTGAAAGAAGCCATAGTGCATGCACATACAATGTCAAATAAAACAATTTAGGCCTTGCATACAAATAGTGCCTCCCCCCCCAGAATCTAGTGCATCCTTTCCACGATTTTATTATCTCCATTTGCAGAATGGCATTTGAAGGAACATTCTGGCTGCAACACAGGAACACAGATGCACAGAAATTATGAATTAGGGTTGCTGACTAATTAATTTGTGAAGCTATACTCCATCAATTGAGACAGCACTAGAACAAGATTAACGTTAATAAAACTTGATATATGATAACAGAGTACATAATGCAAAAGGTTTCATACAGTGCAGATACATTGTATTAGGATGACTCCTGAAAATTATTATGGTATACAGTTAGCTACTAACTTTCAAACATATGTTTTACTGCCACTTCCTATCTGCCTACTCAAGTGAAAAATGGGTTTTGTCCAAATCAAAGACTAGGAGCCAAATTCTGCTCTGAACTAGACACATTTGAGGATTTTTATTGACATTAATAGAATTTGCACTTGTGTATCTGAGAACCAAATTTGACCTTAATATTAGGTCATATTTTATTTTTCAAAAGTTATCTAATGTTACAGAGCATGGGCGTGGAACGCCTGAAGCTGTAGAAAATTCCATATGTAAGTCTTGGGGCCTGAAACTCTAAAAAGTAGAGAACAGTGTATTGACACATCTGGGTAAGTAGGGAGAAGAACAGGCCAGAGCTGCCTGAGAAGGCCAGATGACAGGAAGGGATTTCTGTGCTGGCATTTCTTGGTAAGCAAGGGGAAACTATTAGCTGAATTTTGAGTTTGGGGGCAACAAAACCCTGATCCAGAATGAGGAATGAAAGGACAAGAAAATGGAGGTGAAGGGTTATCTTGACTGCAGCTGAAATCAGGCCCAGAAGGAGAGGCTGGTTCCTACCTTCTGATGGTAAGAACTCTGTTCAAAGTCCTTTATGCTGCTGAGCCTTTTTTGCAGGTAGCTTGCAGGTGTTGGATGGCTTTGAGGCAGCAGACAGAGCTGAGGTGACTTGGAGATGGTGGATTACTGAGTGGCATAGACTGAAGCCACAGAGAGCAGCAGTCTAGTTGAGGGACTCCTGTGTGGACTGCCCTACCCAGCAATCGAAGGTGAAATCCCATTAGCTGGTAGTGTCCCAGAGCAGACTAGGCAACTCTTCCTTTATGGCTAGAGATGGACCTGCCAGAATTCTTGGACTCCTTCAAACCTAGATAATAAACTGTGGGTGGGGAGCTAGCCAGAAGTGGCTAGACTATATCATCACAACTGCAAGTGGAGGACTGAGGTTGGGGCTATTAAGACACTCAGGTGGGATGAGGGGAGTTTTACCTAATAGATATTGTGAAACACAGCAATCAATAAATTAAGCATATTCTGTTGTGCCTCCTTCTCCCCCATATAAAATTATTTGTTTTAAATCCCTAGGCTCAGTGCCTGCAGGTGGAGAATTGTTGCCTATAAAGGGCACCCAGGGTGATATATGGAGTTGCCTGGGTTTCTGAGTGGGGGCTTGAGCTGGTTTTTAAGTTTTCTAAGGTTCCTTTTGAAAACTGAACCCAGCTGTTTTTGCTGCTGCTGATAGCACCTGGCAGAAGAGTGGCTCATAACTTAATAGATGTAATGGTTTCCTAAAGTAAAACAATTGGGCCTGATTCACCTGTACCCTCTGGCCTAAATTTTCAAAAAGTGACTAGTGATTTTTAGGTGCCCAACTAAAGACTCTTTTTAAAGGGGCTGATTTTTTCAGAGGGCGGGTGCTTGGCATTTTCTGAAAATCAGGCCCCTTTAAGATGTTTCAAGTCGGGCACCCAAAACCTGAGGCAACCAAAATTGATATTCACTGCTGCAAATAGAGGCCTCTATTAGCTCTTCACTGTCATATGGACACAAATCAACCAGACAATGCTGCTCAGTTGAGTTAAAGTGGCTTTACAAGAGAGAGTTACGAGTTAACAAGAGAGTTGAACTAAGCTGCTTTTTACGATGCCTCATACTTTTGACTTTGTCTTTCGACAAATTTGAAAATCAAGTGAATTTCTTTCCTTTCCCCTTCCTCACATTGTTTCTAGAGTTGGCTGAAATGTTGAAATTGCCAATTTGGAGGGAAATAAGGATGAGGGGATGGATATTGAAGTGCTTTCAATTCCCTGCCAACCCCCTTTTTATCTCTACATGTAGAAGAGGTGAGCAAATGGAAGTGGGATGAGGAGCACGTGCAAGTGGGCTCAATAACCTATTGGGGCCAAACATAAAAGAGAAAGGAAGCAAACGGTGGCAGTCTGAGGTACTTCAATGCTTGAAACCCAAAGAGTGAGTGTGTTTTGTCATTGGGCTGCTCTGGGGAGGGGGAGACCATGTGAAGCTAATGGCTACCAGTATCTTGTCTTCCATTTCATTAGCAACTAATCTGATTCTATTCTTCCAGCTTGTCTTTACAGTCACCACACTCAAGTTCTTGATATTTGATTTCCTTTCTTGGAGGATGGTACTTAGGTTTATTAATTAGCCTCTTAGAGTTGGTAGGGCAACTTCCACCTTTTCATGTTCTCTGTATGAACTATATCTCCTCACTATATGTTCCAGTCCCCCCAGGGGGGAGGGATAGCTCAGTGGTTTGAGCATTGACCTGCTAAACCCAGGGTTGTGAGCTCAATCCTTGAGAGAGCAATTTGGGGATTGGTCCTGCTTTGACCAGAAAGTTGGACTAGATGATCACCTGAGGTCCCTTCCAACCCTAATAATGTATGATTCTATGCATCCAGTGAAGTGGGCTGTAGCCCACTTTTCATGTTCTCTATATGAACTATATCTCCTCACTATATATTCCATTCTATGCATCCAATGAAGTGGGCTGTAGCCCACAAAAGCTTATGCTCAAATAAATTCGTTAGTCTCTAAGGTGCCACAAATACTCCTGTTCTTTTTGCGGATACAGACTCACACAGTTGCTACTCTGAAACTGCTCAGTCTTGCCGCTATCTGATTGTCAAAGTGCTAAAACAGCCAGCCAGCCTGATTTCTCCATTGCTTTGCATCTTATGGAGTTATTTATAGCTGTGCAAAGTAGTTGCAAAATGGGTATAAAACACTGCTGTCCTGTTTTGGTAGCATTTTACATTAGAGCTCTGAGAATAATGGATTTTCCAATTCACTAGAAAATCAAAAAAATTGAAGAAAGAATTGTTTTGGGCCAACCCAAAAATGATTTTAAAATTTTTTTTGGTGAATTGAAAAAATCAAAAGATAAATAATTTTGGATTAAACAAAACATTTTGTTTGCCAAGAAATGAAATGTTTTATTCTGAGTATTTAAAAAAAATATTCAAACCAGCAATTTTAAATTGAAACATTTTGTTTTGAAAATATCAAAATGAAACATCTCTATTCATAATTATTTTTTAGTTTCTTTATTTAAGCAATTAGCTGAAATCCATGCAAATTCAGCTGACCCAAATCTGCATTTCTTTCTCTACTAAGTTTCACCCTGCTCCAGAGCTGCCAAAGAGAGGGGCCCGCCGCTAAGTTGCGTGCCAAGACCTGACTTCCGGCAGGGGCGTTCCCAGGGCAGAAAACCCCTCGTCGTCGCGGGTTTTCGGGGTATACTTCGGCACGGGTCCGGAGCGGAAGGACTCCTCTGCCATCACTCAAAGTGCCCTGAAGACCCCGGAGTGGAAAGAAACTTTGGGCCCCGGGCCCGCGAGAGTTTCTGGGGCCCCCTGATTAGCAAGTGAAGGGCCCCACTCCAGTGGCCGCTGAAAAACTCTCTTGGAACCTGCAGGGCCCAGAGCCTGGGCAAATTGCCCCACTTGCCCCCCCCTTCTCCCCGGGCACGCTTGCTGCTCTGTGTTTACACTTGGCTAAATTAACGCAACCAGGTGGCAGTGCCAACTGAGAATCAAGTCCAATAAACGATCTTCAGGATGCATATGTTCTAGAACTTCCTGTGGACGAGGTGATGTTGGAGCTATACCAAAAACAGCACATATGAAAGAATTAATGAAACATAAGAATGGCCGTAGCTGGGTCAGACCAAGAGGTCATCCAGCCCATTATCCTATCTACCGACTTGCCCAATGCCAGGTGCCTCAGAGAGAGTGACTCCAGTAATGATCAAAGTGATCTCTCTCTCTGCCATCCCCATCAAGACAAAGAGAGGCTAGGGGAACATTCCTACCCATGCCTGGTGGCTAATAGCCATTAATGGACAACCTGCTCTTGGAATTTATCTAGTTCTTTTTTAAAACTCTGTTATAGTCCAGTCTTCACAACGCTCGTTCAGGCAAGGAGTTCCACAGGTACAGTGCTGCTGTGTGAAGAACTTCCTTTTTATTTGTTTTAAAACTGCTGCCTGATAAATTTTCATTTGTGGCCCCTGGTTCTGTTTATTATGGGAACAAGTAAATAGATTTTTTCCTTATTCACTTCTCCCACAACACTGATCATATATATATACAGTCATACGCCCCTCCCTTAGTCTCCTCTGTTCCAAGCTGAAAAGTCCAACCTCTTAATCTCTCTCATTGGGAGCCTGGTTCGCAAACCCCTAATCATTTTAGTTGCCCTTCTCTGAATCTTTTCTAATGCAGTTATAATCTTTTTTGGGATGAGTACCACCGTCTGTATGCAATATTAATCAAGATGTGGGCTGTACCATGGATTTATAAGGGCAAAAAGATAGTCTCCGGTCTTATTCTCTAATCCTTTTTAAAATGATTCCTAACATCCTGTTTGCTTTTTTGACCAATCTGCACACTGCGTGCACATCTTCCAGAAAACTATCATGGATGACTCCAGATCTCTGTCCTGATTAGTTGTTAGCTAAATTATGCCCCATCATATTGATGTATAGTTGGGTTTATTTTTTCCAATGTGTATACTTTACATTTATCCACATTAAATTCATTTGCCATTTTTTGCCGACAATCGCTGAGCTTTGTGAGATCTTTTTTGAGTTCTTCACAAATCTGCTTTGGTCTCAACTATCTTGAGGGCAGTTTAGTAATCATCTGCAAACTTGCCACCTCACTCTTTACCCCTTTTCCAGATCATTTATGAATTATGGTTGACTGGAGTTGGTCTAGGACTGACCTTGGGGAAACGCACTTAGTTACCCTTCCAATTCTGAGAATTTACATTTTTTATTCCTACCCTTTGTTACTCTCTTTTAACCATTGTTCTCAGTCCACGAAAGGATCTTCCCTCTTATCCACCTTGGATTGATTTCTGAGTAGTAGCTACTGCTTTAGGGTTACAGAGGTGAATTCAAGTCCAGCAGGCCCAGGTGAGAGCTCACTTCAGTCAGATTTGCTACAGAAATAATTTTTATATCTGCAGTTTGATCTTCTTGTCCGATCCCTGACTTCATGGAAGAAGGGGTTTACTCTGGATGGTTGCCAATTCCTTCCAACCTCACTTTGAGCTGTGCAAGTATATCAGGAATGCAACTGGCTCAGAGGTATCTTGAATCTCTTGTTAATCCACTCCCAGGTACTGTACTAATCACCTGTGTAACCTACTACTGTGTGTGTTACAGATCCCAAGAGAGAAGATGATTTGTTACAGCACCCAGCTGCAGAGCCTTGGCTCTTCAGTATCAATTCATCAGCTTATGTTTTGAGATCTGAAGGTTCCCCATTTCAATCCCCGGTTCTGTCACCCAAGATGGCAGCTATCACACTTACTCTCAGTCTCATTCTGACACTGTGTCATACAAAATTTGATCACGTAGTCCTGGTATATATGGTCTATGATCCAATTTTAAGAGCGTATCACTGACATCAGCCTGTCCGTAAGGTCAGTAACTCTTGGTTAACAACAGACACAAACCCTTTTAACTCCTTTTATCTCTCTGTTAAAACTACATATGAAAGGATATGAAAAGATCCACCTTGGTAGGAACATATTTTTTTTGGCAGCTCTGACATCATTCAATCACACCTTCCATGGCAGTGACAATGCAGGATGGACTGATGACACTCTCTAAGAATTTCCCAGCAGACTAGCATAGTGCTACCTTGCGAACGGTGAGGTATGTATCAGGAAATATGGGCAGAGTGTCAGGGGTCTCTGTTTCAAATGCAAAATCTGGTTTCCTCCTTCCTGGCCATCATGTACTTCTTAAATAAAAGCATTCAGTAAGATGGGCTGATTCCTCAGGAATGCTACTCTGACAAACTAATACTGGCCCATCATCTCTATATGGTCCGTAATGGACTTTTCTGTGACTTCACACACAATAATTACTAATAACCAGCTATCCAACCTCATACCTTGGGTGGGGGGGAATATTTTAAAATAAAATTAATCTGCAATTACTTCTACAATGAAACAGACATTTTACCTTGAAATGAGGCTTCAGTCATTTGACTTTCCAGGAATGCAACAAGGTCATTGCCCTGTCGCTGATCTTCTTGCTGACCAGGTATATGCAGCAGCGAATGCGTGCTGGCTGGAAGTGAACTTTGTTTTTTCAAAGGGCCTGCTCAGAGTTGTGATGCTTCCTCTTAGTTTTATTGTGTTGTAGACACAGCCTCAGCTGCTGTTTCAAGCTAAAGCTTGTAGGGTCAGATCCTCAGCTGTTGCCAAAGGGCAATGTTGTTGATTTATACCAAGTCAGGAGCTAGCCCTGGAGTGTTGAATCTCTGCCAGAACTTTAGGCCCAATTCACACCATGTGATCTTTGTTGTCTTAGACCTCCCCATGGGTTGCATGATGCACTCACTGCCCCTGTGCGCCTGAGCGCTGAGCAGGATTGTGCTGTGGGATGCACATTCTTTTTGCAGGTGGGCAGATGGAGTGTGCACTGTGGTGCAGCATGCTCGGCTCTCCACAGATCTTCGCTGGATCTGCTGGCTGATGCAGGGCAGGTGTGTGTGGCTAGGCTATAAACTCTTCTCCCTCTTTGGGGTGGGTTGTATCCCCAAGGGGTGCTAAGAAGGAGCAGTCACCTGAGCCTGGGGACTTTCTGCGACAAGACACTGTGCCAGGGTTTGAAGAAGGGGTAGGTTTCTTGTGAAACCTTCCTACACGTTCTAGCCTTAAGTGACTAGTCCATGTAAAATACGGCATTAATCTGGTTATGGCAGGTATCACAGGGTAGTGCTACAACTATTTTTCAAGTTCCGTTTCTTAGCATGACAGCACTACTCAGACGTTGAAGAAATGCTCTGCTCTTAGTTGTGATGCAGTTTCTTTTTGGTAGGTGGGGGGAAGCTGCTGCAAACAGCAGGGGGGTTTGATCTCTGCATTAAGCTCTCTAACCAAATGTTCCTGGGACAGAGTTGCTTCCTGGGAACCAGACATTGGTGTGTTCGCTGAGAGTCCTGAAAGAGGCGGGAATTACCGTCTTGCTGTCTGACCGCTCCTGTTAAGGGATTGCCATAAAGTATAAATTAACCATGCGAAACTGAGCTGCAAAGCCCTAAAACCTGCTACTGCTTGGCAGAAGGGCAACAGTTCTTTGACCCTGCTATGCCATGCACTTGTGGTAAAAGGAAGGCATCGTGAAAATGGAGCTGTATAAACCAAAGGGTGTGATGTCCCCTTTGTGCAGCAACGCTGCTCACTAAAACTCCCCACCTGCCCTCTTCTTCATCACCTGCCTCTCCAGTCCTCTTGCAAATCCAGGGAATAATATAATAAATAAAACAGAAAGTTGCCTTGCTAATAAAAGGTCCTGTTGATAAGGCTGACCTTCTGCCTTGCTGCTTTCACATTTCCAGCTTGTCAACAATTTGATATAGGAACTTTCTTTAAGAGTGCAGTCTTTGTGCACTATTCATTTTAAAATTGGTTCTGACAGGGAGTTCCATGACTTAGAGGCCCTAAAATGGATTGTGCTGTCACGAGACAGAAGCTAACAGCTTCCGAAACATGCTCTCGATCTAGTTATATAAATAAAACCACTGAATACAAAATTCGACACACATACACACGATGGTCAGCCATGAAGTTAAGATGTAGACAGACAAATTATTCACTAGTGATGAGTATGTTGTGAATGAGCCAAATCCTTAAAGAATGATTATTGTCAATATATTTTAGAGGGCTATTTTTTAAAACAAGTTCATAGGGATCCTTTCTTGATCTGTGTGTCTATAAAGTTAAGTGTTTAAGCTGTCATGGATCTAACCATTCAGGGCTCTGAGGGAGACAAAAATTAAAGTTAATAGATATTTTAAAACCTTTTCTAGACATACAATGTAATCGCTTTAAAGTCCAATATCCAAGAATCTTCCAAGCTAGAAGCAAATGCTGTGTGGCCTATTGGAAGACTACACTCTCCTTTTCCAGTAACGTAAAGTTCTCAGACAAGATCTTTCTTCCAAATGATATCCTAAACTCAGGGCTGTTCTACGCTGGCAAATTTCTGCACAGTAAAGCAGCTTTTTGCACTCAAACTGCAGACGTGTATGCACTGCCAAGCCACTATGTGCGCAGAAACTCCTCAGTCGCAGTGCTGCAAAAAAACCATCTCGACGAGAGTCCTGAGGCTATTTGCTCAGAGGTTCCAGCACTCTATTGCCAGTGTAGCCACTTGATTGCTTTCTGCGCTGTAACTGGCCTATGGGGCTGTCCCCTAATGCCTCAAGTGACCGCTCTGCTCATTGTTTTGAACTCCGCTGCCCTGGAGACGTGCGCCCCTCCCCTTTCAAAGCACCGTTTCTGACAGCCCTTGTGTGCTGTGCTGATCTGCTCCAGGATGCAAAGCAAACCATTAATGTGGAATGCTCATGCTGTTGAACACAGAGTGTGTGTTTGTGTGTGTGTGTGTGTGTGAGAGAGAGAGAGAGAGAGAGAAGGAGAACTGTGCAGAGATCTCAGTGAGGGAGGCGGGGGTTGATGCTGGGGTTCCCCCCTCCCCCTGCCTCAGGACTGGTTGCTTCCTGCCACTGTCTGAACTTACAAGACAGCCTGCTGACACACTCTCTGTCCCACCAAACACACAGTCTCTCTTCCCCGCTCCATACACACACACATTTCCTGTCACACACTCTGCCCCCCACCCCCTTCAGCTGAAAAGTAGCTGGCAATGTAGTGGGCTGCCCATGGAACAATGGGATTGGGAAACCTGCATAATGTGACACTGTGACTGCCCCATGAGGCACTGAAAACCCTGCAGCCAGTTGCACAGTGGGATAGTTACCACAATGCTCTGCTTTGCCGTTGCAAGAGCTGCTAATGTGGATACACCTCAGCGTCACAAGGACCGCAGTGTGGACACGCAACAACAGTTTAATTCCAGTGTTTTAACAAAAGTGGTAGAACTTGTGGCACAGAAACTTGCCAGTGTAGACATACCCTTAGATTCCTAAGTCCATATTTAGGCACATAAATGAGTGGCCTGATCCTCAAAAGTACTCAATAGCCAGCAGCAGCCATGTAAGTCAATAGATCCATTGCCTTAATCAGAAAATCAGCCTGGTGCAAATTCACATAGTTCCACTGAAGTCAATGGCTCTACACTAATTTACATCAGCAAAGAATCAGACCCTATCTTTCTAGCCCTTATGGTTGAGAAGAAAACCTTCCAAAAGGGAACCAAGGGGAAAGTAGTGCAGAGTTCTCTTACTGAACATGAAGGCAACCTGAAACAATAGCTTAAAGGTAGGTGTCAGCTGTTCCCCTTCAGCATAGTGTGTGTTGACTCTGAAACCTAATGATGGAACCCCCAGCAGCTACCAAAACAGCCAGTTTCCCATGGCAGCTTTACACTGCAAGTACATGATTTCTGTACACAATTCTGTGGCACGATGAACATTTGTGAGGCAGTTTAACATATGATGAGTCTGATATAAAACAAATAACTCTAAGGATACTGTACTAAGTGTATTATTCATGTCCATATTCATGTCTATAGAAACCTCCTTTTGTTTAGTTTCCCTGGTAGCCGCTGCAGTAGTTATACTCTGCTGCAATGTGATGCAACTGGGAAAACAATGGGGCTTATTGCTGAATTTAGCTGCAGCTGGTCACGTATTTTCTATGGCCTGTGTTATGCAGGAAGTTAGACTAGGTGGCCATAATGGTTCCCTCTGGCTTTGGAATCTATGAATCCTGCTCCTTGCCCATATAAAACATCCACTATTTTAAGCAACAGAACCACAGACTGCAAATCTGAACTCAGCAGACAATTCATGAAAGAATCTTAACTTGTACCAACAGCAGCAGAACTGAACCTAATTTTTTCCTGGGATTCATCATCGGGAACCTACACCTCAGGAGGAACCAGGAATTAGAAGAGGCTCGGCCACTGAGAGCTCATGGGAAGGGCCGGCATTCTGTGAGGAAGGACTCAGCAAGCACTAGGAGACCATACACAAGAATGTGACCAGTAAAGACTTCATCTTCTGGAAGCCCATATCTAGATGGTTAGTAGAGGATGGGCCAATGGAAAATTCTTGGCCAAGAACAACCTTGCAACCTAAGATCCTTAGGTACAGCTAAGGGGAAGTGACTGGCAAGGACTTTGGGGCTATGTCTACACTGCAATAGACACCAGTGGCTGACCCGTGCCAGCTGACTTGGGCTCACAGAGTTTGGGCTCAGGGGCTGTTTAATTTTAGTGTAGATGTTCAGGCTGCAGTCCCAGCTCTGGGACCCTCCCACCTTGCAGGGTCCTGGAGCCTGAGTCCTATAATCTACACCACAATTAAACCTCCCTGAGCCCAAGCCCTGTGAGCCTGAGTCAGCTGGCAGGGGCCAGCCGCGGATATCTAACTGCAGTGTAGACATACCCTGAGCCTCCATGTTGGCTGATTTGCATGAGAGATCTTTAATTCTCCCAAGACATTTCCCCTCCCTTGCCCATTGGGCATGCTTATTCGATCTCTTAGGCTGACCCCGGCAGCCATGTTCTGTTGTCCTAGGTGACATCTGACCCAGAGCCGGGCAGTAGCTTCTAAGTTAAAGGGAAGTACAGCAACCATTTCTGCAGCTGCATTTAGGATGCATTGCCATCATACTTCTCCCTGTGCCAGCTGCAGCGAGAGGTCACCGTGCATGGGCGTGAGCCAGTACTAGACTGGATGAGTATCACGGTTGCTTTTTTAGACACTTGGAAAGTTAATGCTCTCCCTCTAATCTTGGCCACTGATGTGGGTTAGTTAATTCAGACAGAGATTGATGGCTTTATATCCAGAGGTTCAACATTACAAATGATGGCCCATGTGGGGATCAAACACACAACTTTGACATAATGAATGTCACTTGTAATGAAGTGCCCCTGGAACCTCTGAATCAAAAAGCATGAGCCTCCTGCCCAAGACTGTAGCAGGCTCATTGTCCTCTCTTGGTGGCCAGGGGGGACAAAGTGGTTGAGTTACCCTCACAGCTGACATAAATAAGTCCCTTGTATACCTGTGTGGCCAGGAGATCTTTTCCTAGCGTCAGGTTGAGCCTCGTTCCCCTGCTTGGACACTGCTGAAATTCTGCATCATGTGGACTGGCACCATCATTTAAATACCAGCCAAATCTGCATGAGAGTTAACTCCTTACCCATCGTATAGAATGGGTTTCTAGTGGGCAGCAGAATATGGAGTAGGTATGTGTGGGTCTGGTCCCTGCTCATTGTTTTCCTGTATCTCTCCGTATCTCATGAAAAGTGTCCTATGTACCCAATTCAGAGTCTAGTGTGCAGGTCAGAGATCAGAAATTACCATCACGTGGTTGACTCTGAGCCCGGCTCAATACATAGTTCTCTGATCTGAGATGCCACTAGCAATAGCTCTGCCTGGTATCAGCTTGCGTTTTGACTGGAAATGTGTTGTTTGAAGGCGAAGTACACTTCGTGGCCCTTTATCTGTTGACTGCACGTTATTTTTCTGCAGCATGTCCCTGGCAGCTAGCCAGCCCAGACGTGGTATCAGGGGTTGCCCCTACCCATCTGAACTGCATTGGCACGTCTGATGTCTTGTGTGTTTCCTATGTTTGTGTATATGCTTCCCAGTAGCCATTACAGAGATGCTTCCAGGCTTCCTGTGCCATGCTTGGGGCCTAGAGCAGCAGAGGGATGTTTCTACATGTAGCAACCACAGGGCATAGCCGTAACTGGGTGGCATTCCCCGCTGTGACAGCTGCCTGGTGGCCAGCATTAGAGTCGAGGCATTGAGGCAGCTGGGCACTCAGATGAAGATTCCCAAAGCCCCTGCATGGCCAACCCTCAGCTTTGACTGTTTTCACATGCAGAGCTCAGCTGTCACACTCCTGTGTGTGTCACATCAATTGTCGCGAAGAAGAAGACCCACAACCAACACCCGCCTCCGCCCCCCTGCACAAACTGTGCTTAGCTCTTTTTCTCAGCGCTGGAAGAATGAGTCAGGTTCCTGACACTCAACACTGCACTAGAGGGAAGGAAAGACAAAGTGAGAATAGTGTCGCATGTGCCAAGTCAGTGCTGCAACGAATCGATTCTGTCACGCAGCAGCGATTTGTTCGACCTGGTGCCGTGTGGGTTACAGTTTCATTGCAGCAACCAACTCGGCTGCTCTTTGTCATCTGCTATTTACCGTGTGGCTCAGGGTATTGCAGCTGTAAATATTTTACTTCCTTATTAATATGGTTTTATTAGAAGAAGGTGATAGAACAAACGCATGCAGGTGCTGGATAAATGATTGGAGCGTGTTTGTTTCATTCCTGGAGCACACTGTCCATTTCAGCTGCATTTTTTCAATAGCATCCCCTGTTGTTTCTGCACTTATAAAGAGAAGCAGATTGCAAAATGTTCTGAGTGGGTGTCTCTGTGCAGATAGAAATTCCAGCTCTGTTTGCAGGCTGGTTCCATTTGCATCCAAAAAGGTAAGGATCTGTTAAGGATACTGCCCACCACTCTAATGCCAGAGCGTTGGTTCTTTTTGCGACTTCAGAGGTGGGAAATGGAGACTCTCTCCCTTGTGACTACTGAAAAAATAAATCAATATTTGCCAGCATAGCCTGCAAGGACAGCTCCTCTGAAATGGAGGAAGGGATCTGGAGGGGTAGAGAGGAAAGAAAATCTTATCTCCCACAAGCACATATAACTGAATATTAAGGGCAAAAATGCAAATAGCTTAGAAAAGTTGACCGTGCAGCCTAATATTTTCACTGGTTGCCCACAAGATGCCACTGCTATTGGTTCTATCTGCATTACCGGGGGAAATGCACCCGGTGCGGAGGGCCAGCATGAGGTATATGCACCGCTTAAGTCCCATTTAGCCCTCAAAATAGAGCTTATGTGAGAGTGGTGCATAAGTTTTATGCTGGCTTTCTTCTGAATTTCACCATGCAGGAGTAATCTGCAAAAGGATTGTTTTTAGCCAATATCTCCATTGCCATCATAGTGTAATGGCCTTCTGCTCCATTATCTCTGTATATTGGCCATTATGCATCTTCCTCGTCTCTGCTATGAGAACAGCATTGAGAAGCAGAGGCCCCAATGCTCTGGTGTGGCCAAGGAGTACTTAGCACAAGTCTTGAGGCATAGCGTTTGGATGGCTACAAGATCAGGCAGAGAGGTGCTTTTGCTAGCTTAGTACCCACCCCAATCCTGGCTAGGGCCTGACATAAATTAGAGCAGCCTAAAGGCTGCTCTAACCTACGCTAGCTGCCAGTGACTGACCTACAAAGCATTTTAGCTGCTGGAATTTGCTAGATATAAGGGTGTCCTTGCCATGCCGCTCTTCTCCTGCCATAGCCACTATACTGAGGTGATGAAGAAGCACTGCAGTGACTCTGTGCCACCTGAAGACTCTCTATGGTGGTGCAATCTTTGAATGGTCTACAGAATCAGCTGGTGTTCAAGGCAGAGTCTGGCCTGAGGGGAGCAGACTGTGTCAATACAACTACCACATTGAGCCATGCAAGCAACCAGCCCCTATACTACACATTGTGGGTGGTTTGTTTTTATGCTGTTTCCCATGTAAAGTGTGCAAACAGTTTGTGAAGTCCCCTTTAAGTGGCATAAAGCGTTCCTGATTTTATGTCCCTGCATTAAATAAATTGTACTATCACTCAAATCGCTCCCAGGCAGGGGGCATCTATTTACAGAACGTCGAGATGGCAGTTTACCTGTCTTGCCTTCTAAAAGCAACGGAAGATGAAAAATGTTTCCAATATAAGTTCATTAGGTCAGACTACGGCCCCTGGACCAGCTGGTGTAAATCAGCATAGCTCCACTGANGCCAGGGGGGACAAAGTGGTTGAGTTACCCTCACAGCTGACATAAATAAGTCCCTTGTATACCTGTGTGGCCAGGAGATCTTTTCCTAGCGTCAGGTTGAGCCTCGTTCCCCTGCTTGGACACTGCTGAAATTCTGCATCATGTGGACTGGCACCATCATTTAAATACCAGCCAAATCTGCATGAGAGTTAACTCCTTACCCATCGTATAGAATGGGTTTCTAGTGGGCAGCAGAATATGGAGTAGGTATGTGTGGGTCTGGTCCCTGCTCATTGTTTTCCTGTATCTCTCCGTATCTCATGAAAAGTGTCCTATGTACCCAATTCAGAGTCTAGTGTGCAGGTCAGAGATCAGAAATTACCATCACGTGGTTGACTCTGAGCCCGGCTCAATACATAGTTCTCTGATCTGAGATGCCACTAGCAATAGCTCTGCCTGGTATCAGCTTGCGTTTTGACTGGAAATGTGTTGTTTGAAGGCGAAGTACACGTCGTGGCCCTTTATCTGTTGACTGCACGTTATTTTTCTGCAGCATGTCCCTGGCAGCTAGCCAGCCCAGACGTGGTATCAGGGGTTGCCCCTACCCATCTGAACTGCATTGGCACGTCTGATGTCTTGTGTGTTTCCTATGTTTGTGTATATGCTTCCCAGTAGCCATTACAGAGATGCTTCCAGGCTTCCTGTGCCATGCTTGGGGCCTAGAGCAGCAGAGGGATTTTTCTACATGTAGCAACCACAGGGCATAGCCGTAACTGGGTGGCATTCCCCGCTGTGACAGCTGCCTGGTGGCCAGCATTAGAGTTGAGGCATTGAGGCAGCTGGGCACTCAGATGAAGATTCCCAAAGCCCCTGCATGGCCAACCCTCAGCTTTGACTGTTTTCACATGCAGAGCTCAGCTGTCACACTCCTGTGTGTGTCACATCAATTGTCGCGAAGAAGAAGACCCACAACCAACACCCGCCTCCGCCCCCCTGCACAAACTGTGCTTAGCTCTTTTTCTCAGCGCTGGAAGAATGAGTCAGGTTCCTGACACTCAACACTGCACTAGAGGGAAGGAAAGACAAAGTGAGAATAGTGTCGCATGTGCCAAGTCAGTGCTGCAACGAATCGATTCTGTCACGCAGCAGCGATTTGTTCGACCTGGTGCCGTGTGGGTTACAGTTTCATTGCAGCAACCAACTCGGCTGCTCTTTGTCATCTGCTATTTACCGTGTGGCTCAGGGTATTGCAGCTGTAAATATTTTACTTCCTTATTAATATGGTTTTATTAGAAGAAGGTGATAGAACAAACGCATGCAGGTGCTGGATAAATGATTGGAGCGTGTTTGTTTCATTCCTGGAGCACACTGTCCATTTCAGCTGCATTTTTTCAATAGCATCCCCTGTTGTTTCTGCACTTATAAAGAGAAGCAGATTGCAAAATGTTCTGAGTGGGTGTCTCTGTGCAGATAGAAATTCCAGCTCTGTTTGCAGGCTGGTTCCATTTGCATCCAAAAAGGTAAGGATCTGTTAAGGATACTGCCCACCACTCTAATGCCAGAGCGTTGGTTCTTTTTGCGACTTCAGAGGTGGGAAATGGAGACTCTCTCCCTTGTGACTACTGAAAAAATAAATCAATATTTGCCAGCATAGCCTGCAAGGACAGCTCCTCTGAAATGGAGGAAGGGATCTGGAGGGGTAGAGAGGAAAGAAAATCTTATCTCCCACAAGCACATATAACTGAATATTAAGGGCAAAAATGCAAATAGCTTAGAAAAGTTGACCGTGCAGCCTAATATTTTCACTGGTTGCCCACAAGATGCCACTGCTATTGGTTCTATCTGCATTACCGGGGGAAATGCACCCGGTGCGGAGGGCCAGCATGAGGTATATGCACCGCTTAAGTCCCATTTAGCCCTCAAAATAGAGCTTATGTGAGAGTGGTGCATAAGTTTTATGCTGGCTTTCTTCTGAATTTCACCATGCAGGAGTAATCTGCAAAAGGATTGTTTTTAGCCAATATCTCCATTGCCATCATAGTGTAATGGCCTTCTGCTCCATTATCTCTGTATATTGGCCATTATGCATCTTCCTCGTCTCTGCTATGAGAACAGCATTGAGAAGCAGAGGCCCCAATGCTCTGGTGTGGCCAAGGAGTACTTAGCACAAGTCTTGAGGCATAGCGTTTGGATGGCTACAAGATCAGGCAGAGAGGTGCTTTTGCTAGCTTAGTACCCACCCCAATCCTGGCTAGGGCCTGACATAAATTAGAGCAGCCTAAAGGCTGCTCTAACCTACGCTAGCTGCCAGTGACTGACCTACAAAGCATTTTAGCTGCTGGAATTTGCTAGATATAAGGGTGTCCTTGCCATGCCGCTCTTCTCCTGCCATAGCCACTATACTGAGGTGATGAAGAAGCACTGCAGTGACTCTGTGCCACCTGAAGACTCTCTATGGTGGTGCAATCTTTGAATGGTCTACAGAATCAGCTGGTGTTCAAGGCAGAGTCTGGCCTGAGGGGAGCAGACTGTGTCAATACAACTACCACATTGAGCCATGCAAGCAACCAGCCCCTATACTACACATTGTGGGTGGTTTGTTTTTATGCTGTTTCCCATGTAAAGTGTGCAAACAGTTTGTGAAGTCCCCTTTAAGTGGCATAAAGCGTTCCTGATTTTATGTCCCTGCATTAAATAAATTGTACTATCACTCAAATCGCTCCCAGGCAGGGGGCATCTATTTACAGAACGTCGAGATGGCAGTTTACCTGTCTTGCCTTCTAAAAGCAACGGAAGATGAAAAATGTTTCCAATATAAGTTCATTAGGTCAGACTACGGCCCCTGGACCAGCTGGTGTAAATCAGCATAGCTCCACTGATGTCAACTGAGTTACATCCATGTACATCAGCTGAGGATCTATCCCGTTGTATTTGTTCTAGTTGTTCAATATGGTGACCGTATTATCTGTAAATTGCAGTGTTGTGTGTGGAGAGGGAGGCCAGAGGGAATGAGTAATGGAATATGGATCCTTTCACCTCTAGTTCAATACTTCAAATCTGTCCCCTGTCAGTAATGACCAAAAGTCGTTTCATTTGATGGCTGCTAAGAAATGGATTGTTGGCCTCAGTCTAGTTTCAAAAGGAAAAGTATCCACATAGATCACCACAACTGGCATCCTTGAGGCAATCTGATTGACTAGGCCAAGGGCATAAAGACCAAGTTGCCCTCTCACATCTGGAGATGGACGTACCAGGACAAGGATGAGACATGTGAGCAGGGCAGGATGGGGAAGTTGGCATTGTACTCCTCCTCCGGAGATGCAGAGAGCGTCTTTCGCCAGAGCTGTCAATCTGTCACCTTTCATCAGCACTAATGTATCTTGAAGACATTTCAAGACTATGAGGATAAGTTTATGGACGGGATGGTATAATGGGATAGCCTAATTTTGGCAATTAAATGATCTTTGACTATTAGCAGTAAATATGCTCAATGGTCTGTGATGGGTTGTTAGATGTGGTGAGATCTGGGTTACTACAGAGAATTCTTTCCTGGGTGTCTGGCTGGTGAGTCTTTCCCACATGCTCAGGGGTTTCAGCTGATTGCCAGAATTGGGGTCAGAAGGAATTTTCCTCTCCAGGGCAAATTGGCAGAGGCCCTGGGGCGTTTTCTCCTTCCTTCCAGTGTGGGGCATGGGTCACTTGCTGGAGGATTCTCTGCACCTTGAGTCTAAAACCACAATTTGAGGACTTCAATAACTCAGACATAGGTTAGGGGTTTGATACAGGATGGTTGGGTGAGATTCTCTGGCCTGCATTGTGTAGAAGGTCAGACTAGACAATCATAATGGTCCTTCTGACCTTAAAGTCTATGATTCTATGATTTTAGGATCAGTGAGTTTTTAAAGAAAAAAACAGCTGGCTAGTGTAAATGTGAAGATAAGCTAGCAGATTGCACTGACTAAATACAGATCCTATTGGTTTCCACAGAGGGCAGGCAGTTCTCATCTGAAAGCTACACTGAAGAATTGCATAGTTAAACACACAGCATAAACAGTAGGAGTTATAAATAAAGTCCTTTCAGGGATCCTCAGAGACATGATCCCACTGGTATTTCTGCTATGCATCAGTGGCACAAACGGATTTCCCTATGGCTCAGTTAGCATCTGATCTGCAGGCCTGTATACAAGGTGTAGTGGGGGTAAGAGAGATTCCATGGAACCTTTCTCCCCTGTGCATTGCCCATGTAAGAGCCCAGCATAGAGTCCCCTAGCCTGAACGTGCATGGGAACCCGAAGGGGCATCAGGAAAGGCGAGAGGCATGGACACCCACAAAGCCAGTAGAGGAGGACTAGCATGCAGGAAGAACAGGCTGCAGTCAGGGCCAGCTCTAGCAATTTCACTGTCTCTAGCACGGCGGCACGCCCCGGGGGCGCTCTGGCGCTCGCCGGTCCCACGCTGTGAGCCTCCGCAGAGCGTTTCTGCGGACCGGCCGCCTGGTCCCGTGGCTCCGGTGGAGCTGCGCAGGCGTGTCTGGGGAGGTCCACCGGAGCCTCGGGACAGCGGACCGTCCGTGGCAGCTCACCGGAGCCGCCAGCCGCCTCCAGCAACCGGCAGAGCCCCCTGCGGCATGCCGCCCCAAGCATGACTTTGGAGCGCTGTGGCCTGGAGCCGGCCCTGCTGCAGTGTAGTAAAACACTCCTCCTGGCCCTGGGGGGCATTCTCAGTCCTAGGCACATTGTCATCCTTAAGAGGTGGATCCCTTGACTGCTGTAATTGACTTGAATGGAGCTGTGACAGCTTACACCAGCTGAGAATCAGGTGGGGAGATAGGCGCAGGAGAGTGGAGAGAATGGTGAGATTATGCTAAACCACAAGGAGTTCCTGAAATGATACACTGGCAAAATCCAGAGATCTCTTTCCTGCTGGAGCTTTAGCCCATACAGGGGCAGCTCTAGACATTTCGCCACCCCAGCATGGTGGCATGCTGGGGCATGCTCTGCCAGTCGCTGGTCCTGCGGCTCCAGTGGACCTCCTGCAGGCGTGCCTGCAGATGGTCACTGGCTCTGCGGCTCCACGAAGCCGCGGACCAGCAGACCCGCAGCCACGCCTGCGGGAGTCTACCGAGCCGTGGGACCAGCGGACCCTCCGCAGGCATGCCCCCGAATGCAGCCTGTCTGCTGCCCTCCCAAGTCATGCCCCCTGCGGCATGCCCCCCAAGCATGCGCTTCGCGTGCTGAGGCCTGGAGCCGCCCCTGGCCCCATAACACAACTGTCCTGATGAAAATAAAATGCAAACGAAAGGTGCGGGGGCAGCACTGTTATATTTTTTAAAAAATCTTTTCTCTTTTGCCCTATTCCACAACTTCTCCACTTGGTTATTTGCCTGGCTTGCTGAAGCTGTTTACTGATCTCGCTCCAATTAGCTCTCAGACAGAATGAGCTGTTTGCCAGATTCCTAAGAACAGCTCTGAAGTCAGTGCTTTGTTCCGGGACGGATTCCAGTGCCTTGCGTCCCCCTACACACACATACCAAAGTGAAAGGGAGAGTGGGCTTAGCTACTGGAGCATCTTCTCTCACTCGTTTCTTTGATTTCTTTTTAGCTCCCTTGCTGCCTGCCTTCCTTCGGCACTCTGAGGAGCGGCTTTTGCGCACCCCTGTCAATTCTGAGTCTCGTCCCCCTCCCCAGTGCATTTCTGATTCCTGTGATGTTTCAAGTGTCCCTAGATGCAAATGTCAAGCCAGATGATTTTATTCAGCTCGATCCTAGTATCTAGCATTTTTATGTTTGCCCGAATCTAGAAAAGTATTTTCCTTCTTGTCGGTTTCAAGTAAATAACAAGAATGCCTCAGTTTCCCAGCAACATGGCCTTCTCTGGGTCCTATTTCTTCTCCCCAGAGATTTAATGCTGGTTTGATTAGCCTCCCAATTGTAAAAATCCCTCTATCGGTACTGAGCTCCCGAGATTCCAATGGCCAAACCATTCCTGGGTTCGCTGCACCAATGAGGGATTAGATTCTTGGGCCTCCTACCTCTTCCAATAGACAAATGGTTTCTTGGGCTTGTGGAGATCCAGGGAGAGTGATGAGAGATTTCAGAAAATAGGCTGTCCAGCCTGTGGGCCTTCTGCTGAGTGCCTCTGGGAAGCCATTGGCACTTCAGAGCATGGGATTTTACATCCTTCACCCGCAAAGGAGAGAGAGGGATTTCACAGCCAAAGTAGATGAGTAGTTATATTGGAGGAAATCAAGCGAGAACAACAAGGGTCATCAACATGGACACTAGAAGAGATAGGAGAAGGCAGTGCATTATCTCAGTGCATACCAGCACCAGGATATGTGAAGGGGCCTCAGCCAAGTATGGATGAAATGTAGAAGGCATGGTGGCAGCCTGCGGCATGCTAAAGGCAAGCAAACACTGCTGAAGGCAAGTGATTGTCCATTAGAAACAATGTAACTCCTCCACCGGCCTCCAATCCCAAATTATTCTATCTGTTGCATACAGTGATCCCAGAGAAGTTTCAGAACTTGAGTATTTAAAATAGGACTGGAGCATAAGGGATCGTACATGGCAGGGGGTGGACTAGATTATCTATTTATTATCATTGTTACTGTAGCACCTGAGGCCTCAGCCAAGATCAGAGCCTTATGGTCACTTCCTCCTCTAATTTCTATTCTATTCCATCATCATCTATCTGACTTTCCAGGATATCTGAGCTCTCCCTTGAACAGCAGCTTTTGGGAATAGCTAGGACCTCCCAGGAGTCCCAGCACCAGAGGCAGCTCAGAGGTTTGCTGAATAAGGACATCCCTGGCCAAGCTCTCTGTAGTAAATGTAACTCTATCCTCTGCCTCTAGCACTCCTATGGTTTGTGCCTTGAACTTTGAGCCAGGAAAGAGCGACAAGGGGGATCTGAATAAATAGAGGGGGGGATGCCACAGCTGAGCTGTGGTGTCCGTTATGGATATCATGCAGCTTTTGCAACCAAGCAGTGTTGGCCACACACCCTACACTCTTGCAGTCAAGTCTCACTCCTTCTCTGAGCTGGCTGGCCCTGTACACCACATGGCACTTTCTGACCCCGTGACTTCCTGGGGTGGAGTTGCCGCCTTCAGGGATCCTCACCATACTTTATTCCACCATGAGCCTGCCTAAAACCCAAGGGAATTGAGCCCCTTTTCTTCCAAATCCTTCACTCAACCAGTAAGTTGCCAACATCATTAAAATGAGTGCTACTCTTTTATTCCAGCAGTCTCCTGCTATTCATTGATGTCAGCAGAAGCAGGATGAAGACCAGAGTGAGAGGCAGTTGTCCTTGGTGTCCTGCCCAGGTCTCATATAAATTTTCCCCTGATTTTCAACCCATCTTCCTTCTGGCCAGCACCTCTGAAAGAGAACGGCTGCCACTGAACTCTGGTCTGCTGCACGGTAGCAGTGCAGGTGAGGAGCTGCGGTGGATGATGGGCTTTCTCTGAGCCAGTGCCCTCCACCTCCGAAGCTGGGGGACGCAGGTCTTTTCTTAGTGTCGGGATTCAAAATAGGAAAAGCTCCAAACTGCATTGGGCCTGGTCAACCTGCTCCCATGCCTTCTGGTAGACTCTGATAACAGTGTCTAATCCCATAAAGTGCATCACTGCAAGTGCATGGCTCTCATAATTGTTTTATTGCCGATGAAAATGTTAATATCATCCTAATGCAGTTTTCTGCCCAGCCCCTGATGAAGATAAAGTGAATGAAAGGAAAATCGGATTGTGCCGAAACACATTCGTTTTGTATTCTTTGCTGTTGCCTTTTTGTACAAAGGAATTGAGCTGTTATCCTGATGTGAAATGGGACAGCTTCCTGGAAGCTAACAGCTGCTCAGCCCAAAATGTGACTTACTCCCTTGCCTTCTACCTGGTTGCAAAGTCCATGAAGATCTTTCTATGTGGCACTGTTGCCCAGCTCACCCCACTCCAAAACAATGTGTAAGCAGGCCCCATGCTGCTACCTTTGTGGTACAAAGAGAGTGGATTCTGCCCACAGTCCCCTGCTCTTATGTAGAAGAGTCCCTAGCGGGCTTGACTCCCTCTCCACAGCCCCTGGCTGAGTGGGAGAAGAGAAGAGTGGTTGAAGCGTGACATATTCTGGCTATTCCAGCTGAAGTATGGTCACTATGGGACCACAGCAATAAAGTGCACTTTAGAACAGCCCCCAGCTGGCTCAGACTTGAGTCCAAGGGTCATGCAGAGAAATAGGGAAACATCACTGGCTTGCTAACAGCCCCCAAGCAGAAGCTGAACTCAGTAGAGAATCTGGCTTGATGCTTTTAAAAATTGAATTAAAATAAAAAATTGCTAGCAACCCAGCTGTCACAAGCGATCCTGCAGTAACAAACTAGCAGGCTTGCCCAGTTAAAGCAATAGCTTGCTTAGGAAAAAGATTTCTGTTTCCAGTCCCAGGGATGCTATTATCTAATGCTGGGTGAGCTATTTTTCTGGCAGAGAGGCCCAGACTCGTTCACTTTAACCAAAAGAGATTCGAAGAATTGTTTCTTTTTGTGAATGAGCAAATGATCAGTTGTAAAAGACTTATTACACTGGATCCTATATGCTACACTGCACTAAATAAATTGGCCTGGTCCTGTGGTCATTCCCCTTACAAGTCCCAGTTATTGTAAAACCATCTCTAGGTGTGGACAATCTTATTAGATTATCCATTTGTTTTGAAACTCACTAGTTTGTGAAAAACCAATGAGAAGGTTGGTGTCACTGTAATCCTAGTGTTTGTGTGTTCATGGACTCATATTTTAAAGTCAGAAGAGCCCATTCAATCAGTCTGACCTTCTGTATCATACCAAATTTCACCCAATTACTTCTGTATTGACAGCAACAACTTGTATTTGACTAAAGCAGTGGCCCTCAACCTTTTCAGACTACAGTATTCCTTCCAGGAGTCTGATTTGTCTTGCAAATTTCACCTCACTTAAAAACTACTTGCTTACAAAATCAGACATAAAAATACAAAAGTGTCATAGCATGCTATTACTGCAAAATTGCTCACTTTCTCATTTTTACCATATAATTATAAAAGAAATGAATTGGAATATAAATATTGCACTTCCATTTCAGTGTATAGTCTACAGAGCAGTATACACAAGTCACTGTCTGTATGAAATGTTAGTTTGTAGTGATTTTGTTAGCCCTTTTCACGTAGCCTGTTGTAAAACTAGGCAAATCTCTAGATAAGTTGATGTACCCCCGATCTGACCTTCACATTCATATAATAATACTTTGCATTCATAGATCACCTTCTATCTCAACCCGTGAATTTGCCACACACACAAAATATTTTAGCCTCCCCCCAGCTGTGTGGAAACCAAGGCACAGATAGAGCAACTTGCCCAAAGTCACATACAGGAAGTCTGAGACAGAGCCAAGAACATCCTGGTCTCTTCCCAGCTCTTTTTCCTCCCTTCCAAGAGAGGCTGATCCATTTGGAAGAACATCATGCACCGACTTATTGGCCTGGGATGAGAGCCATTAAGAAGTTAGGAATGTTCTGTATAACGGCTTCAATAAGCACTGTGTGTTTGTGTGAATAGAAACAGTAGCCCAGCTGAAGCTACAGATGGGTAGCTTAGATTTAGCCATGTTTTCCTCCATTTTTGCATATTCCCTATTTGATCATCCCAGTTTCCCAGCTAGCCCAGTTCCACGTTTATGTAAATGAATTGAGAAAGAGTTCGAAGTATCCTGAAATCTACATATTCAAATGTGTAAAGGCAGTTCTTTAGTTTGCCTTAAAGAATACTGTTCTAGGTAGAGGCTAAACATTTTTTTTTAATACCCTTATATTAGGGGAGGAAACACTGGAAATTCTCTAATAAATAATCCTTAGGATTGTAAATAGTCTTAGAGATATAGTAAAATATGTTGATGAGGGTGGGGGGAGACAGGTGGCAAGAGAAGCACTTCTGCTGGATTTCCTTCTCCATCAGAGCAAAGGAAATTCTGACAAAGGACAAAATTAATTGGGAAAAAGCAACATTATTTCCTAGGTTCTAAGATCACATGACAGTGATGTTTAACAATAAGGCTGGGATACTCAAAGGGGCCTAAAGCCTTACGTGGCCCATTCTCCCTGAAATGAGTTGAGTACCTTATTCCCTTAGGCACTTTTGGCAATCCCCCCCTAATATTGTAAGGGAAACACTCAAGTGGCAATACTCATATTAAAAATCATTGGCTCAGTTGTGAAAGCCCAGACTCCTATGACTCGTCCCAGTAATGTGAATGGGGTTACCTATGTAAGTAAAGGCTGAGCACGTGTGTGAGGGCTGTCTGGACAGCATAGGGCTGTGTTCATAAAAAGTCAGCACTTGCATGTACTCTTCTTTTTAAATCATAGACTCAAAGCATCATAGAAGATTTGGGTTGGAAGAGACCTCAGGAGGTCATCTAGTCCCACCTCTTGCTCAAAGCAGGACCAACCCCAACTATCTGTCTATGTAACTAATGTAACTAATCTTTGTATGCTTGTTGTGTGCGCAAGGCAGGGCTGCTCTGCAGTGCCTCCTTGAGGGCCACATGCGGTGCATGGTTTGGCCACCTGCTTGGGACAGGGTAAGCCTGAGCTGTGAGCTTGGCATAAGTCTCTAAACAATCAAATAACAAAAGAGCACTTCAGGATCCAGCTCTCTGTACCTTGAAACAAAGAGGGCCGGGGGGAAGCCTTCCAGATGCAAACACTTAAATGCAGTACTTAGCACAAGACCCCCTGGCCTGGTTCCTGGTTAGCTGTGAGGAACTCTTCCTCTGCTCCTGAGCAACCGCAGGTAAGCCTTTTTAACTGGCCTGCTGGTTCCTGATTGGTCAGTATTTCCTCCTGACCCTACTAGGCCTCTGGAGGACTGTCTTGTTGGTCACTCGGTCTGAGAGGCAGAGAAGGCCTGATAGACCTGTCACATTGTTTAAAATGCTGCATCAACAGCCCTGAAGCACAATGGTAGCCTGTGAATGGACACACTGAATTGAGAATTAAGTGCCTAGGAGCTTTTGGAAATCAATGGGAGTTAAGTACGTATCTGCCTCTTTAGGAGCCTTTAAAAATCTGGGTCTTATTCTCACTGTGCCTCAGTTCTCCATCCATCAAATGGGCAAAAGAGCATCTCCCTACCTCACAGAGGTGTTGTGAGGGACATTATGCTAATGGGGGCTATGTAAGCATCTAAGAGCGATGCTGCAAAGACATTTTATACACATATGCCTGCCATGGACAAAGGAGCTAAGCATTTGATTTAGGTGGCACTGCTCCTGTAAGTAAAGTCAAATACACGGGTAGGCTTCTTTGCATGCTCGTTTACTAGGGACAGTAAAATGCTTTCAGATAAGTAAGACTGTGCACAAAGGAGTAATCATTAGCGTTGATTCCAGAGCCTCCTTATCACTGTTGTTTTTATGACTGAAGCTGGGTATTTCTCACAAGGATACTAGCATCTCCTGCCTCACGGGGGTCTTGTAAAGGTAAATACATTCCAGGCCATGAGATGCTCTGTTACTATGGTATTGGCAGCGAACCATTCCTAAGACAGAGAGAGAATGGAAAAAACTCAGCATCTCCCTATTTATTGGGGAAGGAGGCCTTTGGGGGACACTCCAGGGTCCTTGCATCTATGCTGAGGTGAATTTCTAAGCCGGATCACTTGCATCCTCAACACGCTTTTCTCTAATGAAGATGCACGCATTGATGCCACGCTGTCCTCCACCCGCAGG
>NC_133771.1:207523429-207818654 GCF_003597395.2 Chelonoidis abingdonii | reverse complement strand
TTACAAGCTGTCAGCCCATAGGCAAAGTCTACGCCGAGGTTAAGCTGTAGCCATAGGGCAAGCTCTTGAGGGTGGTTAAGCACTGGAATAAATTGCCTAGGGGGGTTGTGGAATCTCCATCACTGGAGATTTTTAAGAGCAGGTTGGACAAACATCTGTCAGGCATGGTCCAGATAATACTTAGTCCTGCCATGAGTGCAGGGGACTGCACTAGATGACCCTCGAAGTCCCTTCCAGTTCTATGATTCTATGAATTGCTATGCCGGATCAGAGCAGCCTTCATCAAACCCCGTATCCTCTCTGACTGTGTCAGCACCACCTGCAGTAGGTATTAATGGGATAACCTACCCCAGGATCAGTCTCTCCTTGGCCTCCATTACATAGAAGTTAGTTTATGCCCTGAGCATGAGGGCTTATATCCCTCCCAAAACTCTTGGCTTTTTAAAAATCCTTACTCTTTGGTTTGAAAGTCAATCCACATTCAGACCAGGGTCGATTACTCTCTTTCGCCCACCTTTTGTCAGTCTTGTCTGTTTAGACTGCAAACTCTACGGGAAAGGGATTGACTCCTTCTGTGGATATTTGCAGCCCCCTGCATGATGTTTGGCAAAGGCACTATTGTCCTACAAATAATACGGAATGATATAGTATTACATTCAGATTGTGGCAAATTTTTTGTTTGTTTGTTTTAAAAACCTAATAATGCTTCTGTGGGAAAGTCCTATAGAACACAAGAGAATGATAACCTTCTTACGGAGGTTTTAAACCAACTTATACAATATTATAGAAGAGCTATCATTCTCAAAGGCCTAGATAGTTGCTGTCAATGCTCCTGTACATAGGAGTAAGGGGTCACTGAGTTGCAATCAGCTTCCCATTCTGTTGCAGGGGTGCTGCCCTCCTACACTGATCTTGTGATGAACTGCCATTTACCCCTACTTCCATAGGCTGGATTAAAGAGAAAGAGAGAAGCTATCATTCATCATTACATTTTGATTTTTGTAGTGATGAAGTTTGGGGTGACTGTAGCAGGGTGGTCTTTTTTCTCTCTCTCCCCCTCTTCCCCCCCCCCCTGCTGCCTGGGAGGGCTACAGTGGTAAAAGCAGCCCTGGAGAGGGCTGCAGCTTTAAAAGCTGGGCTGATTGGGGAAGCAGGTGCAACTGGACCACCTCGCATCAGGCCACAGCTGGTCTGTATAAGAAGGCTGGGAGCCAGGAGCTCAATAGTCTCTCTCTGTTTGTAGAGGGAGAAGGGCCTGGGTGTGGGGAGCTAGAGACAGGGTACCTGAGTTGAGCAGGGTGGAAAAAAGGCTGGGGAGCTCCAGCCTGGAAAGCCCCAGGCTGTGGCCTAGCTGAAGGCCAACAGGTACTGGGGGTTGCAGAGGGCAGCCCAGGGGTAGGTAAATGCAGCAGGTCCAAACCCAACCGTGCCAGTGATGAGTGGCTGATACTGCAGTTGGACGCAGGGGCTAGACAATGACTGGCAGTAACCTGATGGTGAGGTGAGGTGGGGTTGGTGGTTGGGGGTTCTCCTGGGTGGGGAGACCCAGAGTGTGGGGGTATTTCCAGGGTGGTAACAACTCAGAGAAAGGGGCACCAGGGTGCTGGGAAGAACAGGGGGCCAGTGGTAAGGTGAATCACCAGCCTGCAGCGGGTGCTCCAGGATGCTGGAAGATCTAATTCCCATAGAGGCCAGCTGGAGGTGCTGCAGGGGTGAGTCCACACCCTTACAGTAACAATGAGGATGTTGCATTTTCTTGGCATACAGCTGTTTCCCAGGGCTTGTTTAAATGTGTGGGGTTAACAAATGTAATGAATTAAGGAATCCTGGGACTGTTCATAACAGATGAGCTTTGAATCAGATCTAATGTAATCTCAGCACAGAAGGACAAACCTCATTTGATCACGAAATGGGTCAGATGTTGAGACTGACCATTTTCAATAATACTGTTAATATTATCTTCAGATCTCTTCTTTTCCCCCATCCCATGAACAGAAATCTAATGGTGATATATCATTAGCTGTCTTGGAAAAAAGATTAAAATGCAGAATTTAAAAAAATAACACATTCAATCAACACCTTGGGTAGGCATTTGGCAGTAAATCTGTTCTTTGTTGGTGTGTGGGAGAATTCCTTTTGATTATAGATTTGTACTTAGTACCATGCAAGACTACTGTGTCTGCCAAATAAGCAATAGAACTGGTGCATAGCATGGCAGGGATCCCATTGGCTCTACGCAGAAAAAGAACAATGTCAGTGATGCAAACTCAAGCACTTTTTCATACAGGTAAACTAGATCAATCTCCTTTTCAATGGGCAAGTGGTATGTGGTAGACTAATATACGCAGGGTGCTGCTGCCTTCAACATCTGCCTATGCAGTGATGTTTTCTGCACAGGTCTGTATGTGTGAAGAAACCAACCAGCAAAAACAATATAATCTCACCACATGCAAATTCTAATGCCTTTATTCATTCTGAGCTCCACCTCCATTCCTTGATTTCTGTGGGGCCACTCAAGGAGCAACGGACTCTTCAGCGTAAGGAAGGACATGATTATTTGGCCCAGACTAAGAGTAACTGACAGTATAAAGCAGCTAGGCACATTGCACTAGTAGGCAAGCAGTGTTGACTCATAGTCTGGCTGCTACATTGCTGAGAGTACTGCAGTGCTTTTAATAATCCAAGTAAAGGAAGATGCTAGACACTATAATCACTGTGAAAGGCTAGACCCTGTGCCCTTATGGCAAAGCCCAGGGTAAGGGGCATGGCAGAGCTGCACTGCCTGAGAGAAACCACCAGGAAGTGTTCTCCTGAATAGCTCCTACAGCTTCCCAGCATGCAAGTGACCATACATCAGCTGGAAAGCAGACCCATACACATAAGACACAGACTCTAATCAGGTAGAGAATCTAGGGCCTGATCCTGCACCCACTGAAGTCAGTGACAAAACTTTCCAGTGTTGGTTTCTTTCATGAACCTTCTGATATTTGGTGTTTTTTTTCCCGAAAGCTCCAGCTCTTGGACTCATGTGAATACTCCAGAATCTCAGCAGTCATTTAAAACAAAGTAAGTTTTCTATCCCTCATGACAGCAGAGATAAGCTTGGAAACATGCCCCCCTGAAAGCAAATAAACTGCCTTCCAAGGACTGTACATTGTCTTTCAAATCTTGTAATGTTTAAGTCAGTTGTATGATTTGGGGGTACCCGACTCGTGATTGTTTAATGCTTGGGGTTGGCAAACCTGACTCCCACAGAGTTCAGTGCTGGAAGATCTGGAGCTTAGTGTGTGTAATGATGCTGATATCTACCAAATGAAGGACTCCTGTGCTGAAAGCGACTTGGCTCCGGTTCGAGACTATTGCTGCCTGAGTGAAGTAGAATTAGACCTTGCAAGCCATGAGGGTTTATTGGGAGGGAGATCTTAGGGAGGCGCTGGAGGGTATATTCTGCAGATAGACTCTCCTCTAGTCAGACAGAAAACAATGAGCAATCATATACATGTACCTAACTCACAGAGGCCAAGTGCCAAGAGACCCATAGAACAGGGGAACTCTCCAAAACACAAGCATAGAGCTTGCCTGGACCCTCTTCATCTTTGCCCTCTGCCCTTTTATGCTTGTTAGGCTGGTGCAGTGGAGCAGGCATATGAGCCCCCTGGTGAACACCCCAGGGCAGAGACTCAGGAGCAGCTCTGCCAGCTGTATACTATTTCCAGTAGCCCCCCACACAGGGGGTGTTCCTAGGGTGGCTAGGGGCAAGGGAGAAGTGGGCCAGAGTAGGGAAAGGCCATGTCTGGATGGGAGGGGATGTGGCCAGGACATTCTCACTCCCTTGCTATTCTGCTGTTGAAACAGAGATACAGCTCAGAGCAGCCCTCCAGGGCACCATACCACCCCGCCTGCACCAGGGCCCAAGCAAGTCCTTGCCACCACTAAGCTGTGAAACTGACTCTCTTCTGTTTCTGAACTGATGAATACTCCAGTGCAGGGATGAATTTGGCTTATGCTGTTCTCTTGACTAGGGAGTCTTAAGAAGTGCTGAGCATCCAGAACTTCCATCCAGGGGAGTGGGTGTCGCAGGTGCTCAGGACCTATCAGGATTAAGCCATCACTCTTCTGACAACATCAGAAAGGCCAGTGTACAATGAAAACAAATCAGTCAGAATTTTAGGGTGGGAGGGAGGGGGGAGAACCTTACCCTGTAAAATAAGTCACATCCTATAATTTTTCTAGAGAGAAGAGCTGACACTTCTGGCTCTGCACCGAGCCATCCATGGACACAAGGCAAGAGCAAAGGAGGAAAAAATTGCTTTGCGATATTTATTATAGAGGCTTCACACACACGACTTATGATGATAATAGTGAAATCTAAACATAATCATAGCTGTGCTGCCCCAGTGGAGTAAAATACTACACGGGAATGAATGAATCACCTCCAAGGAGTGCAGGAGAAATTACATGCTTTGAATCTACAGTTATGTCAGAGCTATAGTTATTTGTGGAGAAAAAAGCAAATCCTGATGCATGCCAATTGCTAACTAGTCTTAAATGCTAGACATGTTTCTGGGCAGTGCTGATGGTGTGCAATATCCCTGGATTTACATCTCTGAGCCTAACACCAGAGGTGAAATACAAGGAGATAGCACTGGTACAGCATGCACAGTCTGTATGTGCATGGGGGGGGCCTTCTGTAGAATCACTAGGGTGGTCCAAAGTCTGCTCTGTTACACTGGTCCAAATCTGCTATAATGCCTGTGACTTCAAAGGGAGTGACTCCAGTTTTACAATGCTCTCTGTTGCAATTAGTTTTACAGCAGTGCTTCTCCATTGTCTGAAGTCAGAACACTCCTGATTTACACATAGGAGGGGAGCATCAGGCCAATTTTCAGTTGTTTCTCCTCTGTGCTCAGTGTAGAGAGTCGGGGAAGGGTATGTGTTTCAAAAGGGGCTTTAATCCTCCTCTGTGCTCCCTGTATTCTGAGGCAGTTCAAGGGCCAGCATAGCCTCTGTCAACAGTCAGAGGTGTTTTAGGGCTGTTCTAACTTACACCTGGCTTTCCGTGGCCACCTAGGGGCCTTGGAAAGCAGAGAATAGCTGGAATGCATCATACTGATCTCACAATGTGTGCTCCTTTGCAGAACTGTGGGACAAAATGCACTAAACTGGTACAAGCTGTAAGTCATTGGGCACCAAATCATGGATCCCCTTAAAATTAGGAATCATGGACCCCCTTTTTGCAAGGATGAATTCACATTTAGGTGTGATGCGGGGCTGAAAACTGAACCCTCTATGAGAGCCTGGTTAGGAAATAGCTATCCTGAGTGGCTTGGATGTTTCATTTGGTGTGGAACACGTGTGTATTCTACATTACCTGGGTCTTGGACAACATAGCAGCAAGACATTTTGAATACCCAGCATCCTTGATATTTGAGATTTCTCTGATAGCCTGGGGCTGAAGCCCGATCCCCCGACCCCTGGGAAGGTGGAGAACTCATAGGGGTTGCCTACTCCTATAATGTTTGGGGCTTCAGAAGGGAGTAGGTGCCCTGGGGGAGGGGCCACTGCTTCCTCCCACCCCCATCATCCCCCAGAGGCTGTGGCTGCAAGAAAAGCCCCTAGTGGCCTCAGTGGCTGCATTTGAGAAATGCTGCTCTAGGCTAGGCTTTTGCCATAGGCGCTGCTCTGCGCGAGGGCTGATGAGCGAACTGCTGTACTGCCCCACGAGGCACTGGGACTCGGACGCACCCATCCAACACAAAACTCCTCCCCTAATTCCTCCTAGTCTATACCAACCATAAATTACTACCCCAGGCTGGCGTGGGTACTCTGGGCAGTGGACAGGAATGGGGGAGGATGGAGCCAGGAGTCTAACCACAGCTCACCTGCTTTGGAGGGGGAGTGAGAGATTATTCCCAGGCAGGTTGGTGGTGAGCAGGTTTGGGTGGGCAGGTGGAACGGCACGTGGGCACGTCTAGGAACTAAGCAGGCTGCAAGCCATGGAAAGGTTGCTAACCAGCAGACACGTTAGTGTCCACAGCTATGCTGACTGGATGAAGAAGAGGGAAATGAAGAGGTGGTGATGGAAGCGGAAGGAAGAAAGGTAGAACTATTGGAGGGGGCCACATCTTTCTGTGATCTTTGATCTGCCTTTACCACAGTGCATCAGAACGAAAGGGCCATGTGCCCTCTTATCTGTTGATTATTTACTATGCTTTTTGCTGTCCGGCCTGCCTATGCTGATCAGAGTGTCAGCCTCTTCTGTTGTTCTGAAGCTCCTCTGAGCTTTCTATACTCTTAAATCCATTATAAAGATTAAACCGCAAATCCTCAGATATTAATTCCCCTTTAGAAATCAGGTGAACACCTAGCTGTCGTTAACCCTTTCAGCGCAGAGGATGTGGCCATCTGTTGGCTTCAATCTTGCTTCCCCTCCCAGCAGGTGTTCAGACCTTCTCCCAGACATTGGTTGCTCCTCTGTGGGGAAGCAGATTCCCTTTTTTCTGCCTTGTTGAAAGTGCCAGCAACCTGCTTCCCTCAAGGGTCAGGCATCGGTCAGCAGCAGAGACCCAGATGGCCTGGAGAGAGCACAAGTCTCTGGGAGGGTTTCTAGTAGCTGAGAGGCAGCCCAAGGCTTACTTAACTCAAAAGTCTTGATCCTTCATCACTGGCATAGTGCTTCCTTCCTGGCTCCTGGGTAGCTAGGAGATCAAAACCTAAGCAAGAACAAATCTCAGGTGCCAAAGGAAAAGCTTGTAAGATTGTGACTTCAGCACAGACTTAAGTAAGGGCTGGGCTGGGAACTGTCCCATGCCAGCAGCAGCCCTAGGAGGCACAACCCTCTTAGCCACAATGCATCTCAACTTCCTCATTGCTCCCAGTAATGCACTGTCAACCTTTACCAGCAATGAATTGATATATTCCCTCTGTGCCAGCTCAGCTACTGTAGCCAACGAACAGGTGGGATGGCACCCAGGGTTCACCCATTCTCAGCCCACTTCCGACCCAGCTGCTTCAGTGGTCGACTGAGCTCTTCTCACTCTTAAGAATCAGGACCCAAGTAGCTAGTGTAGAGGCATACAAGAATATTCCGGTTCCTTTGCTCAGGCACAGAGTCCAAGTGACAATCTAGCCCTGCATGCGGATACATCAGCTTCATGAGCGGAGGGGTGAACTCACAACAAACCAAATACATTATGACTTTGGACTCCCCAGCCCCCTCTTCATAAGTTAGGAGTGATGGCTGCGAGCTGGGATAAGTTCGGCAGTCCAGAGGCTATGACCATTTTGTCTTGCAGTGTTTACTGGATGCACACACAAGCATCGTCACTTGTGCAGACACTGAATATAGCTTTCAAGCTCTACAAAGGAATATACCAGAAATAAGGCCTGGCTCCCTGCTGAAGCTGTGTCAACGCTAAGCTTCCAAAGCGAGGCTTCTAGAATTACAGCCAGAAGCCAGACAGCCCAGAGGTGAACTCCATCTCCCTATCACTCCACTCCTGATAGACCCAGCAAGATCCCTTATGAACCTACAGCCAACTGATCTCCCAGGGCCTGGCATGGGAGTCTTTCTATTGCTTTCAATGGGCTTTGGATCAGGCCCTTGGATCATAGGTGGCTGCTTGGCCAGAATGGCCAAACCGTAAGAGAGAGTTCTGGTCATTAATGCTGTAGTTTTAAACAAACTATTTCATATAACAATCCAAAGCATCCTTCAAATGCATAAGGCTGCCTTAGGACCTGATCCAAAGCTCACGGAAATCAATGAAGAGACTCTCATGGACTTTGAATCAGGCCCCTAACTTGTTTACTTAGTCTCTATTTTCTTGTTTTCTTAATCTGTGAAAGCACACAAGACAATGCAATCAGGCAATGTAAAAGTTTTCTCATTACTCCACTAATGCACTGAAATCCTGACCTTCAGGAGCCCCTGCTAGGCCAGTACAGGGCTTGTCATTGGCACTGATTATCCAGTACAATTACATTGAAGTGTTTGGCACTTATGTGATGTAAAAAATGTAGTTGAGGCATTAAGATGAGACCTCTTGGACTAATCTCTGTAGTAAGCATTGCCATTTCATGGACTGAATGAATGCCAGTTACGCAACAAGAGTTCGTTTTATGCATATTGGACAGAGTTGGGCTAGTCAAAACATTTTTCATGGAAAATTTTTTATGGGAAAAATAGGATTTTGGTAAAACGAAAATTTTCGCAGAGAAGTATATATTTTTTCCACTGGAAAGCTCAAAACCTGAAAACTGCGGGGGAGCCTCAGGTTTTTTTTTTGTAGTTTTTGACAGAAATATTTTCAGTATCCAGCCTAAAAAGTTTTGTTTCCATTTGCTGAACCCTGAAAAAATGTCAGTTTTTGATTTTCTGACAAAAGGCCAAAATATTCTGGTGGAAATTTGCAAAAAAAAAATAATTGCAAAACATGTTTCACTTTTATGTAAATTTTCCATAGGGAAGGGAAAAAAGCACTTTTTTCACTCCCCTTCAGTTCACACTCCCAACACTATTGGAGAGGCATGGGGAAAGCTTCATGCATAAAGCAAACTTGTTAGAATGTGCCTTTTTCTGGTTTGAAAAGGAGGTATAAAAATGGCCTTTTTGCCCAGTGCAGACTGAGAAATACCATCATGGATTATACTCAGCTTCAGATTTTAATATGGATGTGGAGAAAAATCACAAGCTGTAACATCCTATTTAAAATCATTGACTGGACATTCATAAGGCCAAATTCTTCTCTCATGTACAGTGCTGTAAATCCAGAGTAACTCCCTTTAAGCCTTGTGACTTACTCTGGATTTATACTCACGTAAACTGAGAATAGAAATTAGGTCACAACAGAAGATTTTTGTGCTTTCTCCTTTTTCAACTTTTCTCTCTTTTCTGGAGTGATATTAAACAAATTTCCTATGATGTAGGGTGTGACTCTGGAGGATACGGTAGGGTCATGATGGGTCTCCAGAGGGATCAAGGAGTTTACATGATTAACATTTTAATATCGGAATGTTTCCATTTCTCTAATAAAGAGAAACCTCCCCAGTAGTCAATCTTAAATACAGTTCTTGTGTCCTGGAAAGTGGTCACCTGCTGTAGTCTTGGGTGTGTGGGAAAGAGGAAACATTCTTGGTCAGCTCCCAATCAAACAAAATGGGAAGCACTGAAATGTAAGCAACATGGAGGCTGCTCTGACTCTAATCTCTGAGCATCACAGGACCACATGGGCAATCTCCATTGTGGCATTTCCTGACTTTTGAGTGCTTAATCATGCAACCTGAACATGGTTTTTAATGCAGTATTACTCTACTAGTCATATTCTAAGATATAGTGTCTACTGCATTCTTCGTACCCAATTTTCAATCAGTATTTTTCTCAGCTCTCATTTTGTATTATGCCCTGTTTTCCTGAAGAGTTAAACAATAAAACTCAGGAACCCCGCTTACATGATATGTTGTTATTTGTGTTATAGAAGTGTCCAGAGGCACCTGTCAAGTCCCATTGTAAGTGCTATACATTCAGGCACTAAAAGACAGTCCATATCTGAAGAAGTTAAAATCTAAATAAAAGAGGTGGAGGGGAAAAGATAAGGGAAACCAAGAGGTGACTTGCTCAAAGTCCTCCAGTGGCAAAGCTGGGAGTAAAACCCAGGCCCCCTGCGTCCCTGTTCAGTTCCTAATCCATTCTGCCTCTCCATACAGCAAGTGAGAAGAGAATTTGAGTCTCTCCAATACTGACAGGGAAAAGTAGCCTGTCTGGTCTGATGCATTAAAATCAAAGCAGGTTAAGTTCAAATTAATAACAGAGTATTCCTGACAGCTATCTGACAACTTTTCCTGATATATGATGGGCTCTGTGAAGATGACAGGAGGTTTTTAGTTCTTTTAGGGTGTGTTGCAAGCCCAACACATCCTTCTTCTTGAGAAAAGATTAATAAAATCCTGTCAGGCATATTGGCTAGGAATAGTCACCACGTCCTTCTAAACTGCATATTCTGGATCTAAGAATGTTGCTTGGGCCCATCTGATCCAAAGCATGATCCAAAGTTTCTAGCTGGATTTTGAATCCCCACCACCCAAAGTCCAGAAGTGTTTTGATTTGAGGCTTGAGCCATTGAAGTGATACAGGCATGGCATGAGACACACATCTAGATCTAAGCCTGGATTCCAGTTTTCCCTGAATTTCAGGGGAAGGGTTCATAGGATTATATTCTATACTTTTATTTTCTTTATCATGTTGCAAGTGATTAGGACCCAACCTGCCAAAACACAAACCTCACTGAAGTCACTGAGACTATTCACATACTTATGAGGAAGCCCAGGCATTGCTGGACTGGGGTCTCTTGAGTTTTTCAGACTCTGAGCCTGGCAAGCTGAGATCCATAGCCCTGTTAGTGGTGAGCAATGAGACCCAGACATTGGTTTGTAATAAGCTGAGAATCTTCACCTCTTTTCCTTGAGAATTGCTAAAATCCCTGAAATCACAGTCAACATTGTATCTACAATACAATATCCATCTTTTTTTTTCTGTATGCATGCATGATCCTCCTCATTGCAATAATTTGGAAGCTCCAATTTTTTAACTCCCGCCCCCCCCACCTTGCTTTCAGCTTGCTGAGTCACTTAGCCTCAAACTGAATTTTGACTCCAGGACTAGAGAGCAGCAATTGCTGTTACAGCAGGGAGATCGTTGGAAGAGAAGAGAAGGGTGGAAATGATGCCAGCCAAGGAGTACAGTGAAAGAAAAAAACAGTTTTATAATATGCCCAGAATAGGTGACACTTACCGTTTTCTTCTGTTAAATGCTTCTGGGTTCCTCTAGGCTAGAGAGAATTAGCTATGAAATGAACTCTTTTCCCCTGTGTGATGCAAAGGGAAGAGTGCAGAGTATTGGAGGAGGGATTGAACAGGAAGGCAGTTGTAAGGAATAAAACCCTATAACAAAGGAGAAGGCTAGCAACAGGGTAAATGAGGATGACCCAGTTTAAGGAAGAGGAGGGCATGAAATTCATTCCGATCAACTGCCAACACCCACCCAGCCTCCCACACACGTTCACTCAGATTCCTCTGTGAAAAGAAAACAGCAAGGAAAAGGAGCTGGAGCAAATGCAGCAATGGTAGCACTTTTTCATGCTACTAACTCATTTCTTGTGGTCAAAGATGGCAAGCACCACAGAGGAACAGGTTGCCTATCCCACTGGCTTGCTGCTTACCAGCATGCATGAGGTGACGAGGCAGACCATAGGCCTGAGTGCACAATGCAGCTGAATACCAAGGCAGAGGTGGGTAAAAATGAGGGCCAGATCCTCAGCTGGGGTAATTGGGTACAGATCTATTGAAGTCAGTGGCTTTAAGCCAGTTTTTACCAGTGGAGGGCCTGTTTCTCTGCCATTTTAGTGGAAGCCACTGGGGGCTTCTGCTCCTCTCACAATGAGGAGCAAAGAGAAGATAATGCTTTTTCTAGGCTGCCTGTGGTCAACTTGTGGAATTCACTACTGGGAGATGTTACTGAGGCTAAGAACTTGGCAGGATGTCCAAACAGTTCAATATTTCCATCAACAACAACTATACCAGCTCAGTCCAGAGGTATTAGGAGGAGCCAGGGCAGCTCCTCAGTTGTTGTTTAGCTCCATTCTGATCTCAGTTAGAGTAGTGCAAATGCAAAATAACTCTACTGAAGTCAATTGAGTCAGAATCTGACCTTCTATGTGAATGAATGTCATCATCAGCTTTTTTAAAATTAATACTCCTAAGGGGAAATGAGTCTAGCGGTATGGAAAATGATTATTTACTTTGGATAAGCCAATCAGAAAGTAGGGATTTGCATATTCAATCAGATTAACCACAGAATAAATCCAAGGGATAGTTTTATCTGCTGCTGAGGTATGAATCAGGATACAGACATTGGACAAGTAGTCTCATTAGTTAGCATTGTACTAGAATACATATTTAACTATTTTCAAACCAGCATGAGGCAAGATTTTATTTTCACCTATGTAAAAATGCAAGTTGGTAGACTCTGTGACATCAGCTCTAGGAATACCTTTTTATTCGATCATGTTAAACATCTGCTGCCTCCAGAAATTCACTTTTCCTATAGATACATGAGATCAAATTCAGATATGACCTCAGGTGATACAACTTTCACTGAAGTCAATAGGACTTGCGTTCACTTATTCCATAGATAAATTTGACCCATCTTATTTTGAGTGAGTACCCAAAGACACTCCAGGAGCTGGAGGTTATAGTGTGATTAAAAGTTCTATATAGGAGCTGGGTGGTTTTATTATTTATTCATGCATGAGAGGTACAATTCCCATTAAAGTCAATGGAAGTCAAGTCAAACAGACTGCTTTTGTAAATCCCACCTTAAGGGGCTATCACAATGCAGAAATGTTCAGGTCTTGCACACTTCCATGTTGTTTTACAAATCACAGCTGGTTTTAATTGGTATTTATATTAAAGTTGCTTCCTCTGGGATACAGCACTGTCTCTTATGGAAAGCACTAAAATATTACGGTTCTGCAGTAGAAATGGATTATTATTTATTACTAAGTTAATTTATGATGCCTTTGAAAAAGCATGGAAGGACGTGACCTCTTTCCCAGGCAGCTCACAATCTACATTCTAGTTCTGACATAGCAAGCCAGAGTGACTGTTACAGGAGTGCTGTATGTTTGTATATATGTAAATAGTTAATTTAGAGAGAACATTCCAGTAGATGGCAGCCAAGAATACGTAATATAGTTCCTGGGGCTTGTAAGGCCAGTAAACATTATTGTCTAAATGCAAATGGCTCCCTTTGTGCAACCTTTACCTTAGTTCTTAACAGTGACAAATGGTAAAGAAGCAGTGTGAGGACAGGTAAGGTTTACAGTCACATGGCCACTTGATTATTCAGTTTAGGCTCATGAAATAAGATTTTCGTTTCATTGCCCATTTTATATTCCCTAGGAAATCCATGAGGAAATTGATTCGCAATAATAGCCCTCCACACCGCTCTAGGTTTCTGCTTATCGGAAGTTCCAGCCTTTGAAAGTCTGTTTGTTAAGCTTGGGGCCTTCCTGCTCCATCACCGAAAGTTGAAAACTTATTATGGGTAAGCATTTTTAAAGCTCCTATGGACTTAGGAGCCTAAATCTTGTTGACTGTCAATGGGACTTAAGTGCCTAAGTCACTTGGGTGTTTTGGAAAATGTTGTCCCATGTTAAAGCCCAATACATAAAAGGAGAAGAATTTATAACAAAAAAATTATTTCTTTTATCGTAAATGGTAGATTTTTAAACCTCTCTTTCTCTCTCTCACATACACACATACCTCTTTCCACAGCTTCTTAAATAAAACAGAGAGAAACAGAGAGCAATGTTGTCTTTCCTCATTTATCAGTGTATATCATTCCCTTAATAGCTAGTGGAATTTGTCACAAGCCCACTTTTGATGTTAGTAATGAATGAGTAGTTTATTATTTGTCTTGATGGTGTGCCGGCATTGCTTTGATTGCTTTAGGGTCATTTCTCCTTTATGTGTTTATTTGCATTTAAGAAATATTGAATAACCAGTGGTGAAGTTTAACATCACTGGAAAGATCTAAATTAGATCTACCACTATGCACTAATTTCATTGGTAAATATTCGACCAGCAATCCTTCATTACAAAGGTTTACTGTCTGAGTGAAAGCCGCTCCAGTCTGCACTGAGCTCGTGTATCCAGACCCTGTGCAGGGTGAGTTCAGAGTAATTGGGGGTGTGAAATCCATTCCCAACCCAGGGCTGCCACACAGCACCCTACCCCCCCCCCCCCACCCCCCCTCACACCTAACCCTAACCCTAACCCTAACCCTAACCCCTAACCCCTAACCCTAACCCTAACCCCCCCCCCCCCCCACAGCTGCTATTCATGCTAGTTGGACAAGTTACTTGGGCCATGGACTTGGTGTAATTGACCCTGCCAAGGGAACCCCCATAGAGCAGCTTTGTGAGGCCTGGGCGCTGAGGAGTTTGTGCTGACCTTCCCTCCACACCACAAGCAAATTTTGCCGTTTGTGAACTAGTACCACTCTCGCCTATAATAAAAGATACTGCCTCACCCACCTTGTCACTCTCATCTATAGTCTTCCATATTGAAATTATTTTAGCAGTGGTATTGTAGGTAAGGTCCTCATCCTACAGTTCATTTGAGCACATATGTCCCATGGAAGTCTTTGGAAGCTTTGTCTGAGTAGGCATGGTGAGATAGGGACCAGAACTAGCTGTCTATTTTAGGGATTCATGTAGTCCTCACTACCATAGTATCTGAACTGTTCACAATCTTTAATATACTTTCACAACACCCCTAGGAAGGAGGACAGAGCATTTTACAGCTTGCGGTCTGAGGCACCAAGAGGCTCAGTAACTTACCCAAGGTCACACAAGAAGTCCATGGTAGAGCAGGGACTTGAACCAGGGTCTCCCAAGTCCTAAGCTAGGGCCCTAGTTACTAGAGTGTCCTTCCTCTTTTTAGCTAGCGTCCAGTAAAGTCAATGGAAATCTCTTCACTGATTTCATTGGGCATTAGATCACACCGTACATTAGAATTTTCATTTTAAATCTCTTTCATTTTAAATCTTCACCAAATAAAGTTGAACTGGATCTTGGGTATGCAAATGAGCTGGGCTGAATCACAGATTTGCTCTTTAAAAATATGGTTTTACTATGTTGTTCTATATCTATATATCCTGAAGGTGTAAAAACAATGCAGCTCAGATCTAGTCAGGGCTGAAAATTTAATCAAATGCAGCCTGGAGTAGGTAGTTGCTGCTCTCGTTTATGTCTCTCAGACAAATTCAGGGTAAGATATAAAGCGGCTATAAATTGGACGTAAAGGTCTTGATCCTGAGATGTCCTGATCACTCACATCTCCCATGGTAATGCTCAGCTCCTCTAATAATCAGGCACAAATCAAATGTAAGTGGTTTATCATATTGATGAGACAGTTAAAAATAAGGGGAGTTGAATGGCTATTCTTTCACAGACATTACTCGGTATAGGCAAAATGTTCAAATTTGAATGTATAAAGTTAAACACCTAAGGCAGTATCTGAGTACCTTAATAAAAATAGTTCAGTTTTCAGAGCATTGACAGCTCCTATTGCTTAGCAGCTCTGAAAAGTAGGTCACTTCCATCTAGGTGCCAAAATATGTATTTAGATGCATAATTTTATGCACCCAGGTTTGGAAACTGGTAGCCTGTGTGTCTTCAAACATTCAAATCCTCTGTGAAAATTCACATTCCAAAGGAGAAAAACTATCTGTCTATTTTGGCAAGTAAGTCAGGAGAATCTATTACCAGCCTATATTTTCAAGCACAAATCAATCAATCAATCAACAGGATATTTGTTTAAGGCATTTCAAAAATTCCTAGGCTTGGAAAATGTGGGCATATATCAGTGGACTCTGGATCAGGTCTTACGAGCACTGGTGTTTGTGTGTGTATATATATATATATATATATATATATATCACAAAATATAAAACCTCCTTGTTAAAAATTCTACCCAGCATACTCTTGCAGCACACAAGCATTTTTGGAGGCTGCAGATGAACAGAGAGATTATTTGTTTTGAGTTTTTTTAACCAGCTGGATAACTTTCACTGTTTAAACCCAGAAATCTTTCTGATTTCTTGAGTGATGTATGAAAGCTTTGTGTCGTGTATGAAACAAAAGTGGTTTTCACACTATCAATTTGCTACAGGTTCTACATTCAATATCCTCAGCAGACTCGCTGACAATAACGTAGGAATCCTGTTAATATAATGTACATTTGCATCCAGCAAAGCATGTTCATTTTCTCATTACTCATAGATTGTGCCTGCATGTTCTAGCTATTCAGCTTGTTGAATATTTTCCTGAATAACGATGAGGGAGCTGAATCACTCTTCGACCAAATTTCGGTTCTTATCTTCTGTCTCTCCTGCTACCTTGTTTTTAGGCTTTGTTTCTATCCATTCTCATACTTACTATGAAATGAATGTTTAAGTATTATCATAAAGAGGTGATAAACTGGCATGTATCCCATTTGGTCATTTTTTTGAAAACCAAGTATCAGACAAGTGCTCCTGAATCAGCTAAAATTTGCTTAGTAGCATTTCTTTCAATAGAATTCTTAGTGCTTGGCTGCAAAAGGCTGCCTCCCTGTATCTCTCAGAACAGATTATTCCACCTTTGTAAGCAACATATAACGTATCCCTTATCCATATAACTTTAGACATAAACACAAGATAGATAATTACTCTCATTAGGACCACTGGTCATTGCTCATGGTCTAGTTAATTATTTGATCTCACTTTGTTTTATTAAAATATGTGTGTGGTTCAGTGGGTCTTGAAAGCTCATTTTATATCCCAATCCAATTTTCTTACAGTTGACCTTGTAGTAATGCTTCTGTCTGCATAATGATACTCCCCATCTGTGACATCTCACCTTTTGCACATTTTGTATGGATTTCCCCTTCCTTTCCCCGGGTCACAAAGGCTGCTGTTAGACATTAGTTTTTCTAAAACTGAATTTGATGTTGCCATCAGCACTGTTTCCATGTCCCCTCCCCCTACTTTTGTTATAATGGACCAAATTCATCCAGGGTTTAATTCTAATGGACTGTAATGCTCCTCAAAGGCATTCTTTGGAATGAATCCAAAACCAACCAGGATTTTGCAGTGCTACTGACCTAAGAAAGCAGCAGTTTATAACTTGCCTTTTGTTTCACCTCTTTAATCTTAATTATTGCATATTATTCATAATGATTAGCATTGCTCTACTGGAAATCAAATTTCATTTTAAAGAGCCTGTCTAATAGACTGTTTAATTATTTTTTTTACTTTAGATTTGTATTGATAATTTACAAACCATAATAAATGTATCTGCAGACTCTGGATTTTTGACATTCTGGATTTTATCTAGACATCTGGAATCTTTACCTACTGAAAACAATGGATAATGTTAATACAAACACAAGCTGGATGGAAAATGGCTTGCTTTTCAAAATTGGTATTGATGTTAATAAATCTTCTTATTAATTAGTTTAAAAGGGGATATTTGTCCAAATGTCTTAACTGGATACATGAGATCTACACAGTCATAATATACTTATATAATATTCTTACAAACCTTAAACCTGACCGGTTGTTTTTCGTGTGCATAGACTACTGGATACTGTCATGTATCAGAGAGCCCTTCTTGGCTGAGAAATTCTTTGTGGTATAATTAGCAAACTTTTGATGTCTTATTTAAACGAAGACATATTTTTGTGGGAGCGGGTATGAGCTGCTGTGATTGCCAGGCAGGATTGATAATCACGTTTTTCTGTGCGGCACAACAGAGCATGGGAGGAGAAATCACCCGCATTTCTCTGTTCTCTCCCACTCACTCCACCAAACAACCATAACAGGAGATGCAAATACAGCTGCATAGCATTTAATTTATCTCCGGGTTTTCCCTGCCATGCCAGATGAATTTGATTAGGCTAGAATTATCCCTAATCTGGGAATTGCATTTTGACTCAATATTATCCACACTTTATTAAAAAAGCCTGTGAATTAAGTGTCAGGATTTAATGTGTGCACTGAGCAGTTACCAAATCGTTTCTGGTTACAAGAATGTCTGAGACTGGGAAATTAATGAAGCCTCTTGTTTTATATTTGTTTTAATTTTAGGTCTGTCTGGTTCCATAAGAAATCACATAAATCTGTATAGAATAAGATGGGCGCTATAGTCGATGGCATGAGGGAGACCCTAATACTTTATTTAAAAACAGCCAACATTTTGTATGAAACCAAAGGACTCTTCTCTGCATTTTGTTTTCCACTTTTAAAATTCAAATTAAATAAGACAGTTGTTCCAAATAGGATGTGCTCTGAAATGATCGTTCCATTAATTAATAATAAAAAATACCTTGTTTCTCTTGGAAGGGATTAACCATTTTTATCCCTGCTGGGTGTGGGTTTGTTTTAACTGATGATGCTTTCCCCCAAATGATCAACTATGTCGTGTGTCTTTAAATCTAGTTATTTGGTTGGTTTTTCTTTGAGGGGGTAAATGATCAGATTAATACACAGAGACCCCCCTGACATGATGCTCTGAAAAAAGAAGAAGAAGAAATCACATACAAAAATAGCAGCCCACGTAGATTGGCCATATATGGAGTACCAGAGACTTCACAGGGATACCCTCTTCGGACCACCCCTTTGGCGAAAACAAATCACTACTGCATTCTCTCTCTGCCCTCCTCCTCCAAAAAAATGATTAAGCAAACCTTCGCTCAGCAATCCCCCCTTTCCCCCGCACACACGAACACACACACCCCAGAACACCAGCGGCTGCATGCTGCACATGGATGATCACAGCCCATCACACGGTTGCGGAGCTAATTCTGGGGCCAGTTTTCTCTGTTATTAACTGGAAGGGAAATGCAAAGGATTGCAGTGCAAGCAGCAGCCTCTGACGACTCAGGCTCCCACAGACCACTCTCACTCCTCCTCCCCCCGCTTCCTCTCCTCCCCCCACCCCCTGATAGATGTCTATTAAAAGCTGCTGACGTGGGCAGGGACGGCCATCTTTGATGAGGGCACAGCTCCGGTTCCATTGAAGAAGGAGGCTTGGGGAGGTCAGGAGCGAGTGTCCTTCCCTCCCAGCCGCAGCAGGAGCCGCAGCCCAGGGGCTGAGAACCTGCCGCCGGGCTGCCTGCACCGGACTTCGCAGAAGCCAAGGTAAGGGTGCGCGCCCGGACAGAGCCCTTTGTCTTCTGCCTAGAGCCCCGGGCACGGGCAGGCAAGGCTGCTGCAGGCTGGGAGGAGAGCGGTAACCTCCACGTCAGGTTATTTCTGCCCGCGGAAGGGGGCGAAGCTATTTATAAAGCCCTGTTTTCCTGGGATTGATCGTGGCGCCTTTCCACCCAAGGGGCTATGGAGCTGGCTCTTCTGCACTGTGGGCACAGGAGAACAGAGAAAGGTTGCATTAGCCTCCCTCTTCCCTTTTGGGGAATAAGGAGGAGGTTGCATCTGTTTCCCTGGGGTCAGCAGCCTCCATCCCCGGTCAGCCGCCCTGTGCCCATTGCAGCGGCGGCTGGGTGAGCAGCTTGGACAGCGGCGCTCGCCCGCGGAGGCAGAGCCCGGTTCAGCACCTCGGAGAGCGGCAGAGTCCGGTCTGTGCAGCTCAGCACCTGGGACAGCGACGCTGGCGGGGACCACCGGTGCAGAGCCGGGGGGTGCAAAGGGGGCAGCGTCCTTGTGACATGCGCTGCAAAGTGCTGGGGGCGCCCCCCTGCCTCACTCGCCCTTCCACACTCACCTCTACAGCAGCAGGCTTGGGGTGGGGGCGGGGGATGCGCCCCTCCGGGTCTTATTTATACTTTCCTCTGCCGCCGGCAGCCCGGCAACTGAGCCGTTTAGCCCAAATCGAATTGCTCGCCAGTTCCCTTCCACCACCCCCTTCGCCACCCCACGCCCCCTTTCTGAATCCAGCAGTACCTGCCTTCCTCCCCACACAGGGGCATGCACGCCGAGCCGTGCTCGGGGGCCCCATAACACGAGTGTGCGCGCCCACGCGTGTGACCCCGGACTGCTCGCTTGTCCTTGGTGCACTCTCGCACCGAACTGGCGTTAATTGCTAATCCGGGGCTGGAACCAGGGACTGGGCAGTAGTTGTGGTTCGCGGATGTGTCCTGGGCCCCCTGTGTGTCCTGAGCCAGAGTCGTGCTGGGGTAGAGCCCTTGTCTTGTTCGAAACACAACCCAGGCGAGGGCGCCCTTTGAAATATGAATTAAACCTTCCCCCCCAAGGAGGGGGAAGGGGGAATCCAAGCCTGCAGCCTGTGGGCCCCGAGATGCACTGTGCCCCTGCTGGGCATGGACTCTAGCAAGCAGAGAGTGCCTGCTTATGTAACCTATCTGCTGGACTGCCCGGGCTGCAGCCCAAGCCCTGCCATTTCCTGGGGGCAGAGCCCCAGAGCCCGTTGCAAGGGGAGTGGGTAACTTTGCGGGGGGGTCAAAGGGGCGTCCCGCAGGCTAGGAGAAGGGACCGGGCGTGCAGCGCCGGTTTCGGCTTCATAGGGCTGCTCTCCCGCGGCACGTCCGCCCGCTCTCTCGCGTGGCTGCGTCAGACGAGCGCTGCTGGCGCGCGGCTGCCCCAGTTCCGGGCCGCTTCCCGGGCAGGAGCGCAGCCGCGGCCGGCTCGGCTCGTGGCGGGCTCTGCAGTGCGCCCGAGCAGCGGGCGGGGCGTCACGGTTTTAAGGGCACGCTCCGCGGGAGCGTCTCTCCTGGGCAGCTCGGAAACCCGGCGAGTTGATGCACGTCACTGTGCTTGACTCCTGCAGAGGTGGAGGCAATCTCCTGGGGGGGGGTTGGAGGAGCACCAGAGACTGTCTGGGGGGGGCAGGGTGTGACGAACTGGGACTGTTCCTAATGTTTGCTCTGAACACTGTGTTGGTGCCTCAGTGTCCCCTAGGCAGTTCTTAATCTGGCAGAGCAAAGGGCCAGTGCACCTAATGCCTGGCACTCTGTCTCCTAGCAACTGATGGCCTGGGCCCCTCCTCTGCAAAGGTGCCGACTGCAGGTGTTGGAGACAAGAGGATCAGGTGACCTCCTGGCCTGGAAAGGAGCTGAGCAGAGAGGAGGGCTGGGGGGTTGGTTAGTCTGGAGCTACCTGGGGATAAGGAGTGAAGTGCAGACCTAGGGTCTGGCTCACTGCCCCCAGAATGGACCCGGCCAGAGGGTCTGGTTCGCTGTATCTACAAGCTCTGTTTTAGACCCTGTCTCTGTCATCGATAAACCTCTGTTTTGCTGGCTGAGAGTCACGTCTGACTGCAAAGTGGGGGTGCAGAACCCTGTGGCTTCCCAGGACCCGCCTGGGTGGGTCGCTGTGGAAGCCCACGGAGGGGCAGAGGATGCTGATGCTCCAAGGAGAGACCCAGGAGGTGAAGACGTGTGAGCTTCTTGCCCTGAACAAGTCTGCTCCAAGGGAGAGGAGGCTCCCCAAAGTCCTGACTGGCTTTGTGGGGAGCAGTTCCAGAGCATCGCCTGGGGACTCCGTGACACAGGGGAACGCCACCAGCCCATGCACAGGTACTAGAACTAGGGGGGCTGCTGCACCCCCTGGCTTGAAGGGGTTTCCAGCATAAACAGGGTTTGCAGTTTGGTTCAAGGGCTCTCAGCACCCACCCCCCCATCCCACGTTCACTCTGCATCAGCCTGACCAACCCCTTTAGGGTCAGTTGCATCTGCCAGGCAGGCTCAGGGCCGTATTAACCTTTTGTGGGCCTGGCACCAAACATTTGTGAGCCCCCTGGGGGCAATGGAGCATGGCATGGGGGGTTGGTCCCCGGAGTGAGGGGCTGGCTGGGAGCATGGCATGACAGGGGTGGCCCTGCTCGTCCCAGCCCAGTGCAAGGGCACTATTTACAAACCAGCAGTTGCCAGATGCACAATGGCCTGCCCGACCCTGTGCTGCCAGCATGTCCCTTCTCCTCTGGGGCAGGCCAATGCTGCCCAGTACCGGAACACCCCCGCCCCCCGATTCCCTAGGACCAGAGCCCCTACAGACTCACTATGCCCAGCGCCCCCCCTGACCGTGCCACAAATGCACAGTGCCCTGCCCATCACCACAGCTGCCCAACACCCACACACAGCCCCCACTAACAGAGATCTTTCCCATCCCCTCACAGCCCAGCACACAGAGACCCACTCTGTATGCCCTGTCTCCTGGCCAGCAGCACAACTAGGGCTGGACCAAGGGCGGGGAATCGCTCTGGCCCCTCAGGACTGGTGTGATCAGCCAGGCCAGGGCTGCCTCAGCTGGGCTTTTTCAGAACCCAGTTGCCTGGAGGGGTCCAGCCAAGCCCCCCACACTGCCCTCCCCCAATTGGTTGAGACTGCCTAGACTTCTGCACCAGTTCCAGGCATCTCAGCTCCAGGGAGACAGGTGGGGCTCCCCAGGTGGTGGAAAGTGAAGACTGCCTGGAGCTGGAGGGGCACTGGGGTCCGGCCAGGAGGCAGAGAGAAGCTGGCAGGTGGGGTCAGGGGGTGAAGCGGAGCCATTGGCCAGTGAGCAGGCCAAGAGGAGCAATTGGAGGGGGACCCAGCGGTCTGGCGGGGTCTTGGGGTGTAGTGGAAGCAGAGAAGGCCAGGGCCCCTTCTGAGCATGGGCCCGACTCCATGGCATCACTGTTGCTATTGTAAACCCAGCACTGGGCAGCTACACTGGAGATGTGGGAGATCAAAGAGCGCTGCTAGGAGGCAGGGAGAGCCCCCTGCCCCTCTTACCCTGGGCTTGCTCCTGCCTTTGGACAAATGCAGGATCTGGCAGGAAATTGCCCATATCCTGGCTGGGTTCTGTCTGCTGCCTGCACTGAGTGGGTGACACTGGCATTGACAGGATGGGTTTGCTGTCCCCTCCAGGCTGGACATGCTCCAGCCTAGTTTTACGCAGAGCAGGCAGGGCTTGGAAATGTACCTACCAAAGGGGTGGGGGGAGAGCTCTGCTTGCTAGTGCCTTGCAGGGAAGGTAATTTTCCAGGGTTTAATTTGTGCTAGCAGGACTGAGCCCTGGCACCTCTTGGCTTGGCAGTTCATAGCTCCCCCCCACCTCCTAGCGCCTCTGGGTGGCAGTTCATAGCCCCTCCATCGCTGGGCTTGCCAGCTCAGTTATAAAAGTAAAAAAATTGCTTGAGCCCCTGAACCTAATTGAGCCTGGGCACCTCTTTCGTTACAAATTAAGCACTGTAATTTTTCCCTGCTGGCCAGTGCCAGAGGCAGAAAATGTGGCTCAAACTTCAGTGCTGACGTGAGGGCAGTTTCATCTTTCACTGGCACTGTGACTCTGGCCGGGAGCTGTGGTTGGCAGGGTAGAATGACATGACTGAAGCCCCTTCCTGGCAAGAGCTGGGAGTCCAGCAAGTCTGTTCAGGAGCCAATGGGATATGTGTGACTGCCAGGGAGGGGAGGACAGACCGCAGTGTGCTTAGCAGGGAACACACCGATCCAGGGAGAGAAACGGAGTGAAAACGAGCAAAAGAAAAACAGGAAAGGCAAAAGGAGTTAGGAGAGAGAGAAAAAGGGGAAGGGAGAAACGAAAGTGTTGCCTCTCTGAAGAGGGTCAGGAATCTGGTCCTGGGCTGAGTTATTTTTGAAGTCCACAAACTGGTTCTGACACCCTTTCGCAGTGTCCCACCAGCTGCTTTTACTGTCTTTTTGTGCCCGAATCGTATTTGAAAATACTTTGCTAGATGCTAGAAAAACATGGCTGGGAAATCTTTCAGGAGCACTGTGTGTCTTGAAAGAAACCCCAGACTCCTAAGTTCAATTGCATTAGCTGAGAAGGAAGAAGATGCTGCAGTAGAAGTGTGCGCGGGGAGGGGGAAATCTTGCCCCCTACCTGCCAGGTCCCAAATATTTGGCGACCTCTTTGTAACATTAGGGGAAGGAACTTCTTCAGAACACAAAACACCAGCATCAATGCAAATCTAAAGCAAATGGGGGGGGGGGGGAATATGAGAGTAACTATGCAGACAGATGGTCTTATTATTTATTCAGAGACAAGGGAGCATTGTTTCTGGAGTTTCAAGGGACTCTTGCATTCCACCTTTAAAACACACAGCTGCCAAAATAGAGTTCCACAATGTCCCATTCCATTGCCAAGAGATGCAGGCTGTGAAAACTAGAATGAAGCATTTTTTAAAAAGAAATTTGTTGGTACCTCTGCATAGTGCAGACAGAGGTCAGTCAGGAGGACAGTCTCTGCGTGTTCAATGACTGAGATGACTCAGGAGACTCAGTTTGTAAAGGGATGACGGACACACATCCAAAAAAAAAAAAAAGAGAGAAAAAAAAAAAGAAAAAAAATGGCCAGATTTTTCAAAGGTGCTGAACTCTGTTTGCAGCTCCCTTCGAACTCAATGAGAACTGTAGGGGCCTAGCACCTCGAAGAAATCAGATCAATATTATTTAACTTACTGTGTCAACTGGAGCGAATAGAAGGGTGGGTTTTTCAAAAGTGCTTAGTATTAGCCTAGGGTGGTTGCCACTGAACTCCTTGGGAGTTTTACCATTCATTTCAGTGGGGGCAGAGCTAGTCTGATGCTGAGTCCTCTTGAAAATATCACCCTGAGGACTTTCTCTTTAATGAGAAAAAGAACTGATTTTTTTTTCAGAGCGACTTCCCTAAAACTGAGCATAAACATGCAGCTGTAGGTTTAAGCAGTAAGGACTTGATCCAAAGCTTTCCGAAGTCAATGGAAAGTCTTCCACTAACTTAAATTAGCTTTGGATCCAGCTGTAACACTGTATTGTTAAGGCAAATTAAGCCTGGTCTGCATGCAGCTTTTGTGCTGCTTTAACTGTATATCAATATAAGCACCTTTATACTAGTATAAGTGCATCCACACTAAGGGGTTGTACCTCTTTAAGTGTTTCTTCACCAATATAGGTAAAGTGACACAAAAGCTGTGCATGGACCAGCCTTTAATGACAATTTTTAATAGACTTTTATTTGTACTGATAAGGTGCAGCCAATGCGTAGTAACTAGGACTATGGCTCCTTTTTAATTAAAACATCATTTAGGGTCGGATCTTGCGCCATGGAGGTCCATGGGAAGTTTGCCATTCATTTCAGTGGGAGCAGGGTCAGATTCTTATACAACCAAATTTGAACTGGGAATTTTTTTTTGCAATTTGTTAGTCGTTTCTCTTCCAGTTGAGCCCAGGAGCATAAGATATTTCAGAGAAAGAAGAAGCTGTGCAGCTAATTAGTTTAGCCACATCTCTTATTTAGCAGTGGTACCCCACTAAATATTGTCTGTTGAATTTCTCCCTTACTTCCCTGTAATATTATTTGAAATAGTTGCGCCTTGATCATTTAATCCCGGATTTAGCAAAACACTTAAGCACATTATTAACGTCAAGCACGTCTTTAAATTCTGTGAACTAAGAGTATGCTAAAATTAAGCCTGTGCTTAAGTGCTTTGCTGTGCTGGGGCCTTATTTCTGTATTTTGTAACTGATTCCCTTTGGGCCTGATGCTGCAGTATTTGCCCGGGCACAATTCCCATTCAGATCAGTGAATTGTTGGCCACACAGGAGTGTACGACTAGATGCTTCGTTCGCTAGAGAGATCACCAACATTCTTTTAGTGTCTGTCTCTATTTTATCTTAAACAAAAACTTTTTTAAAGGAACACCTTACCAGCAGTGTAACACAAGTGATGATACCAATATTACTTTCATAAAACATGTTTCATCTTAAAGATTTATGAGTTGCTCTAAAGACAGTGGACTAGACACCTCCCACTCAGTCCCTCCAGTTTCTCATTGGTGTAACTCCACAGTTGTCAGTAGAGTGACTCTGGATCTACGCTAAGAATAGAACTTTATGTACAAGACTCATTGCTTCACCCACGGCTGAAATGCAAACCCCGCTGGGGACACTAGAGCTGGCAGACCTACTCTTGAGCAAAGTCAGATGTGAGCTTTCCTGGCCATAAATTGTCAAAAATGTAGCTCAGCAAAGCACTCGCCCATCTAGCCACCAGCCTTTCATCCCTAACTATCACCCCAAAGCACCCCCAAGTTTGATAACCTTCTGTTTCTTACTTATTGGCCTTGCAGATGAGGCTGCTGCAGTGCACTGCAGTAAGAGTTTTCCTGAAGTCCACATACGTTATATTCATAGCGTTATCCCGTCAACTCCTGCTTGTTCCATCATTCCAAAGTATTTACTCATGTTCTTCTTTTTGTGAAGTCTATACTTAATTGGACCACAACTTTCCATACCTTGCCCTGTCCTGTCTCATTGTTTCTAACATTTTCCTCCATAGCTGAAGGCAGATTTATAGGACTGGAAGTTACTGGTCCTCTCCTGATCCTGGATGATTATAGTCATTCTCCATAGCTAAAATGGCAGGGCCCCTTGCATTATCAGTGCTATTTTTGTCTCCTTTCTTATCCTAAAGCATTTTTAAATGTCTGTTTTTTAGGTTTTCCTTTGTCTTTTGCCACTTTCCTTTAGCATTTTGGAATGGAACTCCATTTTGGCCTGAAGAATGTAATTATATTAATTTCCTAATCACCTTTTCAGTCATGAGCATGGCTGTCTGCAACCATAATCAAATAGGAATCAGCGAGCGTTATGATGAAATGTCAACTATGAGGTCAAATGTCACAGAGTGTTAAGTCGATGGTCTAAAGAGAGAAATGCTTTTGCAGTGTACTAGGGGCCTGATCCAAGGGCACCTCCCACTGACTTCAGTAGACTTTGGATGAGGTCCTAAATGATAAGGCCATCAATATTTTAACTTCTTAATGATGAGAGCAGGGGATGGACAGGTAACGAAAAGATACCATTCCCCAGTGCAACATTTACTGATTGAATACATTATCTGAATCGAAACTGTGCACACCATTCATCTTTACAACAGGGCTTTGTTGCACATTTTAGCAATTTAAATTTTAAAAGGGCCAACAGAATGATCTGTGTATTCCTCATTTGAAATGTATTGTTATGCTGTAGTCCTAAAAAGAATAGCATTTATTAAAGTTTTATAGCTTTTCTTCAATGCTAATAATAGATATGGTATCTCATCTTCTGCAAGAAAGGAGGTCGGATTCTAATCCAAATGAAAAAAAGAGGTATGAAGTAATTAAGGGGGAGGGATAACTCAATGGTTTGAGCAGTGGCCTGTTAAACCTAGGGTTGTGAGTTCAGTCCTTGAGGGGGGCCACTTAGGGATCTGGGGCAAAAATTGGTCCTGCTAGTGAAGGCAAGGGGCTGGACTCAATGACATTTCAAGGTCCCTTCCAGTTCTAAAAGGTTGGGATATCTCCAATTATTACCTATAATTAATCATCAATGTTTCACTGTTCCTTTGGAAACTGAATGCTCATTTGGCATTGACCAAACTGACTATTCTGGCCACGTACTTGCGGAACGCTTAGGTTTTCATTTATTCTTTTATTATTGCTTCAAGCGATGGTTAGTTACGGGGCCAGATCCTCAGCTAGTGTAACTTAACAGAGCTCAAATTGATCGACAGTCTGGCCACAACATTCTTTTTCAGTCAACAGCTGCTCTTGAGTTTTAAATGAATTGGTAGTTTAGTCATAGGCTCGGAGGCCCAGACTTTTCAAGGTGTTTCCTTGGGAGTTGGGCCCCTAAATACCTTTACAAATCTGGTCCTAAAATCCTATTCTTTTTGCATTAACATTTTTGTGAAGTTGAAGTTTCAAATATTATTCTTTAACAGAAAGATTTGGAAAAGTTTATATTTCTTATAAATGGTGGTGGTGATGATGATGGTAGGAAGAAAATGACAGTGAAGAAATATACACACCTGTACTGATTAATAAGATTATAATTCAGTTTGGGGTTCTGCTGCAGGCTTGTGGTACATGATATCAGCTGAGCGTTTTTAATGAGGTTAACAGCGATGAGCCAGATTCAGTTCTCAGTTACTGATGTGAATCCATCTGAGTTTCAGCTGATGCCGGTGGATTTACCCAAGTGTTCAGAAGGTCAAATCAGAGACAAGAATCTGACCCTAGGACTCTATAAATACATGCATACACAAGTAAATCTGTTCCTCTAGAAAGGATAATGCATTTTGATTCCTTATGTTGACTTTCCATGTCAGTTTTAGTCCTGTCTAATTCTTCAGTTTTGCCATTTTTCATTATCAAGGCGATTTGACAAATATCTTCTAAATGACAATCCATATCACTGCCATATTACCAGATCTTAAAAAAAAAAAAAAAATTTAACCCTTTAACTCCCACCATTTCTCATTCTACCAGCAGCGTGACTCAGCTGTCGGAGGGCTAAAATAGAAAAAATGTATCATTGAATACATTTCTAACAGGAAGCAAGGGAACTGATATTTTATATGTATTTTTTTATAATTATAGTTTTCCTTCTGTTTTTAATATGGCAAAATTATGGTGCCCTAAATATACTAGTAGAGGCAATATTATAATTATCATAGTTCTGTGTAATTGCTAATAACAAAAATGTGTTTGCTAGCCCATGATTACGGAAGGATGTTTCACATATGTGATTTTTGACATTAATGCACGATTTGCCATTTCTTGCTCCAAAACCTACCAATTAACAGGGAGGTGCATATTACCGCTAAAAACACTACAGAAGCACTGTATATATTTTACCAGTATGCTACAGAGCATTTGCTAGGGCATATTTGTAATTCTATGCTGATTGCTTTAATCTAATACCATAATAGCCTGATTCTGCAAAGTGTGGAGTGTTTCGTGAGGGATGGTGTGCATCTTCAGTTCTTGCAGAGTCTGACCCAAAGCCCACAGAAGTCAACAGAAACACACCCGTGGGCTTCAGTGGGCTTTGGATCAGGCGCATAGATATCAGAACGGGGTGTATTCTAAAGGCTCTCAGTACTATATAGCTTCAGCTGCTGCCATTCTTTATAATGTTTGTGGATCTGAAATACTTTTAAATTAGAAGAAATTCTGGGGAACGTTTCTCTGGGTTGTGATATGAGTGAACCCAAACAGGTCATTTCATTTCTTCTCATACAAATAAATCAATCATTTGTAGAATAGGTGAATTGCTTGTTTTAATTTTTTTCCCCAAGGAAATCACAGTTTATAATGACACCAGTACACATGCCAATTTATCGCTCTGCTTATGAGTTTGCTTGACCTACAGTAGAAATCTATTTGAACAACAGAACTGATCTGTCAAAAAGGGAATGACTATTCATAGATGGATGTTTTAAAACAAAAACAAATGAACATTATGGATTTCTACTGTAAATTAAACAAATGCGTGCCTTTTTACTTGCTATATACCATGTGTATCCCAACAGACTCAAGGGTTAAGATACATCATATGCAAATATTGTTCATATACTTAACCTTTTTTAAAGGAAAGCTACTGCAAACTGATTCCTGAAAAAATGTTTTAGTTGCATCTACAGGATTAATTTGTATTCTGCTTTGCCTTGTTTTTTGTCAGTATTAATATTTTAGGTCCAATCCTGCTTTCATTCCTATCGGTAGGAATTTTGCCTATTACTTCAAAGGCAAATAGGAGAAGTTCCTTTCTTCAGAGAGCAGGGAATTGCTATTGATCAGCTGGTGAGAGTGCTTCAGAAATATAACCTACATCTCTCAAAGCTCAGAGTTTGGTTCTTGGACTATCCAATATATTACAAATCATGTGAACAGCGAAATTTTATTCTTATTTATTAGACACGAACATCTCTATTTGCAATAGTTTGTTCTTGAAGGAAATGCAAGCAACAAAATTGCTGTTAAAATAAATTTGGGCCCATGTGTGCCAACTATTTGTTATAGGAACCCTAGTCTAGTAATTAAAGCATAAGACTGGCAATCAGGAAATCTAAATTCAGATCTGGGTCTGTCACATGCTAATTGTGTGTGACCTTGGACAAGTTACTTTGACTCTCTGAGCCTCATTTCCCTCATCTGTAAAAATGAGAATAATGGCCTACATCAGAGGTCGGCGACCTTTCAGAAGTGGTGTGCCAAGTCTTCATTTATTCATTCTAATTTAAGGTTTCACGTGCCGGTAATACATTTTAAAGTTTTTTAAAGGTCTCTCTCTATAAGTCTATATATTATATAACTAAACTAGTGTTGTATTGTAAAATAAACAGGGTTTTCAAAATGTTTAAGAAGCTTCATTTAAAATGAAATTAAAATGTTGATCTTACGCTGCCGGCCTGCTCAGCCCGCTGCTGGTCTGGGGTTCTGTTCACCTAGGCCGGCAGCGGGTTGAGCGGGGCCTGCGGCCGGGACTCCAGCTGGCAAGGGTCCATCAGCCAGAACCCTAGACCAGCAGTGGGCTGTGCAGGGCTGGCGGCCAGGACCCAGAGGGCTGGGGGCAGAGGGCTGAAGTCAGGGCTGGGGGCTGGGTATGTGAGGGAATGTAGGTATCAGGGCAGAGGGGGCGCTGGGTATGGGTGGGGGTGCCAGAGTCAGGGCTAGGGTTGCGGGGGGGATAAAGGAGTCAAGCAGAGGGCTGGGTATGTATGAGGGAGGTACAGGGCTCAAGGCAGGGGCCCTGGGAAGGTGCGGGGCTCAGGGCAGAGGGCATGGTGTGTGTGTGTGTGTGTGGAGGGGGTCAGGGCTCAGGGGAGAGTGCTGGGTGACTGCCCCCCTAATAACTCTCAACCCCACTGCTCCTTGTCCCCTGACTACCCCCTCCTGGGACCCCACCTCCTCTCTAAGCCTCCCTGTTCCTTGTCCTCAGACTGGACTCTACCTCCTACCTGTCCCCAGACTGCCCCAACCCTTATCAACACCCCTGTCCCCAGCCAGACCCCTGGGACTCCCATGCCTATCCAACCACTCCTGACAGCACCCCCAGAACTCCTGACCCATCCAGCGCCCCCCACTCCCTGCCTGCTCCAACCCCTTTCCACACCCCTGCCTCCTGACAGGACCCCCAGAACTCGCAACTCATACAACCCCCTCACTCCTTGTCCCCTGACCACCCCCTACAGAGACCCCTCCACCCTAACTCCCCCCCAGTACCCTCCTTGCTCCCGGTCCCCTGACTGCCCTGACCCCTATTCACCCCCTTAGTTCAACCCACTCTGCCCCCTCACAAACCCCAGGACTCTCAGGCCCCATCCAACCCCCCCCACCTCTAACCCCCCATCCAACCCACCCTGCTCCCTGTCCCCTAACTGCCCCCACCCCTTACCAACCCCCCCAGCCCTGGGCCCCTTACCATGAGGCTCCACTCAGAGCTAGATACGCTGCTCCGCAGGAGCACACAGCCCCACCCCTCTGGTTGAGCGGGGAGCATGTCTGCCTCCAAACGCTGCCCTCGGGAGCGCGCAGCCCCGACCCCCAAAGTGCTGGATGCGGTGGCAGGTCTCCAGGGGAGGGCAGAAGGCAGGGGAGGGGCCGGCAGCTTGCTGTGCTCGGCCCCGCGTTCCGGCCCGGGAGCGCAGACCCCGTGGCTTGCCGTGCCGGGAGAGTGGGGCCATTTGCCCACCCCGTGCACACAGCTATGCTTCTGCTCCCTGCCCCCGCGGGGGAAGTGGAGGGCAGAGGAGAGCATGCCGGGCTGGGCAGGATTTTTAGTGGCATGCTGGAGTCCCGGCAGGCTCCAGCGTGCCATAAAAAATTGGCTCGCGTGCCATAGGTTGCCGACCCCTGGCCTACATGTTCAAAAAGTGATTTTGTTTTGTGTGCCTCAATTTTTGGCACCCTACCTGAGACATTTTAAAGGGGATGGATTTTCAGAAAGTGCAGCATACACGTGCTCTTAAAATCTGGCCCCTTTAAATTCTCAAGTTGGGCACTCAAAAGTTGAGACACCCAGAATATTTAGCCACTTTTGAAAATGTTGGAAGGAAAGTGCAATAGCAAGACAAAGTACTTTTATTAAACATTACTAGGAATGTATTATATTTATGGTAGCATAAGGAAATCTAATGGGGGAAGGGAAAAATAGGATGAAATATGTATAGGTCTGATTCTGATCTCACTCTGATATTTCAGGAATAATGCCACTAATTTAAATGGAGTTACAGTGGTGTTAAACCCATTTGTGTAAGAAAGAATCAGGACCTACGGATCCAGCCCTGACTAACTGACACAGTGCAAATTCCAAATTGAGAACACTGCAGTTGAATATACAAGCTGAAATTTTCTTTCTGTGAGCATTTGAGCTTAACATTTGCTTTTTGCAAGTATTCATACATGTGACACGCCAATGCTTGAAGGCTCTCAGAAAGCAAACCTAAAAGGTGTGTGAACACAAATCGAAATCCACTATTGAATTGCAGCAAATATCCACCACAAAACATTCCCAGTATTTGCTCACCTGTGTGAAAATGATTGAAATATACACACTGTCTCTGCACAGCCTTTTCATGGATTTCTTTAAAATCTTTAGCAGTAAGAAGTTGGTCCGATGAAAGATATCACCTCACCCACCTTGCCTCTTTAGCATTAAGAAACGTTTTCTTGGGTTCTGCCACCCACTTCTGCCCTGCCTGACAAACATTTCTGTCTCCTATCATAAGAGATTGTTTTAAAGGCAGATTGGATGGTTCTCAGATGTGGTAGCTTTTGTTGTGGAGGCCTGTCAGTTTAGTACATTTCTGAGATGAGTACATCAGGGAAAAGACAATGTGAAAAAAACCTCTTAAGACTTTGAGAATGTGCTGAGTATAATTTAAAATGCATTATGGACAACTTCTTTAACGTAACACAGTAGGGACAGCTCGGTGCCTCTTTAAAGTTATTTTCTTTATTAGCAGGGGATTTTGCAGTCATCAGTTCTTCTAATCGTTCGTTTCTCAATGATTGACTGTTCTTAATACTATGAGGCTGTTGTTCTGGGAGCAGGTAGCTAACTTTCACAGGTCATGCATCCGTTCTGAGAATCATTTGCTGAATGTGATAATGCTACTATTTAACAGGTTAATGACTAAGAATGAAAAAGGACTGCATGGACAGTGAAGTGGATGTTCATTACTGTAGTACCCAAATGGCCAGATTAGCCCCTGCGGCATTTAATGCTTGTATATCAAGCAGTCCAGCAGATGGTTATAGAACAGGCTAGTGGCACTTCAGGTTCTCAGAGGGCATCAGCTGTGTAGCCTTTTTGTTTCTTGAAAATGTAAGGCAAAAAGCGACCCTCTCTTCCACAATGCTTTACCCCTATTGATGTCAGTGAGGGAGCCACACACATAAGAAGAGAAGGACTCATGGATCCAAGGGGAGAAATTTAAATAATAATACACTGTGTTTTTTATGATCAAGCACTGTACAGACATTAACCAACTAATCCTTCCAGCAGCCCTGTGAGGTGGGTAGGTTACTAGGATTGCCCCTATTTTACAGATAGGGAAACTGAAACAGAGAGGTGAAGTGACTTGCCAAGGCCATACAGTGTTTAAGTGGCAGAACCAGTAGTACAACTCAGGACTGCCTGAATCTCAGCCCTGTTCTCATTTCTCCAGACCACATCACTGTGATAGTAGTAAACACTGATGTTGTGTTAGCACCCCACGGTTCCAGTTAGGATCAGGGGCCCCATTGTGTTTGGTGTGTTCTAGAAAAGACAATCCCTGCCTTGAGGGCCTTACAGTGTAAAGACACAAGCAGATGAAGGGTAGCAAATGGGGGGGACACTGTACAACCAAATGAGTTGGTGACAAATTGGCTCAACTTTGTGAGTTCTATGAATTGCAGTCATTTTTTGGGTTTGGTTTGGTTTGATTGGCTATGACCCCTGCCTTCCTGTTTTACCCATTGATTTAAAAGTCCAGAAAAATGTCATCATGGCTTACAGTTAGTTGTATTACATTGTACATGCCATGATACTACTTGTAATTTTGATAAACTTGTTACCTATGTTGGAGGATCTTGCATCTTGGTCATTGACTGTGGGAGGTGGAAATGGTGTTTGGTAGTCTAGATTTTTTGTAAAAAACAACAACAACAAAAAAAAATTACCTCTGGAGGAGAAAATGAAGCTGTTTTTTTGATGCTGCTCCTTTTTAGATGATTAGAAAAAGTTTTCTCCTGATCTTTTCAAAATACACTCCTTATGCCAAGTCACACCTTTCACCTCAACTGGTAGATGGTAGACTTGCATGTCCTGTTTGAGAGCCAGCTACTGGACCTTCCTTTTCTCTTGGCTAGATGTTTGATGTACTGGCTCTCTCCTCTAACTTACTGGACCTCAGCAATTCATTCCCCTTCTGTCTTGATTACTCTATTTCTCTCTGACATCCTCTCTGCTCATTTCTCACATACAGAAGATCCTTTTGTCACAGTACCTTTGTTCCATGGATTAGGCACTGATCTCTGTGGCTGCCCCAGGATTCATTCTTCCATGTTACCTTCCATTTCTGCTTCAGATCCACTCCTATGCTCTACTGAACCCCACTGCTCTTCTCTGCACCATCCATTAACTTGATCATTACATTCTTCCTTATCAAGTTGATTCTAGAGTCCTATTATTCTTTGCTGTTTCTCACAATGTCCTCTTGAGGCTTTTCTTGTATTGCCCAGTTCTCTTACCAAAAAAGGTAGCTCTCAGAAGCTCTCTTTTTAATCGAGAGAAACAGCCAGAAGACATCTCACTGCACAACACCATGGGACTGAGAGAAAGAACATGGACAGAATGTTGCTGCTATAGTGATTAAAGGCAAGATTTTCAAAGCACTCAGTATTGGTCTAACTCCGCTTCCATTGCAATCAAATTCCCAATGGCTTTAACAGGAGCAGAGTTAGGCCAGCACTTCTTAGGGTATGCACAATGTGTCTCAAGTGACAAATGACCAGGATTCATCATCAAATTTGGTCTGCTGGTTGGATCATTAGCTTCTCCACCCCAGGCGGGGTACTGATGGGGAGTACGATGTCAATGCTGATCCGTGCCACTCAGGTTAGTACTGAGAAATTCTGAAAATCCCACCTCAAAGTCTTATTGTACATCTTCCAATCATCTAGCAAGGCATCCAGATTGTAAACAGCAAGAGACAAGGACAAAGAAATCTTCTTGTGTTGATTATATCTTTACATGCTGATTGCTCCCGCTACATACAATGCATGTGCGATGACAATTACTAGTTGTATGTTATTTCTATAGTTTCTAAATGGTTAGTGTTTCATTTGTTGCTAACAACCTGGTTTCTGTGGTTAAACTACTCTTGGACCTATGTTTAAATGAGTAGTAGTGTTTGGGTTACAAACTTCCTAGATTACTGTGGTTAACTTGTGTACATTGTTTTGCTCGGAAGGTTTTATTATTATTCATTCTGGCCTTTTTCCTTTCTAGACTAATTTACCATATATCCTGAGTAAAAAAATGTAGCCAAAATTTTAGCCAATACCAACCCACCTCTGAATTGGTTTGCCCATTGCTTTGCATGCAAAATTAGACATGCATCTCATTTGGAGCCACAACACCTGGATCTGGACATGCAGAATGAGCAGCTGGAAGCTCACCTATCTAGTTTGCTTTTGCACGTGACTATGTGCGGACTCAAATCGGTGCATGCCCATTTTGGCAGTGTCATAAACAGATAGCTAAGGGTTAATGTTTCTTTTACCTGTAAAGGGTTAACAAAGGGAACCAAACACCTGACCAGAGGCCAATCAGGAAACTGGATTTTTCAAAGCTCAGGGAGGGAAATTTTGGGGTGTGTGTCTTTTGTCTGTGTCTCTGTTCTGTGCTCTCTCGGCTATGAGAGTGATCTCTATCTCCAGGCTCTTCTAATCTTCTTTTTCCAAGTTGTGAGTACAAAGGTAGAAAAACAATAGGCTTATATTGTTTTTTTTGTATTTACATGTGTGTAGTTGCTGGAATGTTTTAAATTGTATATCTTTTTGGATAAGGCTGTTTATTCATTTTTCTTTTAAGCAATTGACCCTGTATATTGTCAACCTTGATACAGAGAACAGTTTTATGTCTTTTTCTTTCTTTTTATATAAAGCTATCAGATCTAAGCTGGTAATTAAGCTTAGAGGAATTTATACTAGGCACCCACATTTTGGACGCTAAGGTTCAGAATTGGGATTTATGCTTATAACAGGCAGATGCAATCAGTTGGATCCACACATTTGGAGGCTGGGGCTATCCTGCTGTTTGGTGTGTGGATGTTCCGTTTAGCAAAAATATTCCAGGGACATTTTCTTAAATCTTCTTTTTTGGACCTAAGTATGTAATCTGTCTGCCACTCAGACCTCCCATGGACTTCACAGGGAGTTCCGTAAGGAGGTTGCTTTCAGGAATCGGTACTTAATGTCTGGTAAGGTAGATATATAAACTGTTGATTTTTATAGGCAACCCCTGTTTGCTTGGAGAGGCACTCTGTCACCCCCTAGAAACTGATTAGTCTGCTACAGCCTTGGCTAAGAGAGATGTGCCATTTAGATCAGAGGTCCCAGGTTTGATCCCTATTGCCAAAGTCACTGTGAAACTGGATTATTCTCTCCTGGGAAAGGCACAAGTACATTCTTGCTGTATTTTAAGGTAGAATACACATTTATGGAGCTGCAATGCTGGATCATTTGCCTCCAGTAATGCTGTCTCTTGATCCATTTTTCAAATAATCAGTCTTTGAGAATGCAATGCTAGTATCTGAACACTCAAGTTTGACAGTCTGTCCATAATGAATGGAACCATCTCTCCCTGCAACTTCCTCTGCCTCTATGTGCAAGTATCTGGTGCTACCTGTTTGGGATTGAAGTCTATTAAATAGTGCCACTTTTGTCCCTGATGCTATACATAAGTCTACATTCTTCAGTGATTTTGTTTCTTTTTAGAAGGTTTGGAGATGACTTTGATCCATTCACTGAGGAACACACCGATGTCACTATTGCCAGAGAATTTTTATTGATAACATGAAGTGCTTTCTCTTGTCTGAATCAGAGAGGTCCAGTGTTTTCGCTGTGCACTAGTTCTTTCCTTGCAAGTTCAGCTGTTGCATTCGTTGGTCGTGGTGTCCTATTCCAATGAAAACAGATGGTTGTAACTCTTGTTCAGCACAACCATCACATTCCCTTTGTTCTTTTTTTTTCTTCTTCTTCTTCTTCCATCTACTGCCCATACAATCGTCTCCTCATTTCCTGGTTTTGGTACATGTCTTGAGTGCCTTGTTCAGGGAGATTCCAGGGCACTAGATTACCATAATCCAGCCTGTTCACTGATATTGCAACACTATACCGTACAGTTAATATTATTCTAATAGGGCCCAGGATAATTTGCTTTAGGAAACTGATATTGTTCCAAAAAATTAGGTGCTATGTATGCTTAGTAAAAGTCTTTAGTACTTGGATTTCTGGCAATGGAGCCTCTAAAGGGTATTAATCTATTAGGGTATATAGGGCTCTCTTCCATTGGGTCTGATTTTAGCTTCAATTCTGGCTTAATCAGAGTCCTTTACTTTAGCTCAGCATCATAATCTGGGGTCACCATTATTCAGCCAGATTCCTAAAAATATCTACTCTCTCTTCACAGGGGTGTGGGCCAACTCCCACTGATGTCAACAGAAGGATTCCCGTTGAGTTCAGTGAGTGTTGTTTTGGGCGTGAGGCAATTAGCTTTGCAAAGCATTTTTATGGCCTGGTAGGATGAATCTGACATTCCTTGAGACTGCTTCCTAAACTGGCCAGTGCATTGACCAACAAAGAGACCTAATTGGACAGATGCTTGTAAACTTCCAGAATTTCTCTTCCTTAGCCCTAAACCTGACAGAACCTACAAGGAAGAGTCCCAAGACCTTTCTGCTAAACATGATCTCCACAGGGCTATGCATTCTGTCAACACAAAGATTCCCCGCTGCTCTGTTAGTGATGGTAATATAGCATTTGGGCCTGTATATTTGCCTGAAATACAATTTGGGGTTTTGCTTGCCTGTTTGACTTTTGATATTCTTATATCCTTACTAACATGTGTGAACAAAGACACTATGTGTTGCTTCTACCCAACCAGATGGGTTTGTTAGTATAATGAGAAGACTCTGACGGGTGTCTACGAAGCACTATGCAGTGTGTAGATCACCCTTTGCTCAGGACTATGCCTACAGGCATAAACTACAGCATAGTTGGCAGATTTAAACAAAATCCAGCTACACGTCTGCATGACATCAAGTATCCCATCAGTGAATTAGCCCCTTGTGCCATTAGTTTTTGGCACAGCTAGAACCAACTTACATATACATGGATGTCTGCAGGAAGCCAATGTTTGCAGAGTACAACCATTGTATAATAGCAGCGTAGTTGTTTCTTAAACAGAGAGAGAGACCGGTGAGCAAAGTGGTAAATATTGCCATCTACTCCTTGAAAATGCACATTTCCTATACAACTCTCAGTCAGGAAATCAAAGCAAGTCACCATGTGTAAGTGTCACAAGGGAAAAATTGGACTTTTTCTTTAACTGAAAAAGCAAATGAGATGGAGAAAGAATTATATTTCAAAGGCTGCATACATAGATATCTGTACAGAATTCTGGACGTGTTTTGGGAAAAGGCTTTGAATTAAAGTGTTGCTTCAGTGGAAGTCATGATACAAAATGAAAAAGTGCATATAATAGAGGTGATCACATAAAGCTGTGCTGGTAAGCAGTCACTCACAGTGTAGTTCCATTAGAGAAGATGATAGCTATTTGGAAGATTATGTTTAGTAGCGACCTTGTGACTCTGACTTCCAGGCTGTTAAAAACTATTTGTGTGACTAACTGCACAGCAGTGCTACTCCCCCCGCACCCTTACCTCCTCTGTAACCCAAACCACAAACCTCCGTGGAACATCCATACCACAAACCGGTCCCCCTACCTAGTGCCCCAGTGCCACATGGCTGAAGTAAGCAAGGCAGCAACCTGCAGGCAAAAGGAAAAATCAAACCCAAAGCAGGCTTTTAAGCTTTTTATTGGCAGTGTGCTCATGCGCAGAGAAGAGGATTGCACAACTGAGAGCCAATCCGCTCTCCAGAGGGAAATTAAAAAAAAAAAAGTGAAAGCCAAAAATCGGCAACAAATATAGGCACAATAGAACAATTACACAAAGAAAGAAGCCAAAATCCGCTTACTGTGAGCGGGCTTGGCAACATTCCGAGTCGGAAGGGATTGACAGTATGGTCCTTAAACTGTAGCTGTAAACAATCTTCCAGTGCAGGTTCCTTTGCAGCCTTTAAGTTCCAGTGAGCTGTGATAAGGAAGATGGGCCTGGGATGCTTGCAGTTTGTTCCAAACCTGTTAGTAAGTTGTCTCATTAAGAATTAATCTCACAGCAGCGCTGAGAATCAAGAGCAATTGATTAGCAGTCATTAGAGTTGGCTGGAAAAAGGTAAATATTTCATGACAAATTTAAAACAAAATTCATTCAGTATTTTTTTTCATGAAATTGTTCATTTTCCAATGCAAAATGCAAAAAGATTTTTTCTTTTTTTTCCTCAAAAATTCCAAAACATTTCATTTTGGCAGGAAAAACAATATTTTCTCTCTCCTTTTTTACTTGTTTGTCTTGTTTTCAGTGGCAAAAAATAAATAAAAATGAGAGAAAGTAGGGAAATGAGAGAACTGTTATTTATTTTGCACTGGAAAAAGAGGAAACAAAAATACTATTATTTTTTCATTTTGTATTTTTATCAAAATGGAAACATTTTCAAGAATCAAATAGCTTGGCAAAACATTTTGATTTTTGTCAAGGCAGTATTTTCAATAATTTAGTTGAGTTTTAAAACGTTGACCCACTCTAATAGTAACTAGATGGCTCACCATAATCATTATGGGTCAGATTTTGATGACTTTATTCACATTGCGTAGTATCTCCATTGAGTAGTGTAACAGACCCAGACCAGTGGGGTACAGGAGTCTGGTACAGGGTAAATATACTGGTCACTGGATGAGCAGTTTTCTGTTCCCTGAGTGACCAGAGCAGGGGCTGCACTAGAGTAATCAGGAACCTGCTAGAACCAATTAAGGCAGGCTAATCAGGGCACCTGGGTTTAAAAAGGAGCTCACTCTAGTTTGTGGTGGGCGTGTGAGGAGCTGGGAGCAAGAGGCGCAAGAAGCTGAGAGGGAGAGGGAGAGAGAGAGGGAGAGTGTGTGCTGCTGGAAGACTAAGGAGTACAAGCGTTATCAGACACCAGGAGGAAGGTCCTGTGGTGAGGATAAAGAAGGTGTTTGGAGGAGGCCATGGGGAAGTAGCCCAGGGAGTTGTAGCTGTCATGCAGCTGTTTCAGGAGGCACTATAGACAGCTGCAATCCACAGGGCCCCTGGGCTGGAGCCCGAGTAGAGGGTGGCCCTGGGTTCCCCCCAGGCCTCCTAACTCCTGATCAGATACAGGAAGAGTTGACCCAGATTGTGGGTTCCACCAGAGGGGAAGATCACTAAGGTGAGCAAATCTGCCAATAAGCAGAGGACCCACCAAGGTAGAGGAGGAACTTTGTCACAGTAGTTAATGAGTGGTGTTACTTGTGGAGTTAAATGTCACCTAATATGAGTAAGGGTATAAGAATCTGGCTTTATAGTAACAACCAGGATTGAAGTACTATATGTTACTTCTAATGAAATGGATGATATTTGTATAATAGGTTTACTCCTATCTAGAAGAGATAATGGATGTTCTTTTCCCCCTCCATGGTGACACCCAGCATCATATACCTCGTCTCAGTCCAAAATACCTATGCACATGTGCCAAGAGCACTTGCATTTTACTCAAGCATTGGAAGACTGGGAACAAATTTCCCATCAGCCAGAGGGTATATTTCCAAGTCTGATCTCGCAGCCAGGTGACCTCCTCCAAATGTTAGTGAGATATGTTGCTGGGCTGGCACGCTGTCAGAATAAGCACACACAATTTTAAAAAAAGTGGTAGATATTTTGTCATTATGACTAGTTATTTAGGGCCAGCTCGTCAGGTGGCGTAATTCAGTGTAGTTACATTGCAGACAAAGGAGCTGTGTCAGTTTATACCAGATGAGGATCTGGCCCATTTAGTTTACAAAAAAACCTGACAGAAGAAAAGGAAAAATGTGCAGTTTTAGCTCAAGATGCAAGAACAAAAGACGGGCTGTGGAATTGCTCTTCCTTTATAAAGAAAGCTCAGTATGTACCTGGGATGTGTACTATAAAAGGAGTAATTACAAGTGCATTGAGAATAATCCTACACATATACTCACAATCACCAGCAAAGGGCCAGATCCTCAGTACTGGCACACATCAGTGCAAAACCTCGGAAGTCAATGGAGCTATCCTGGTTAACACCAGCTGAGGATCTGGCCCCCCAAAATGCATAAGTATGTACATATATTGGCCTGAAGGAGGCAGAAAAAAAAGTTTGATTACACACTTCAGGTGAAACCCTGACTCTGTTGAAATCAACTGGGGGGAGGTTGCCATTGACTTCATTGAAGCCAAGATTCCTGCCTTCATGTCAGTGAGAATTTGCTCAGGATATCATTCTGAAATGGCTGAATATGAATGAATCACTCCTGATTAATCAGCTGTTAAGAAGAAGTATTAAGCAGGGAGTGGGTTAGCCAATTTGCTTATCAGCAACGCAGTAACCACATGACCATCTGAAGAGAGATACTTAAAGCATGACTCAGTTGTCGAAGTGGGAGAATGATTAGCGCTGAAACGTTTATGTGGTGAATTCTCCCCTCTATTCTGGTTCATGAATTGCCTGCCGCCGGATCATGATTTTCTCAGGCTTACTTGTTAGTCAAAGTTATTTGCTGAGTAATTTCTGCAAATAATTTTTGGTCCTCAGATTGTTCATTGCACATATTCAAAATTCAAGCTGTGTTGTCTACTTTTAATAGTATATGAAAGTCACATGACATGTTCAGTTCCCTGATTGGATGACAGTAACTCTTAGAATCAGGTTGCTGGTGCAAAAGCTCCTTGTTGCTGTAACAGAGTGGCCTGCCCCTTTTAGGGGCCAGGGGTCTGGGGCTACCCTAGCACAGTTCAATCAGCCCCACTGGTACCATAATTAACTGTATCCTTTCCTGATGAGGAGGGACTAAGGAGGTGAGGTGTTAGTATGATGAGCACCTGGGCCTCTTAATAAAAAAGGTTTATGAGACACAGAAGGAAGCTGAGGAGGAACCACAGGGAGGTGCCTGGATTCCTGTGGACAACCCTGGAGTAGGATGCGGAAGTGGGGCTGAGACAGTGAGGGACTCCAGGGAAGGAGCCTAGAAGTCAGGGTCTATCCCAAAGCCCAGAAGGGTCTGGGAACTGAGCCCATAGAGTGGGCTGAAGAGAAGCCCAAGGCGGTGAAAGACCCTTTTATTTGTGTGAACTTTTGGTTGGACTTCTGTTACTTGGAAGTGGGTTAGAACTAGACATAACTTAGCTGAAGGGCTATCTCATGGACAGAAACAGGCATCAGAGGCTGAAGAAGCAATCAGCAGGGAGTGTTAGGGGCAAACCCCCCTGCAATGCCATGCACTAATGCCACGGGGCATTAAGATCATGAGTGGAATTGTTTACCATTATAAATTCCAAATTTGCTTTCCAAGAATATCCTCCAATGGTCACTTATAATTTGCTGTTTCTACAAACATACCTGCCAGCAAACTTATTCACTAGAACTTTCATTGGAAGCAAAAATAACACAAGGGATGTGAATCTAGCATTATTTAGTGATCCAATGATGCCATTAAAAATAATATTGCAATTTCAGGAAGGTATTTTGGTCACATTCTCCCATATGAGGATACCAAGCCCTATTCTGCAAAAATAGCAATAGACACTTGAGATGCAGCCACCAGAGTACCATCTTGAGCAAGAAAAGATATTGAGGGTGATGATTTCCCTGTTGAGATTGTACCATGTCTTGCAGGAGTTTTAGCATCACTAAGAGATCTCTGAAAGGAAGATCACAGCACACCAAGGTCTGGTCTGCACTTAAAATTTAGGTTGATTGGAATAATATCTGATTAGAATTTGCTAATAGCTCAGAAACCACCTGGCTAACCAAGGGCATGTTAAACATTAAAGATATTATTGAACAGTTTTAGCCTCCTTCACATATCTTCATGATAAATACCAGCTGCCAACAGAGCAAGGTCCTTTCTACAATAAGCTTTGACTCAAAATTATGAAGGAGCTGGGGAATTGTTGGCAGGCCACAAATAACACCCAACGTGAAGTGCAACTTAAAAAGTATGCTAGCCAGAAACATTTTGTGGGTAATGTATGCAAATGACTGAACTCCTTGGTTTAGCTTATTGACTATCCCATAAAATAAAAATGGGGGAAGAAGCTAACCATCTCCATTTCCTCTGATGGGTGGGACAATGTCTGACACAATATATACAGGTTTCAGAGGGGTAGCCATGTTAGTCTGTGGCACCTGAAAGACTAACACATTTATTTGGGCATATGCTTTCATGGGCTATAACCCACTTCATCAGATGCATAGAGTAAATTAGGCCTGAATAAAGACTGGGAGTGGCTGGGTCACTACAAAATATTTTTTTCACTCTGTTGATATTCACCCCTTATTGTCAACTGTTGGAAATAGGTCGCATCCACTCTGATTGAATTGGCTTCGTTAGCACTGACCCCCAATTTGGTAAGGCAATGCCTATCTTTTCATGTGCTATATATTTGTACCTGCCTGCTGTATTTTTCACTCCATGCATCTGATGAAGTGTGTTAGCTCACGAAAGCTTATGCCCAAATACATTTTAGTCTCAAAGGTGCCACAAGGACTCCTCATCGTTTTTACAATATCTACAGAAAATCCTGTTCTCTGTTTTTGTGTTTCTTTCAGAACAAAATTCTAAATAGATGTTACTGGACCCCTGAGTGTTCACATACAGCTGGACTCACCCCGCATAGAAAAAGTTAGAGATATGACAGCCCCAATGCAAACCTGTCTCATATAATCTTTGAATGTCAAAGTATATCCACATTTGGTCAGGATTTCCCCGACGTTTGTGTTTTGGGCATTCTAAAAGCTTTACCCTGTTTGAATCATGCCAGGAAATGGATTGCTGCAGGACTTACAGTGGCCAAAAGAGTCATTTTACGAAAACAGTAATCTGCTATCCCTCTCCCCCTCCTCGCCCTCCACACACACATATTATTTGATTGGCTAACTGTGCTAACCAACACCGATTTCATGGAAAAACTGACATTAACCTGTAGAGGCACAAGCTCCAGCGACGAAGACACTTGGTCTTTCATGAAAGCATTACAAACTGACTCCAGGTAGACTGGGCTTCTGATGTGTCTGTCCTTTTTCTTTTGGTGGGCATTGGTAGGGAATTACTTTTCATAATGTGCAGGAGTATTTATATATGAATATTTGATACTGTGTTATTGTAACAGCTGTACTCCTGTTGTGTTTTCTTTGTCATTATATTTGAATCTGTTGGTATGGATATGTTAAAACTTCTGAAAAATAAAATGTAAAATCTTTCTCACCATAGCTATATCGTTCACAAGTGGGAAAAATCCACACCCCCATGCAGTGGAAGACTGCTTCCTCGCTTGGTGTTTCTACAGCCACAGAACTACCTTTTCTGTCAGTGTAGGTCTATGCTATAGAATTATGTTGGAATAGCTATGGTGCTGGTCCATTGCTATAGAGGTTGCCAAACCAGAGAATTTGCCGAACCATGGAAGGTCAATATGTATCAAGCAAGTCTCTTTATTTTTATCTAGCTGAGGCAAATAAACGAAACAACGCTTGCAACGCCGCCTAGCCAAGGCTTACCAGCTCTCTTCATAACAAAGTGTTAGTGTTGTTACACAATTTTACTGTATTGGCACAAGGAAATAAGTATAAAAAACATAAAATAAAATCATGCTGGACCATAGATGTTGCCGGACCAGAGCGTTTCAACCTGTACTACGATGTAAACAGAGCTTGGCAAAAATTGAAAAAACAATGAAAAAAATTAAAATTCTGAAATTCTTTTTATTTTGGACGTTTCATAGAAGATATTTATGAATTTTTTTTAGCATTTTTTCAATATCTTTTCATAATTTTAATTGAAAACATTGAAATTTAGAATAAGTGGTGTGGGGGAGCGAGGATTTTTGGCAAACAAAAAAGTCAAATGCTATATAGCATTTTTTAATTTACAAAATTATGAAAAAATATTGGGTAAAAAGCAGGTCTATTTTGTTAAAAATAATTGATAATGCTGATTTTGGGCTCTCATTTTGGAAAATGAGGCCATTTTTCAATGATCAAACTTTTTGATTGAAAAATTTCTACCAGTTCAGATGGCTGCATCTCATCTAGGACTTGGGGTGGGAGGTGTACTGCAAGAAGAGAAGCCAGTGGTTCATGTGTCCAAGTCACTATGCATAAATCGCAAAAGAGATGTCCAACTGTGCACACTTTTCTCAATATGTGGTCCGGGGGGTGGAAGGAGGGGCTTACGCAGAGTCTGACCATATTATCTTTGATGGCAATCATGTGAAAATAAATTGTGGCAGTTCCCACAAAGCTAAAAAGAATGATGGAGAAATGCAGTGCTGTAATTAAACACAGACCAGGAAAGGATTATCAGTTGCTGATATCTTAAGTAGATTGTCTCAAGCAGGGCAGGGCAATATGGAGGAGTCCTTTGAGGAACTAATTAATTCATCTAACAGGTTACTTGTGTTGGACCAGAAACTGACAGAACTACGGGGTGCCACTAAGCAAGACCTCATTTGTCCACATTGCTGGAAAATATCCTGGCTGATCAAAAGGAAAACATTAATAAATGCCATGGCTTTTGAATCTGGTGGTTGTAGACAAGTTCAGGGGGGTTACCACCACCTTTCATATCTCTAAGGCTAAATATGGGAGGAGCCTCAAAACTTGTTTCTTTTGTAACATGGGAGGTGGATAGTATGGAAAAGGCTGAGAACTGTGATGATTTCCACAGTAACATCATCTAGGTAGAAAATTGTTATGGAGGATTTGATTTTTAAAGGTCCAAAGTTCGTGGGTTCGTGATCACCGAGACTGAACATGACAGAGAGACATGTGGGATTAGAAAAGTACACATAGAGGGCCAGAGATGGGTTGATAGCGGCGGTGTGAATGCAGGAATTAAAGATGAGATCCACCAATTCAAGCACTGTAATAGGAATGCTGCTGGACCTTCTCTCTCCCCCGGGAAGGAGGAAGAGGGTATGCATGCAGAGTGCTAGTAGTCACTGGCACTGTTGCAGCCAAATTACGCATGCTGAATTACCATCTGGTACAGATGGACACGGGGGGAATGTTCAGATGTAACTGTGGACATTTGCTCATATCACAGGAACTTAATCTTTTTCCTTTGTGATCATAACTCAAGAAGCTCTGTTTCCAGAACCAGATGTCAGTTTTCTTAACCATTTTACAAACACCTTTGACCATGCCTGAAGTTTTGCAGCCCAAAATTCACAAAGAAACGAAAGGACACACAAGCATGGTTGTGTGCTACCTGAGCTGATTGTATTGGAAAATCACAGGAGAGATTCAGTCTATGAACATTTTGTAATGAAATTAATATTGGAATAATATAAGATGTTAAATGGTGATGTTCTGAAATACACAGTAGAGAGAAATATCAAGTCTATGGAAACTAGATATACAACATGTTTTCTTGTTCTTTCTCTCAGAAAAGGGAGTAATATTATTCTCATCAGATGGCGTTATTACAGATCGTTTTGCTAGTTCTGTTTATGTGCAGGAGTAAGAACTAGCTCTTGGAGGAATGTTTATTCCCAAGCAAGTGAACAAAATGAGGTGAACTCTCTGCTCATCTTAACTTCTGTCTTGCTTCTGCTTGACCTGGGATCTCTTCGGTAAAGGAGATTCTAATCTCACTGGCCTCTCCAAGCACAATAAATTCTTCATGGTTTGATTTTAAAGAACCATAATGACACCGGAAACCTCATATACATTTTTGGAGGGGCACGGGGGATTCACAATGGATGTCCATAAAACCAGGGAAGTGTGTGCTGTGTTTTCAGGACACTTCTATCTAGGGAGATTGAAAGTTTCATCTCGTAAAGGGGACTGACAGGCTGCATGGCATTTTTAAAGGAGATTTAAAAAAAAAATTCCTTGTATAGTTTGTCATCAGTCTGTAATAAAATAAAACAGGGCTGCTTGCTTTCACGGCAGCAAATTATAGACAGGTCTCCGTATCCTTTAGTACCTTACACCACAAAAAGTCAAGCTTACAGCGGGTTCTGGGATCAGTGGGAACGACTTGCAGAGTAAAATACTGATCAGTGTGAGTATGTGGGGTGGAATTCCACCCTCCTTCAGTTATACAACAGGATAGTCTGTGCAGTTACTTTGCATTACACTGAACAGGGCTCAGTCACCTTTTCCCCTCTTCTTCCTATCCACTGCCTTCCTCTGCTGCTCTCAATCTACATGTGCCTCTTGGCTCCTAAGGAAAGCTTGCCACTCCAGCAAGTTTGTATCTCTGGAGTGGTAATAGCAAGGGGCAGTATTTAGAGCACAATGGACTAGATGGAAAGGATGGCCTTGTGGCTAAGGCCCTGGATTGATGCTCAGGAGCAGTGGATTCAATCCCTCGCTTTATTACTGAGCTCCTGGGGTGAGTCAAAAGATCAAAAGCAACATCACCACGAGAGAGAGCATGGTATATGTGTCTCATCTGCAACCTGCTGTATCACACCGCTGCACAAAATGGCAGTCCTAGAAATGCGTCATGTATGGGAATAGAGTAGTATCCCTTTAAAGCATTTGTGAATTACCTAGTAGTAGCACTCACTGTGTTCTATATTTTAGAAGTTGCCAGAAACCAGTCACAGCAGGAGGATGGATGCAGTTAGGCCTGGCATGTTTGTGTATATTTGGAAAACGTAGTGATTTGGGTGCCAGCTGGACTATTGTGGTTTCTTCATTTTGCTTCTGGTATATAAAGAGCAAAAACACAACACAATGTAACGATGCAGTGTGCAGAAAAGTAATTGCTAACAGCTATGCAGCTTCACATTCCCTAATGGGAAGGGCAAGAGTGAGTAGATTGTACCGCTTCCCCTATAAGGAGCCCAGTCTGCATCCCTTTTCCTCCCAGCTGCCACACGCTCCCAGACTGTCCCCAGGAGTGTGAGCAAGACACTTGAATTTCTCCAGCATTCGATCCTGCAACAAACTACAAATTCTGCTGTAGCTAAGAACAAAGTCCAGAGCAAAAAGTTTTGCTGCATTAAATATTTAAATGGCTACCACTATATACCCTGCATGGCTATGCCTCATCAGATTTAATACAACAGACACCTCTCTTTCTGCATCTGTTCCCTGCCACCACAGAAATTACAGTCACTACCGCAGAAGTTAGCATGGGTGCCCTAACAGTGGGTCATAACTGCAGAATTTAGACCCAGACTGACACCCACAAATCAGTCCTTGAATATTTAACTAGCAATTATACTCATGAGTTCTTAGCTGCTCAGACCCAGCCCATCTTCTCCAATGACAAAAACCCCTTTGAGGGTGTTCTGGGGGAGGAAATCTCCTTGAGGATTGTCTGAAGCCAGGTTGACAGAACTCCACCTCACAGCAGCTGCCCCCTGATCCCTACAGGAGGGTTCCAGTGAAATCTCCATAGAGAAGGGGTTGTTTCCCCAACAAGCCCCTCTCACTTCCTCCACAGCTCCTTTAAGTCTCTGTCCCCTCCCTGGCGGAGCATCCAGACTCACAGAGGGACCTCCCGGGAATCTGCAGGAGATTGGAGAAGATGTTATGAAGGCAGCTGCCCCTCCTCCCCCTCCATTTTCCAGGTCAGGTAGGAGGTCATGCTGGGCGGATAGTCTCTGTTTTGGAACTGACAGAGGAGCTGATTGCAAGGGAGAATCAGGGAAAGCAGCAGGAGAGAGAGGCAATATATTGTATTCAGTACTGTGTATTGAATCTGACCTGGCTCTGGGGAGAGATACTGCTGAGTTCTCAGGCTCCTCTGAGAGGAGGGCTGAGAGGAACGATGATGGTTTGCAATAAACTTATATTTACAGGAAGGAGATGTGCCATTTTCCCTGGCAAATACCCTAGTTCCCTCACTGCAATAAATTCACGAACAGGATTATTTTATTTAAAAGTCGAGCATGCACTCCCACCTTCACCCCTCTGATTCCTTACAATAAATCACACGCCTCTACTCTGTTCCCCTCGAGGTCATCTGGCAGTGCCGCTTCTTCATTTTGTCTCCAGATATTTCATGATCCCATTGGACAAGACTCGAGAGGTCTATAATTACAAGCATGCTTGTTTTGTTTGCATTATTGCATAAAGTGACTGGTTTAGGCTGGGATGTTCCAGAATATGGTCCTGCCTTCATACTGGTACCGGGCTGTGAAATACGTGTCAAGCCACTGACCCTTGGCTGTGTGAAGCCTGTAATAACTTTAATTGACATAAATATTTTTATTTTTCTGGCAATGACAATTTGTATATGCTTAAAAGGAGAGGCTTGTAATCTACCAGATGCTCCCCAGATCAAATGTCCTTGAGAACGCTCTTTAAATGTGTTTGTAAAGTTTAAGAGAGTAGGATCCCTTAAAGCTGCAGTCCTCAATTCACCGTACGGTCAAGTGTGGAGGAGGCTGCTGTACTGAAAGATCTTTAACATTGCTTGGATTTTCTGCAGCGTGCCACCAGGGACTCTGATCTCAAAGGGGGGAGGTAATCATTGCTTTTTTTTCCTATTGAAAAATAAATGTCATCATTGTGAAAACAATCCAGCCTAAAATATCTGAACTAAACTATACTGTGTGGAGAGAGCATGTTCTACCTGAGGTATGGAATTGTTCTTGTCATTCAGATTGTTCTACTGAAGAGCCAGAGACTCTCTGATTCTTTCCACAGGAATCTAGATTATGTAACATATGAGGAAAAGGGATGTCTGCTTTAGATTTCCATTGTTGCAATAGAAGTTTAGGGTCTGATTCTGCTACTTTGGACATGTGAGTTCAACAGAAGTCAGTAGCACAGCTGATCAATATTGTTTGGTCAGAAATTTTTTTTAATCAAACAAGCCTTTGTTTGTGGGAAAAATTGTTGTTTCTTCCAAAATTTTCCAGTTTTTTGACCAAAACCAAAACCCTCAAATATTTTTTGGTTTTCAAAAACCGAAAACAAAGAAAAAGCAAAGTATTTTTTGCTATTGTTGAAAAGCCTGAAAATTTTTGCTAAAAGTACAGAAAAACTCACAGTTTTCCACTAGCTCTAGTCAATTGGCAGTCAATCAGATTTTTTGTGTAAATAAGGATTATGGAGTTAAGTGCCAAGGAGTCATGGGTTTGGGTCTGTACACTGGAATTTTCAAGGAGTATAAGGGAGTTTGCTACCCAGATCCCATTGATTTCCCTTTGAAAATCCCAGCTATAATTTGTAAGCCTTGCACAGTGCTTGTGTAACTTCACCAGACAATGTATCAACATGCTGCATTTCATCTATGCACAATTCCTAATGCATTGCCATTATCTTTGCACTCCAACAAAATGTGTATCTATCTATTACTTAGAGACAATAGTGTGGATTTACGTGGAGAGTTGCAAAAAGAAAGACAAAAGAAAATATTATGCAAAATATGAAATAAATGAAGTTTGAGATTTTAATCCCACAAAAGTAAGGAAATTCAGAGGGAAGGTCCCCACTGCCATCTTTTATCTCTGAGCCTTTGTGTGCATGGATTACAAACAAGGTCTTTCATCGCATGACATATGTTCAGCAACATGCTACACAGAGCATACGTGCAGCTGTTCATCTTATACCTGCCCACACCAGCTTATTAATGTCAAAATTAAATTAAGTAATTGCATTCAAAAAACTAAAATCAAAGCAATATCAAGGGTAAAGGCCCAGTTCTGTGAAGAGACTTGGCACTTAGCCCTGTTGCAAGATTGGGCACTAAGATTGCTGAGTCGATGTTAATTTGGCTGCATTGCACATTCTGTATATTTCAGTGATTCTCAAACTTCTGTACTGGTGACCCATTTCACCTAGAAAGTCTTGAGTGCGACCTCTGTTTATAAATTAAAAACACTTTTTATATATTTAACACCATTGTTAAATGGTGGAGGCTGACAGTTTGCGACCCTCCCATGTAAGAACCTTCTGACTCCCTGGGGGGTCCCAACCCCCAGTTTGAGAACCCCTGGTATATTTTATGATAGTATATTCATTGATAACCTAACAGCTAGTCTGTTCCACAATGCTAGTTGCCAGGAGAACATCACCCCAGTACTCCACTTTCTGCACTGGTTCCCTAATGAATACAGAGTCCAGTTCAAAGTCTCTTTCCTGATATTCAAAACCTTTGATGGGACTGGCCTTAGCCACATTAGAGATTGCCTCTTCCTTAGCGACCGTAACTTCCCACAACAATTAAGCTCCATTGGAACAATGAAACTATTAGCCAACTGGGAGAGACTTGGGAGCATAGGAAACAAAACTTTCCCAGGAGCAGGACCTAAGCTATGGATCTCACTCCCACAAGAGATAAGAACCTCCCCAGTTTTGGAACATTTCTTTGACTCAGCTTTCCACGCTCACCTACACCCAATATAAAACAGCCAATCAAAGAGAAAGGAACCTCTTAACTACTTCTTCAGCGTGGGGAGAGAGAGAGAGAGAGTTATTGTAATGACTAATATGAGTTACTTGTTAGGAACTCAAACTTCTGTGGTAATGGGGGCTGATGAGGCTATTTACATAGCTAACTAGCTAGCTAACTAGATCAAAGAGTAATATGCTACGGTTTAAGTTTTGCAAATGAAGGAGGATTCAAAAATACCATATATGTGCTACTTAGCCAGTTTACTGGTACTGGAGCAATCTTACCTTTTAGAACTTCCTCACTATTGAGTGCTTGAAGTCACAGCTTTAACATTACACTGATTCTCTTTCTTTCATTAATACATAAAATGTATGCTTGATAGCAATATCGCCTATTGCTTTTCTATTCCCACCCTATTTATTGATTGACATATGTATCCATTACCATTCCTATACCTACGCATTTGCAGTCAGTAGTATCGTCATATTGTTTTCCTGGCCAGACATGCTGTATGATAGAAGTTGGGCATGCTCAGCTCTGCTTTGTCGTGGAGTTTGCCCTGTGGTCTCTATCTGTAGCTTTGTAAGCAAGGATGCTTGTTAATCCCAGTAGAGGACTCATGTTTTAAGCCACTCTAGAGACAGTTTTATTGATAGCCTTCTGTCCTTGGGCCAAATTCTGCTCTCATTTTTACTTAGGCTACATTTTTATTGGTAAATGTCAGTAAACATCAATTTCACTGAACATGCGAACCGATGAAAAAATATTTCCGTCGATAATCAAAATTTACAGATAGGCTAAATAAGAAAAATGTTAGCTGAGAACTTATTGGAGTTTAATTTAAGAATACGTACTCTGTATATTTTGACAATAGACTTTGTATATTGTTGACAATTTCTGTTTTGGTTATGAAGTTTTATATTTTTAAATCTCAGTGTCGATTGTCATTAAATAATTATTGTCTGATCATCCATAATTTCGCACAACTGTGACAATTTAAATAGATGAACATTTTAAAAATGCTTATAATTAAACATCAGTTTTGTCCATCAAAAATATTTTTTTAAATCTAATTCTGCCAAGTCTATTTATACTTTTGTAAATCCAGAATAACTCCATTGACATCCAGACTGACTCTGGATTTACATCAGTGGAAAATGAGAACAAATTTGGCATAATAAGTATGAATCTGGATGTCTTTTAGGGGTCTATGGACTTGTAAAACAAGCACTGTTCCATAGCTTAAAAAAGTCAAAAACAGCTGTTACTATTAATCTAACATAAGAAATGCTTTATTCCTTCATGATAGCATCACTGCTTATAATGCCTCTGGTCTTAAAGGCCCAAATTCTGACACCACTTACATCCATGTAGCTCCCACTGACATCAGTGAGATTTTTAAGGGTTTAAATGAGTGAAGAATTTGATCTTTCTTTTATAGTCAGTGAAGGAAACTTTCTTTGCCCTCAGATATACAATGCACATTTTGCTCCCCAGGCTGAAAACACTAGCACTGACAGTCTCTTCATTGGCTAACTTATAGGGACACCTAAGCAAAGGGTTCACTGGTATTCATTTACTTGACAAGATTTCGACATTTTTTGCAAATTGTCCATAGCTGGTCAAATTTTTTTCACACTTAACAGGAACTCTTTGCTGAATTAGTTCTTGGAATAATTCTGTAGATTGTTCATGAGCCACTTCACTGCTGTCATTCACCATCCAAAATCTGAGGTGAGTTGGTTAGTTTTGATTGGACAAATGCTGTAAGTCACATGGTATTTTATCTGTTCTCTAACTGGGCAAGTGTATTGCTTACAATGAAGCTTCCTGCCATTTTCACATCTCCACCTTTTCTTCTCAGCCAGAGGAGACATTTGGTCATACCATGGCCATTCCTTTCTGCATGTCCTCTTCTGAGTAACTCCCTTGCCTGGGGATGCTTCTCTCTGCACCGCTTGTATATTTTCTTTGGTTGATAAGAAAGCTTGGTGCACTATAAAAATGAATGAAACGAGATCCCCTTTGGATGTGAACAACAGTTGTACCCGCATTTCTCAGGGCAGACTTAGGCACTGAGCATTTATCAGGTTTTATGGGGATTCCTGCTTCATCTTTTCCCTTTGGAGTACATTGCCATCCGCTTTTATCACACTGCTGGGACATTGGACTCATCTACACTTACGTGGGGATCGATGAGTGGCAATCGATGCATTGGCAGTTGATTCAGCAAGTCTATTGAAGACCCGCAAAAGGCATCTCTCATTGACATCGCATAGTGTGGAGCCCACAGTAAGTAGGTCTAAGCTATGTTGATTTGAGTTACGCTATTCACCTAATTCAAATTGCATTGCTTAGATTGACTTTCTCCTGTAGTGTAGACGAGGCCTAATAAGAGTCAGTTCTTATTTATTGTATTTACATGATCTAAATTAATCCCATAGCCAACTGTTAAACTGAACCTGATAGGGCATGAGCAGCCCGTCTCAGTACAGTCCATGTGCGCCTGGGTTTTCCCCTGAAGATTGCATCATTGCCTCATTTAATCTTTTCATCTCAGTAATTAATGAATATAGACTTTGTCAGGGAAAGAAAAGCAGCTGCAGTAACTTTTACTCTTTTTCTTTCAGGGCAATATCTGCGGTTTGATTAGGCCTCAGTGCAAGGTATCAATTGTAATGCAATCACAAAGGTTAAGGAAGGGGCAAAATTCCCAGGAAAAAATTAGCAAACATTAAACAAACAAATAAACCCATTAGGCTGCTTTACTGAGAGAGGACAGCACCGTTCTGGATCATTGTGCATGCCTTTGAGGGTCTTAATTCCTACAAGAACATGTGCAAAATGGAATGAAAGCAACTAAATAAAATCTTACATGCCGAAGGAAAGATTTTGATCCTCTGTTAAAACAATTTGAGCAGAAATGAATCTGCAGCCTCTCAGTTAATCTGCCGATCACATGATTGAAAGTGGTGGCCTTGAGGCACAATCCAACCTGTTGTTGTTTAGCTGATTGGTTTTCTAAAAGTTGCCACCAACAAACCCCCAAACCCCCAGAGTAGATGTTGTGCCTTTATATTAATACAGCATAAATCTTCTCGTGCAAGGCTGAGGAATCTTTGGCATACTAAAGCTTGTGCATGGGACTCTCCATCAGCCTATGAAGGCTGAAAATGTAGTTCAGTGGAAGTGGAGGTTTCTAAATCAACCTCAGAAGCAGTAATAAAAAATGACAAGTTCTCCTATGCTGCACCAAGGAAAGCCAGTGTGCGTGTGTTTGGCCTATTCATATTTATACTATTGAGTACTGAGAAGTGAGAGGCAGCTAGGTATTCGTCACAAGTATGAATCCGAGAGCAGCAGTGTGCCTTGGAAATGACTGAATAAGTATCACAAGGCTGTGGGGCACTATTAAATATTCCTGTGGCTAATATAATTTTTTACTCAGCCTGGCAATGCCAGATGCTTTCAATATTCGACTTATGTATATATATGGAAATCTACATTTTTAAACAGTCATCAACCTAGGGTCTAATGATCCAAAAGCAATACTTATCCCCACAATTAATTGTGCTTCTGTATTTACACCTGCAATTAAGTGTGAAGGTGAGTGCTAGGAGGCAGCCATCTAATAACCAGATCATGTCCCCCCAGTGAGACAGCTGGGCAGCTGAAGCCTGTCCCTTGCTCCTATAATCAACTGAGCTAAAATCAGAAGCTGTATTTGAGAACGAGCTCCAGCATGCTCAGGGGCCAGATTGTGAACCTCTCACTTACAGTGGTAAACAGCGACTCACATGTGTCGTGCCACTGACTTCAGTGGAGCTAAGCCGATTGACAGCAGCTGGAGATCTGCCCTGGAATTTTTAGTGCTTTGTGGCTCTGCAGTGAGGTTTGAAATAAACAAAGTCAGAGCTGAAAAACTATTAGAATACGGAAGAGGGGCTCAAACTTCTTAATAGTATAGGCCACACTTTAATACAGAGATTTTCTTGCGTGCTTTCTCTCTTCTAATATTTCTGTCTGTCTGTCATCTGTCTATGTGAGCAAAGATTTAGAGAGACAGAATCCCTGGAGTCTGACTGATGAAGGCATAAGCGAGTGAGGCAGATCATCTCAAATGCACAAATAATGTTCAATTAATCCTTTATATCTTTACACCACTGTGTATCCTATATAGGCCCAATCCACAACCCGATGAAATCAAGGGGTCTTGCCATTAATTTCAGTGGGCTTTGGATTAGGCCTGGTAAAAAGCTATTTCAGAAATGCTGGAGATATTTTTCCAGGGTTTTTTTTGTTTTGTTTTTGAAGGAGAGGGGCTGTTTGTCATTTCCCAAAGCCTCCCTGCAGCTTTAACTTGCACTTCTGATGTAAGTTCCCTGAGCGACTGTAGGTCACTGGAGAATCAGGCATAGCAGAATCCAACTCTGTCATGTCCCCCATCTTCCTTTGTCTTGACAGACCCCCTCCCTCCCTTCATGCCAGTTGGAAGGGTTCCATGGCAGGAGGCAGCAGAACCAGTGGCTTAGTTGGTCCATAGGCAGCGCAAAGTGACTTTCAGATGGGAGAAGCCAGCCCTGCAGTCTTCTACCAGGAAAGACATTTAATGGGGCATGTTGAAATGTTCTGGAGTGGAGCCTCATAGATTGCCCCACTGTTGTTTGCTTTTCCATCGAGACACATTCACCATCTTGGGAGAAACTAGTGGGCAGCACCAGGGATATGTCCCTAGACTGGAGACAAAGTCAGGTGCTTCTGTTTGGGCCTGCTTAGGGAGGTGAACCTCTTGTGGATACATTTAGAAAGGGCTTATGTTGGCTTAAATGGGCTTCATCTCTTGTGCCCATTCTCTTTCCTGTGTTGCACTCCATTACCGCAAGATGGTGCACTGCACCATCAGCTAGGCTAACCCTACACTGCCCCTGGGAGGTGTAACTCCCAGCCCAGGTCGATGTACATAGATTCATAGATTCTAGGACTGGAAGGAACCTCGAGGGGTCATCGAGTCCAGTCCTCTGCCCCATGTCCTAGGTCTAATTGAGCAAGCACCTAAAAATAGTGGTGTGGCCATAGCAACATGGGTGGCAACCTGGGCTAGCCTACCACGTACGATCCCATCTGACATCCTAGGGCAGTGATTCAGCCACCATCGACACTGCCACCGTACTGTAGTGTGTTCACTTCAGCAGTCTATATACCTGAGCTGGGAATTACGCCTCCCAGCTGCAGTGTAGACAGGGGTGGCTCCAGGCCCCAGCATGCCAAGCGCGTGCTTGGGGCGGCATGCCACGGGAAGCGCTCTGCTGGTCGCCAGGAGGGTGGCAGGCAGCTCCGGTTGACCTCCCGCAGGTGTGCCGCGGGACCAGGCTCTGGTGGACCTCCCGCAGGTGTGCCGCAGGACCAGCGGACCCTCCACAGGAACGCCTGCGGAAGGTCCACCAGAGCCGCCTGCCGCCCTTCCGGCAACCGGCAGAGCGCTCCCCACGGCATGCCACCGTGCTTGGGGTGGTGAAATGTCTAGAGCCGCCCCTGAGTGTAGACGTGCCCTTAATGCAGTTACCCCCAAACTTTTCATGTCACACCTCCCCTTACCCCTGTCGGCTCCCTCCCCCCCGCGCAGAATCGTGGTCAGGAATCGAGGCCGGGAGTGGGGCTGTGGCTTCTAGGAGGGGAGTGGTGGACAGGGGTAAGGGAACTGAGGCTAGAGCCAGAGCTGCAGCCATCCAGGAGCCAGGGGGTAGAGCTGGGGCTGGGAGTGGAGCCACGGGTGGGGGCTGAGGCTGAGGGGTGGGGCCAGGGCCAAAAGTGGAGCCATGGCTGGGCTGTGGTCAAGGCCAGGAGCCAGGGGCCTCAGCCAGGAGTGGAGCCGCAGCTGGGCCAGGAGCCAGGGGCCTCAGCCAGGACCTCAGCCAGGAGTGGAGCCACAATTGTCTGTGGCTGAGGTGGGGCCAGAGCAGAGCTGGGGGCAGAGTGGGGTTGGGTGGTAGTCCCTCCCCACTCCCCATGGGGCCTGACCTGGGACTCACCACTCGTCCCCGAACATTCCTCCACGCCAGGGCGTGCCCCACGGTTTGGGAACCACTGCCCTAATGTCTAGATGTGGACAGGCACTAAAGCTGAGGAGCTCCTTCTCTTATTGTAGTTTACTTCAACCACTAACAGATAGATATGGGAAGTGGGGGAGGGAGGGATTGACAGACAGATATTGAATTCAGTGGAGCTACTCTGATTTACAGCAGGTGAGGATCTGTCCATCTAAATTGAATGGTAATAAAATATTCATTAGTAAAATATTCATCTTCACCAAATATCACAAGGACTATGGAATCTTCCCTCCACCCCCACCCTCCAAAAAACCTTCTTCAGCTGAAAATTATATTGTAAAAATAATACCAGCCATCCTGTTTTACAATGTCTATATTTTGTCAGTAGCTGATTTGAGACTGATGACTTAGTTAAAGAGGATTTGTTCTTTTGGCTAAAAATATATCAGGTCTCTGGTTAAAATATGTGCACGTTTACCAGCAAGCAAAACTGAGGGGATAAATTAACTTGAAATTTTATGACCCTCCCCCTCACCTAGTTCTGTTGGTTAAAATCTATCTGCATTTCTAATGCTTTCATCACTGCAGTATCTAGATGCCATTCTCTTAAGTAAATGATTGACTTCTGAACACAATAAGACCAACACTCTCACTCATTTCTGCCAGTAGAAATGGTGCTAGGCCATTCTGTACTGTAGTTTTCTTTTTAGGAGAAAAGCCTGAGCACAGAGATGTCTTGCCCTGTGACCTAAAAGTGATCTTATTTGTGGTGGTAGAAGGGACCGCCACAGTGGTCACTTCTGACATAACTGTTGGAGGAGAGGCCCTATGGAAAGGGGAAATAAGGGAGCGGGGTGGAGGAAGTCTGGCCTAGCAGTCACAGTTGGGCTGAGGTCCACACAGTGGGGATCACAGTCACTGAGCAGGAGTTGGAGGAATTGCAAGAGCCAGGTCCCGTAAGCAAGAGTTAGGGTCAGGTTGAAGTCAGAGAACGGAGTTCAGAGATAGAACCAGGAGGCAGGGATCAGGGGCAGAATTAGGCTGGAGTCAGAAGCTGGAGATCAAGGAAAGTCTGGCACTGCAGCAGTCCAAAGTCTGTGTGGTTTGCCAGGCAACTTCCTTGGTCAGTCAGAGGGCTGCAGGGTACTGTCACTCTGGGCCTTTTGGGCAGCACTTCCTGTGGTGCCTACTCTCCATAATGCTCCCTGGTTGTGCATCTCTAGCCTCCTGGAGGCACTGTAAGAACACCAGCCATCCCAGGCTCTGGAAACTTGGCTTCTAGTCCCCAGATCCTTACAGGAGATCTCTGAGATAGCCTGTGCCTAGCCCATAAAGAGATCTGGAGATTGAGGCCCCCACCTTGGAAGAGATCTAGATCTGGTTAGGAACCCAGCAAAGCATCCATAACATTGTTCTTTCTTCGGTCCATCTCATTAAGGAATGTGGGATATTGTCTATTGTATGGTCAGTTCCAGTCACTGTCAAACCCCATGGAGAGCATCTTTCAATATGGCAGCGGGCTGTTCTGGAAGCATGGATCACTGTGGCTGTGACTTCACCCAACAGGATAGAGAGAGAAAAGGAATTTCTGGCCACTGTTGCTTATTTAGGTGTTCAGGGTCAGAAAATCCTGAGGAGTCACACGGGTGACCATCAGAAGCAGATATCTGCAGTAAAAGGTGAGATCCTAGCTCACGCCATTCACCAAAATAGTTTCTCTTCCTAGTAACATCACCTCCATCTTTCCTAGAGTTAGACTGAGCCTAGATTCCTTTCACCAGCTTCCAGTTTCCCTCAGACACTGCGACAGCTGGGAATTACCATTATATCTGCTGGATAGAAAAACACAATTTGCTTGAGATTGTCAGCATATTGACAGTGCATCTCATGATCTTCGCTGCCAATTTAACATAAATGCTGGGCAAAGAGAGGTGAAAGGACTGGGCTTATTAATCACTTATTCCAACAAATACATGGTTATCAAGTTATCACCGCATCTCTGTGAGTCACAACTGAGAATACTAAATTCAGGACAAGCTGCTAAGGAAAAGGGCAGACACACCCCAAAGATGGTGGTTATTCTCCCTTGAAATATACCAAATCAGCCACAAAAGTAAACTTCTGTCTTGCCACACTGGCTAACAAGAGGTCAAAAATGCAGTCTCCTTAGGTATTCCAGTCCTGGATCACCACCAAAAACTCTGAACTTAATGATGAGTGGTTATATAAAGCCAATTTAATTAAACAAAAGGGTTATTCTGATCCCAAAGGAGCAGCCCACGTACCCAGGTCATTATATAACTCTGATTTTACACAATAATCACACTGTTTCCAATCCTCTAGTGTCTAAAATCTAAATATTTAAAAGAAAGAATGAAAGAAGAGAGTTAAAACTGATTAAAGGAATCAAATGCATAAAGTAATTGCAAAGTTCTCGGTTCAGCCTTGTAGCAGTGATGGAATAAACTGCTGGCTTAAGTTAAGTCTCTAGTTGCTTCCAAATCATTGGAAGCTGCTCAGTCCCTTGGTTAGGATGGTCCCATTAGTATAAGTTCATAGTCCAGAGGTATGAGCAGGAAAGAGACAAAATGGAGATATTTCCAGGGCCTTTTATAGCTTCTACCAAGGGACGGAAAACCCATTGTTCTTACTGTGGAAAATTACAGGTAACAAGATAGTGTATGGAGTCACATGGGCAAGTCACATGTCCATGCATAGTCATAGCAGAAGCCATTACCTATACTCCAGTTAGAACATTCACAGGAAAGTTCATTAAGTGTAGATAGGCATCTTCCATCAGAACAGAACACAACAGAAAGATAGAGTTTAAGTGATTACAAGTAAGGAGGCATAAAAGTCAGAATTGGTTACAAGAAAATAAAAGTAAATGCAACTAATACCTAACTTAACAAGCTAAGTGATTCAAAGCAAAAGTCTCTCTCATCACATGTTCTAGCAGTCTGACTGGCTGAATTCCTTTCCCTAACCCAGTGAGGATTATTTTGTCCTTCAAGTTTGTTGTTGTCATGAGTAGCGATGAAGAGAGAGTTGATTTGGGGTGCCTGTTCCCCATTCTTTCTACTTTTTCCTCTTCTTTGAGAATTGTCTCCAGCTGGGCTTCAGTAGATAGAAAGTCTGTGGAGACAGGAAGCTCCAGCTGTTTCTTTGCCAAAATGTAAATTTCTCACTCGTGCCCTTTTACCTGCCAAAGAATGGCCGCTTAACCAAGTGATAGTCCATTTGATTTCATTAAACCTGGCTGAGGCATCAGTTTGCCTTTTGTCTCTGAGGAACTGGTTTGTGGCTGTGTCCCCAGATTTAGAATATGTCTTGGTAACATCATAATCATATAACTTTACATAAAATGTTGCCCCACACATTTTACCTGGGCAGTAATGATCAGCAAATGTTTTGCAAATAATACCTCACACAAGGCATGCTTTGTACAAAATTTATCATAGTCCTGTAAAAGGGGTGGACATAGGGATATAGAGTGTCACAATTACTCATTTTCCTATTTAATTAATTAAAAACCTCACTTGTTAATTAAAATGAAACTGCCACAGATTGTCCATTTGGACTCATCAAAGGATTCTAGAACACAGAAACTGCAGTAATGAGGTCTAGCCTGCCACAGAGTTTAATGCAAACAAATGCTCAGGCCTCCCTGTAATGTTGTTTGGTTTCTCTTTATATCAGCCATACTGTTGGCTGATGACGTACAGAATCTTACTCTACTTTCATGCATGTCTTGGACCCCACTAAAAGATTTGGGGTTTGATTGGTCATTGCCTGGCATTTGGTATCATTGTTTACAGCTGGCAGAGATAAAATGCTATCTTTCTGCTCTGATAGTGTTTTGCACCAACTTTGCACGGGCACAATGAATGTGCAAGGGTAGGGCAATGGAGACTCAGACCCCTGGATTTCCTTTGAACAACTGCTGCTATTTAATGTCCTTCTGCCGAAGCACAATTTTCTTGTGACTCATCAGTTGCCAGTGGGCCTTCTCTTCTTGTTTTACAAAGATCCAGAACTCACAGATGAACTCCAGAACATCAGCTACATGAACAGTTGTGTATAAAGGACTTGATTGGGCCTGTTTGAGCACAGTCTCATGTTGGGGTGCAGAAGACAGATGCATTGCCCTAGTGGGCACTCCAGGAGATTTTATGTCTTCTGGAACTTCCAGAAATTTGATGGAACTTGGCTGCTGCTTCATCTTTTGGCAGAATGCAGAGTTTGCTCCCGTTTGCTCCCAGCCAGAGCTGGGTCACCTCCACTGACCAACGTGGAGGTGGTCAGTCACATGATCTTTGGATCTGGCAGATACCTTTGAGGCCCTTTGAAGGAGGCAAGATCATGACTCTTGCCTCATGGACCACAGTCCTAACAGTGGCACCAGCCTTGCACCCAGTGAGGGTAAGAACCATCCATTCATACACACACACACACACACCCATGACTGTTGTGCATATATTGCCAGTAGAATGTTGCCATCCAACAACTAGAGTGAAATCCTTGTCCCCTGACATCATAAGAACATAAGAATGGCCATACAAAGGTCCGTCTAGCCCAGTATCTTGTCTTCTGACAGTGGCCAGTTCCAGGTGCCCCAGAGGGAAGGAACAGAACAGGTAATCATCAAGGAATCCATTCCCTGTCGCCCATTCCCAGCTTCTGGCAAACAGAGGCTAGGGACACCATCCCTGCCCATCTTGGCTAATAGCCATTGATGGACCTATCCTCCATGAACTTATCTAGCTCTTTTTTTAACCCTGTTATAGTTATGGCCTTCACAACATCCTCTGGCAAGGAGTTCCACAGGTGGATTGTGCATTGTGTGAATAAATACTTCCTTTTGTTTGTTTTAAACCTGCTGCCTATTAATTTCATTTGGTGACCCCTAGTTCTTGTGTTATGAGAAGGAGTAAATAATACTACTTTATTTACTTTCTCCACATCCATCATGATTTTATAGACCTCAGTCCTATCCCCCCTTAGTCGTCTCTTTTCCAAGTTGAAAAGTTCCAGTCTTATTAATCTCTCCAGTGACTTCCAGACTTGAACTCCCAGTGACTTCAATGGAGCATGGATTTTATCCCTTGTTACTAGTGCTCTCTTTAACAAGATTTAATGACTCAGCAGTAGAAGTGTGAATAAGCCATGACTTCTCCTAGAGGAAATATAATCAAAAGGAGAGAAAGGGTCTTCCTGAGGCCAGACATGTTTCTTTTTGTTTGCTCTAGCAATTAGGGAGAAGGGTTTTCAAAAGCACCTATGTGATTTAGGAACACAAATCCCATACGTCAAGGGGACTTATATTTCTACATCACTTAAGGCACTTTTGAAAATCTCATCCTCTAGCTGAGGAAATTTCATTTGCTTCCAGGTTAAATTCTGGGTAAGAAAAGTAAACAAACTTCGTTCATTGGAAGGACAGGTCAAGACATTTTCTTTAATTTTATCCACTGTCTGGAAATAAACTGCACCTATGACCATTTGAATGTCCCACACCCTGTGGTGGTTCTTTTGTTTACCTTCCACCACTGTGGTAGGTCTATCACTTTCAGTCCATGTTTCATTTGTGATATTGTTTTGTTGCTGACAGAAAAAAATGAGTGGGTAAATAGTTGTGAGAAATGGCTGTGAAGAGGTGAAATATTGAAAGGTTTATTTTCAAAAGGTTTTGATTAACAGAAAAATGTACAGAAAGCAAATCAATTCTTTGAGGTAAAAGAATGACAAAATGGCTGCCCTCAGCTTTCTTATCTTCCACATAGAAGCCAGCTAAAGAAAACTAGTGTGTGAATTGCAGCACATCACCCACCTGCGCTGTTGTTTAATCCTTATAAAACACAAGTGTTGTCAGCCCACTGGCAGAACAACAATGAATTGCTTTGTCATGTGGGGGACATGGCTCTGGGTGTACATTTTAGGTCCTATTGTTAAGCTCCGAGATGTCAAAAGCAACTTTTTTTCAGCTGTCACTTCTATCCTATTTCAGTGCCTGGGGGAAAAAGTCGTGGGATGTGTTATTCATTGGCCCCTCTATTTGCAAGTCCCAGGAGCTAAGAGCGTTTGTGTCAACAGTACTTGCATATTCCACAGCAACCACGCATTTATAAAATAGTGATCTGGGGTAGGTGATGATCCTTCTTATGCCTTGCATACCTCAGGTTTCAGCTTCACATAGGGTTTCAGTCTGAGGTAATACTGAGTGATCATGACATATCATCTATTATGTTTAGCTCCAAAGAAACCCCAGACAGGCCTAACTCCACTACAGGTTGCAGCAGCTTCAAGATTTTGGAGACTTCCAGTGCCAACGACATCCCTTTCCCCTCTCTCTTGCTCCCTGCAGAACCCAATATAAAAAGTCTCTCTTTTGGTGTGAGGAAGTATTTGTTGTTGTTATGTATTATTTGTGTTACCGTAGCACCTAGGAGCCCTAGTCATGATCTGGACCTCATTGTGCTAGGACCTGTACAAACATGGAACAAAAAGACGGTCTATGCTCAAAAGTGCTTACAATCTAAGTATAAAACAAGAGTCGCAGATGGATACAGAGAGTCTGGGAAGTATAAGGAAACATCAGCATGATAGAAAAGTGGTCGCAGCACCACAGCAGCCAAACCATTGTCAATTATTTGTAGGTATCATGTTTTTTTTTCCCTTAGATTTTGGGAGAACTCTTGCCACAATATTTGGTGCTACATTTTCACAGAGGGCTACACATTTTTTTGTATAACTGTCAGATAGTTAAAGTGGTACAACCCTCTACTGCGGATGCAGTTATACCAGTGCAAAGGTGCATACCTGTATGAGAATAAGCTATGCCAATAGAAGTACATTTATACCAGTATGAGTATGTCTACACTAGGGTTGGACCACTTTAACTTTATCCATTTTGATATAGTTATGGTCTTAACTGCACAAAAACTGTGTAGACACCAACCCGTAGGAAAATTCATTTTGAATTTATTTTTCCAACATATTGGGTATGGTCTCATGATTCCATCTATTTATGCTTCAGCAAACATCTTTGTTTTGGCCTTCGAAGGAAGAGTGCTCTTTCTAGTTAGTTTTGCGCTCCCTTGTGCTCCTCTGGCAGTAACTGGGGGAAAGGTGCAGCATGGGAGTCATATCACACCCCTGCTATTATTTAAAATGTCTGTTACAGTAGCATCTAGATGTCTCAACTGAGATTAGGCCCACCTTTGTGCTAGGTTCAGTGCTTACACGTAGGCAGAGATCGACCCTGAGCCAAAGCGCTTGCCAGCTAAATAGACAGGACAGACGAAGGATGAGAGAAAAGGAGTATTATTATCCCCATGTTACAGAGGGGGTACTGAGGCACAAAGAGATCGAGTGACTTGCTCAAGGCCACACAGGAAGATTGTGGCCAAACTGGGAATTACACCCAGGTCTCCTGAATTTCTGTCTGCGAGATCGTTCTTCCAACCTTTTCTAATATGCTTCCTTTTCGAGGCTCTCCTCATAGTGGTTATTACTCTTTACTATTTTCTCAGGCAGATGGAGATTAATTAGTCACATACTTTGTTGACCTGTGCAGATCCAGATAGGGTCCCAAGTGTTTATATTAACATAAATTTGCTAAAATGTAGATGCTGCAGCTTTGAATTAAGCAGAAATGTATCCGTGGCAAACGCACTTTCTTTGAAATTGCTGGATAATACCAATTTCCCTAAAAAAACTGCAGGATCCTAGACAATCCAGGCAATGAGCATGGCACAGTTTTTATATAACACAATTTTTACTCAAAATCTTGAACTCACATATTATATCTATTTATTTAAATATAATGTCTAAACAGCCTGTCTGTTGATAATGCTTCATAGTAAAAGCATAAATCTTTAGATAGGATTTTTCATTACAGAACAGACTGGATAGTTTTTAAAAGTGCTTTCAGAGCAGGGCCTATCTGGTCAATGGTTTTCCTTATATGTTACCGAATCTAAATTCCCGTGGAAAGAATCAGTAGAACAATCTGAATGACAAGAACAATTCCATACCTCAGACAGAACATGCTCTCTCCACATAGTATTGTTTAGTTCAGATGTTTTAGGCTGGACTGTTTTCATGATGATGACATTTATTTTTTACTAGGAAAAAAAAGCAATGATTACCTCCCCCCCTTTGAGATCAGAGTCCCTGGTGGCACACTGCAGAAAATCCAAGCAATATTAAAGATCTTTCAGTACAGCAGCCTCCTCCACACTTGACCGTACAGTGAATTGAGGACTGCAGGTTTAAGGGATGCTGCTCTCTTAAGCTTTACAAATACATCTAAAGGGCATTCTCAAGGACATTTGACCTGGGGAGCATCTGGTAGATTACAAACCTCTCGTTATAAGCATATACAAATTGTCATTGCCAGAAAAATAAAAACATTTACGTCGATTAAAGTCATTACAGGCTTCACACAGCCAAGGGTCAGTGGCTTGACACGTATTTCACTGCCTGCTACCAGTATGAAGGCAGGACCATGTTCTGGAACATTCCAGCCTAAACCAGTCACTTTATGCAATAATGCAAACAAAACAAGCGCGCTTGTAATTATATGCCTCTCGAGTCTTGTCCAATGGGATCATGAAATATCTGGACCCAAAGAGGTTAAAGGACAAAACGGGGCCCAGGTAGCTCTGCCCTTCCAGGAGTGCAAAGCATGCTCCAGCTGGAGAGGAAGCTTAAAAAGAAGCCACTCAGCTCAGAGCAAGGGAGAAGACCGACTAACCTATCTACCTGCCCTGAGGGCTTCTGAACAAGGACACCAAAGAAGCCTCTCTCTGAGGCTTAACTCATTTGGGGATGAAGATGTAACTGTTTTTTCTTTCCTTTTGGTATCTTATATTGAACTGGGAGATGTTGGGGGAGATGGATGGTAGGAAGTGACCCAGGGAGGCAGCTCTGGGGCACACTGTTGTATCTCAAAGGACCCTGGGCTGGAGCTCAATGGAGTGGGAAGGCCTGGCTCCCCTACCACCTTCCCTGTTGTGGGAGGGCATAAATCTCTAGTAAGGGGTGAGTAAGGGATGTTGAAAACTCTGAGGAAAGGATAAGCCACATACAAGGGATAGGATCTGGACTAAAGGCCCTGCCTGTTGGGAGGTGAGAGACTGGAAACCAGGTGCACTAACCACTAGGCACCCTGGCCCTCTGAGGACTTTACTACAAGTAGGCAGATGTTAAAGGATTATAAACTGTGGGGGAGAATTTCAAGAGCACCCACTAGTTTTAATAGCACGTGTTTTCATGGCATCTGTTTTCAGGCATAAGGTTCTCAAGACTCTATTTGAGCTGGAATTCAGATGGGCAGGGCTCTGAGGACAAGGAATGGCAGATCTACAAGGTGAAGCCTGATGCAGTAGCATTATTCTTCCTTGACTCAATAGGATCTCCTGGACATAAGAAAAGGGGGGTTGGGGAATGCTCATTCTCAGCAGCTACTGGAGTCCAAAGGACTTTTCCCAACAGCTTCATATTCCTGAAGTCTCAAAACAGTCTTTCTTTGCAAGGGGTTGGTGGACAGTCTCTGGGCTAGATTTTAGCCCCAAGTTTATGCTGGCTTCTTCTAGTATAACCCAGCACTCACAGTAGAAAGTCTGCCTTGAGAGGGATGGCAGTGGTACAAAGTATTCCCCACCTGCCAGCCAGCAGAGCTCCAAAAGTGGGCAGCGCTAGCTGAAGAGGAGACAATAATTGCATAGCAGGTAGGTAGATGTGCTAATTCCACATGTCACTGGAGCAGCCCCCACAGATGGGGCTCCTGTGAAGCAACATACAGCGGCCTTGTTCCAAGGATAGAAACCCTTCATGTGCAGTTATGCAAGGAGTAAACTGCAGACACATAACTCAGCAGCAGAGTGGGAGAGGAAAAGATCCCTCTGATTTATAGTTTCACTTCTCTCCAGTTTCTCTTTCTTATCTGGCATTCTTCAATCAGCCTGTGTGTCGCCCTGTGACTGAGTGCAGAGAGCGAAATGGTGCGCCTGCACTCTGATCACTCAGGTGTTAATCAGTTCCCCTGGAGGAAGCTGACGGAGGTCATTAGGCAACCACGCTGGCCGGCTGAATGGGATAAGGAACCAATTAGCCCATCAGCCCAAGGCAGATAAAGAGGCAGGAAGGAAATCCCAAAAGGGGAGAGAGGGGTTTAGGGCTAGTTAAGCCCTGTAACACAGAGGCCTCATGGAAGGGAGATGTCTGTTCCCTTCAGGTACTGGGGGAGAGGGCCAAAAAGCACTATTGGTGCTGTAAATAGACTGTTACAAGGAGGTTGTTGTGGAAATGGAGGAGGGAATTTAAAATAAAAGGATACAGTGAAGGTACAACCATAGGAGTCTGTGTAATTTCTGCAGGGTAGAAGGCAGGAGGGGAGCTGTGCCCCGTGACATGCTGAGGCTTGTCCGGCAGCTAGACTGCCCTGGTGCTGGCCTCAGAGAGTACTGGGTGCCCGGATGATGGAGCAGACTCTGCAGCGGTTGGTGGGCCAGCGGAAGGAGCTGCAACAGAGCATGCAATCTTTCCAACAGTCACACCAGCTGGAGAGAGAATCCCTGCTGGCCCAGCAAGCAGCACAAGAGAGGAGCTTGCAGGAATTTATCAGGGAGCAAGCACAAGTGCAGCAGTTACTTCTGCTGAGTCCCAGTATGGGGAACGGTAACTGGAACTCTGTGTAAAATGGGGCCTGCTGATGACCCTGATGCTTTTCTAGTGACATTTGAGAAGGTAGCAGTGGGAGCTGGCTGGGACAGAGGAATGTGAGCGCTCTGGTTTGAACCCTATTTTTGCAACAGTTCTATTCTGGGCTTCTCCATTGGCTTGCTCTGTAACTTTAGACAAGTCAGTCACTCTCTTTGTCCTTCAGTTTTCCTCTCTGTAAAATAGGCATAATAATGCTTGCCCACCTTTGCAAGACTCTTCCAACGCTATAGAAGAAAAGTATCTATATAAAGAATTGTTATTGGCAGTCTTCTCTTTTTTTAATATATATATATATAGAAGTGTGTGTGTGTTCTTTGTGTAGAATATGCCAATGCAGTCATCTTCTAGCTAAGAATATCCAGGGGAAAAAATAGATCTACACTTTAATGCAGTGAGCGTGCTTGAAAAGAAACAGTTGCTTTATTGCGGTGTTGACTTTGCCATGGTAAATTGCTGCATTTTCATTTTCCTATATTTATTGTGTTGAAGAGTTTACATCCCAGTAAAGTAAATATTTCCTTTTAAAGGTCACCCACTGTATTTCTCCCTCTTCAGGGATATATGACGGTTCCCTTAGGGCTTCAGAATAACCCGACATAGATAAAACATTCTAGCTACCTGATTCTATATGGGATCTGAACTTTACCTGTAATATAATAAATGCAGCGTTCAAACTGAAATAGACAATGTGTTTGCCTCAGTCAGTTTCTGCATTACTTTATCTTTAACCCTCAGTTTCCTACTGTTCTATATCGGAAATGCAGCATCTGGTATCAGGGGGAAAAATATTAATCTAAATTGTAGGAGAATAATTGCTTCCATAAATCAAATCTGCAATGTCTAATGAAGCTGAAGGGATTTTACCTGGCATCAGTGTTTAGTTTAGCTCAAACTGGGATAAGCATCGATTCCCTTTGAATTTTCAGTGGGTGTTGGGTATCTAACAAAAGAATCCCATCCCCAATGTATACTTTCCCCTGTGCTTAAGGAAGATTATTGCAAAGATATGGGCAGTAACCAGTATCAACTTCAAAATCTACACAATTTCAGCTTGCATCTAGACAAATTACGTACCATATTGTGTGCCTCTGAGTAACTTGTATTGATTACTGGGCATGGTTTTATATAAATGAAGTTGAATCAGCACCGCAGTAGGGCACTCATGTTTATGACTAAAACATGATGTAAAATGGCTTGTCTGTAAAAGGGCTTTGTGGTGTTTCTCAATCCATTCTAAGTGCTTTCCAAAAAACCACCCAGTTTCAATCAACCTGTCAAGTTTAATCATTTGCAACAAAACACCTCTGAAGTTATAACCTCTGACATTTTCTAGGCTGATGTAAAATGAGATGAATCTATTCCTAAATGTAAACATGGTGGGATTTATTAATCAGAAACTATCATTCTAAGGGTAAGTCGCAAGGGCTCCATATCTTTCTACTTCTCATCACCGTCCAAACTTACTGCTCATTCGTGATCATTAAGTGCTGCAATCAAAAGCCAGGCTGGGGGGAGAGATGTCCACTGGAGAACTAATTTACCTGTGCAATGTTTAGAAATTATGGTGATTCATAAATAGAATCATTATTTTTTTATTAATTGCCTGAGAACTCAGCTCAGCATCAGTCTGCTCAGGCTTTCTTTACCACCTAGTTTACACTGGGTATGCTCAGAGGTTTAAAACTGGTCCCATATTGGCTTTGCAGCATCTTATTTATCTAGCATCTCCCATGCTAAGAACACGATGCCAATCATAGCAATGTAGCACTGGAAGGGATCTTGATAGATCATTTAGTCCAGTCCCCCCATGCTGAGACAGGACTAAGTATTACCTAGACCATCCCTTATTCCCATTCACCAAATAGGTCGAAAGCAGATTCTAGTTTCTTCTTCACCCATTCATATGAATGTTCAAATCATATCACTTCCTAGGCTGTGTCCAAATTAACCTTTCTCCCCTTAAAATTCACTCCAATGCAGTATAGATCAAGATGCAGGCAGCTATGAGTATTTTAAGCACTGGATCACTTAAGAGCAGGTATAGACAACATGGTGGCTAGAATTCCCAACTCCTTGTCTCCACTAGTGCTCCCTCCAGGGCTAACACTGTTAGCAATGATGAGAAATCCTAGAGGAGAAATCCTAGAGTAAGCAAAGCTCTGAGATCCAGTGCCCTCCACTGAAAAAGCACAGGATGTTCACATGTCATGGGATAACAATTTGGCAAAGCTGATTGGCAGCAAGCCAGCTGGAGACAAGCCACAAAGAGCTGTAAAGAACAGTATATGTCTCGAAAGTAATATGCATTGAGGCTGCACTGCCCTTACTCCGAAGGGAAGGCTCTCCCTGCATTACCTAACTTCTTGCTCCAACAGGGTGAGGTATTTGAAAATGCTGAAACAAACTGTGGGGCAGAGAGTCAACTAATGTAAATTGGCATAGCTCCACTGAAATCAATGGAACTAGGGCTGATGGGATCGGTGCGGAGGGGAAAGGAGTAGGATACAATTCTACTAAGGGACCCTAAAACATCTGTGTAAATAAGGTAAAATGGGAAGAGTGGGGTGCCAGGACCATGACATACCAAGGCCCCAGATTTTTCCTCACCAAGCACAGAACAAAGCCAGTTTACACCAGCTGAGGATCTCGCCCCAAGTTTGTAAAGAATATTACACAGCTGTATAGCAGCTGAGTAAATCAGGCAGAAAAAATAATGAGGGGCAGTAAGTGAGAACTAATTCTTCCTGAAGTTCCCCTATTGCATCGACCCATACTGAGACCCCCACACAATGGAGAGAGAAGCTTCCAGTCCATGTTCAGGTCATTACTAGGGCCAACAGGCCAGGTAGAGAAATCCTATTCCAAGCCCTTTGTGGCACTGAAAATCCCAGAAACACTTTCTGGCTTTTGTATACTTGACTGTTTTATATGTGTTGGGCCTGCATCTCATGGCCCATTGACTTCATTGGCTTTAGGTCAGATCTTTGGTGTTAAGTAGAGGTTGTTGGGAAATTTTTGACGGAAGAGTTTTCCACTAGAAAATGCAGTTTCATCACAATCTAAATATTTAGCAGGAACCTTGATTTCAATGAAACTGTCTATATGAAGAGTACAAATGAATCATTCTAACTTTCTCATTTCATTCCTGTAATGCCGAAACATTTCATTTTGACTGTCATTTTGATTCATTTATACTTTTTTACATCATATAATACTGCTTTAAAATTAATATTTTATATTTGTATATATTGAATATGTATAGCATTTAATATTTTACATTATATTACAGTGTTTCCATATGATGTGTTCACCGTTTCAAAACACAACAAATTAAATTGTTCTGAATTGGACTGTTCATTCCATGGAAAATTTCAGAATTTTGGCGGCTTGTTCTGATTTGGGACAAAAACAAATTTTGATATGTTGGAATTTCCCATGGAATGGAAGTTTCATTCTCTGACCAGCTTTCATGTCAAGCCAAACAGTGAGCTGTGCCCCAGGTACATGGTGAGAAAGGAGTCAAGGGGCAGGTCTACACTACAGCCTGGATCAATGCTCTGAGACTGAGCCACTGGCAGTCAATTTAGCGGGTCTAATAAAGACCCACCAAATTGACTGCAGATTGCTCTCCAGTCGACCCCTGTACTCTATCCCTGACAAGAAGAGTAAGGTAACTTGATGGGAGAGTTTTTCCTGTCGACCCCCTGCGGTGCAGACCCTGCGGCAAGTCAGCCTAAGGTACGTCGACCCCAGCTACATTATTCAAGTAGCTGGAGTTGCGTAGCGAAGGTCGACTTACCGCAATACTGTAGACATAGACAAGTAGTCCTCTACCTGGGCTACAGAGCAGATGTTTTATGGAGGATACTTCAACTTCCTCTGACCACTTGCCTGTCTTCCTCACTCCCATGTAACCCCTGGGCAGGAAATGACTCCTCAGGGCACTGCACTGTAGGCACACAGCCCATCTAAATCCAGTGCAGTGGAACCACAGTGGTTCTGCCTCCAGGAGAACCTGTGTGGGCTGGGGCCTGACTGGCCCCGACAAGAACACCAGGATTGCTTTAGTCACTCTCACAGAGTTCTTCTTTGGAAGCAGAAGGATCCCTGATGTGTCTCTGCCATGGACCTCCTAATCCCTAATGTGCTCCCTATTTTTTTTTTTTGATGAAACCTGTTTACTGCTGACAATGAGCATCCCAAAAGTGTCTGCTGTCAAACTGAATATTCACCATGCCATTAAGCCAGGCATCAGCTAGGCCCATGAATGAATTCCTTGCAGTCGAGCCTTAATGCTGGTGAAAATTGCCCAGTCATCCAAAACGCCAAGTGGCACTGCCCACCCAGCCACTACTTTGGGATATATTGGAAATGTCTAAATTTTATGTGACCCATTGCAGGATGTTAGCCTCCCTCAGGCAGGGATGTTGCGATGTGTTCACTGTTTGAGACTGATGTAAACAGAATGCTGTGCCAGTTGCTTGGGGCTGGCTATTCAGTTTCCTCTTTGAGATGGATTTCTTCCTGCCTTAGAATGAAAAAAAACAAAATAATCTCGGGTGAGAGCATAGCTAATGTAAAAGCATGAAGGTCATACATTTCACCCCTTATATAACTACAATCCTTTGTAGAAGCTGCAGAGGATACGTAAGCAACTGGCTGATTTTCTTACATATTCGTAAGCAGATAGAGCTTGATTCAGCAGCAAATATTCTTAGCCTTCTGGTCCCTGGAAGCAGGGGCGGCTCTAGCTTTTTTGCTGCCCCAAGCACGGCCGGCAGGCTGCCTTCGGTGGCTTGCCTGCGGGAGGTCACTGGTCCCGCGGATTTGGTGGCACTCCTGCGGGAGGTCTGCCGGTCCCACGGCTTCAGCATTCACCCCGCCAAATTGCCGCCAAATCCGCAGGACCGGGGACCTCCTGCAGGCGTGCCACTAAAGGCTGCCTGACTGCCGCCCTCCTAAGGACTGGCAGACCCCCCCTGTGGCTTGCCACCCCAGGCAGACGCTTGGAGTGCTGGTGCCTGGAGCTGCCGCTGCCTGGAAGGCTATGGCTTCTGGCTCAGTAAAAGTTGATTTATGCAGAGGAAAAGTTGTCTCATTGCAGAAGAGTCGCTGGGAAAGAAGCGGGAGGGAGAGGGAAAGACTAGATAGATTAACATGAAAGGATGTCTAATCCAAACCAGAGTTTAACTCACTGCCATATATTGGCTGATTGCTACTTAAACAGTTTTGGGTGGTTGGTTTGTTGCCTCCTGCTGAAATGGGAGCCAGCAGTTGTGTCGGCATCCAGCCAATGGCCTTTTGTTCGACTTTAATTAATTGACATGTGTTAGCAAAGAAAACACCAGCGTTGCCATCCGTGGGGCACTGCTATTGTCGTGCAGAGCTCCTTCCAGCCAATGCTAGTTTGTACACCTGCCTGGCTGTTGTCTCTGATAGAGGAAGCAAATGCTTGCCCTCTCCATTCAGTGCAGAGGAAGTAGTGTGGTTCTTCTGAGTGGGGGGGCAGCAGGCAGGGAGCCCCCAAGGAGAGGCTTTTGTGCCCCTATGTGCACTGCAGGGGCTCAGTCTGTGAGCTTGGAGGAGTTTACACTGGGGGACCTACCCATGACTCTGTGAATCAAGCAGGCACATTTCCTCTCCGCAGCAGCTTTAAAGGTGCATTTCTAGCACAGGCTCATGGCCTGTGAAGGGGGTGAGTATCCCATCCTCTCCTGCCTCCCTGGAGCATCCTTGTTTGCAGACATTGTGATCTGGGGCCTTATGACCCGCTCCTGCCGTCCTTAGTCCATACCCCTATTGGCTTCAGTGAGAGTATTGTCTGAGCGAGGACTGGGCCTATCATAAATATATAATGGCTAGTTTTTATAGACAGATACTATCATTTATTGGCTGTCAAACTCTTAGGGCCAAAGGCTGCCCTGACTCATCTTTTCCATTTGAGTGGAACAGAGTATAAAGCCAGGGCAGAAATTGGTCCCCACGGTGATTCTTGCTTGACATGGTTTACTGAAAGGAGCTGTTCTGAAAGGAGCAGAGGAACAGCAAACGAGGGGTTGGCCAGGGAGTTCTACAGGTGAAGGTGTGAAGGTCTGACCTTTGGGGTGAGTTTGTGGTCTGCTATTGTGTGCTTGTTGCTTGCCATGTGCCTGCTTGATTGAAGTTTGGAGTGTGGGCTGCTTGCTGTATGCTGAGCCTAGCAGAGCCTTCCTAACCAGGCTCCAGTCTTCAATCCTTTGATCCCAGATCCCTTGACAAGGGGATGGGGCTAACTCAGGAGAACAGAGTTGGAAAAGCCAGCTTGTAAGCCAGTGAACTTTACAAGGGAGCGAGAGAGCAGGACATACCTAATAATGGTCCCGAGGCTTCTGTGGCTTGCCTGCAGGAGGTCTGTCGGTCCCGCGGCTTTGGCAGCTTGCCTGTGGGAGGTCTGCCGGTCCCGCGGCTTCAGCAGCTTGCCTGTGGGAGGTCCTCCGGTCCAGCGGCTTCGGCATACCTGCCACCAAATTGCCGCTGAATCCGTGGGACTGGAGGACCTCCCACAGGCATGCCACTGAAGGCTGCCTGACTGCCTCCCTCACAGGGACCAGCAGGCCGCCCCCTGCGGCTTGCCACCCCAGGCACGCACTTGGAGTGCTGGTGCCTGGAGCCGCCACTGGCTAAACCCTTTCAACTTCAGAGAAGTTTGAATGCAGCTCGAGCCCATGTCTAGTTACAAGTCATCTCTTCTGATTCTGCATTTTGTAAGTGTTTGGTGCTTAACGGCAGTTGAAGTGTGCCAGGTAGAAAATACAAATGAATTCATTTCTCTGTAGGGAATGCTGCGAGGATCCATCTGTGCTCCTATACAAGAGAGTGACTAATAGCCTAGGAATAGAACATCACCTTGAACAATTCACGAGCACTCTTTTGTTTGTAAGACTCATCAGCCCTGATGAAAGATTGCTGGCAAGAGCACTAATATAAAGCATTTGAGGGGACTGACATTTAAGCACAAATCTGCAGAGAGCAGCAAGTTTAACCCCAGTATTTGTTCCCTATTTGCTGTCTTGCAGGCTCACGGGCAGAACAAACACAAATTCTTGATCTGAAGCCTCGACAGACACACTCGCAGCTAAAATGGCAGAAGAACTTGATATGCGCAATGAGTTGGAAGAAATGCAGCGGCGTGCTGACCAGCTGGCGGATGAGGTAAAACTAATGGCAAACAAAGAGGGAGGAAACACTTGAGGTTCTTCTTTCTGTCCACAGGCTACATCCAGAAATGTGCACAGCTGTAGCAAAGTGCTTCATCAGCTGATTCTGCTTTACACATGTGTAATTTGACTGGACTGAATTCTGCTGTCATCAATACTAGTATCAATACACTGAAGTCAATGGAATTACTGTGGATTTACGCTGTGTCGGTGACAGCAGAATTAGGTCCATTTTCTTAGACATTTTGGGCTGAGACCTCTATGGAAAGAAGAGGAAAGGAATAAAAAATGAGTCATGGTGATTCTGGAGCAGATAGGTACAAGGACCATGGGCCTGGGTATCAAATTCCCACCCTATCTGTCCAAGAGTCATTTAGACCATTAGATATCATTAGAGGCCAGTCGTGGCAGATGTGCGTTGATCTGTGTGAGTTTTTGCCCATCACCATGATCATCTTTGGATGAGTTTGTCTCTGATATTAGGATCAATATCAGATAACAGGATCCTAGGGAGACAAATTGCCATTTAATTTCTCTGGAGGCTCATCTAATTTGCCAAACCTAAATGTAAGCAAAAGCTATCAAATCAGGTAATTTGGACATTTTAATTGGAAACCACAGAAGCGATTTTTATAATAGTGTAGCAGTGAATGGAACCAGTGGAGAGGACTATGTGGAAGGTCCATAACTGAGTGATGAGGATGTCCAAGGCCCATTGCACAGGGGATGAATTTGAGGAAGAGCAGATACTGAAACAGCATTAACCTGAATGGCTCTGTTAACTTCAGGGTTTGCACTTCCACCTTTAACTCTTTACTGTGGAATCTGCCATATTGTTGAGGAGGAGAAAAAAGATTGATTGGGGGGGAGGGGAACTCAATGAAAACCAAAAATATTAAGGGTGAGGTTTCCAAAGTGCTTAAAGTTGAGCTATCTCTTCTCCCACTGATGTCAGCGGAAAAGCTCTCACCAACTTCAGAGGGAGCAGAGTTAAGCTAGGTCTACACCACAGCCTATGTCAGCATAACCGACGTGAGCGTTCTTGTGCGCAGCACTATCTCGGCAGGAGAGCTTCTCCCACTGACACAGCTTCTGCCACTCCTGGAGGTGGTTTTATTAGGCTGACATTGGCGTGGAGCATCATCACCAGACGCGCTGCATTGGTGCTGCTGCAGCGCTGCACATACAGACCTGGCCTTAGACTAGTGCTGAGCCATTGATGTCAGTGGGTTTTGGATTAGACTCTTAGGGGAGCCCAGTTCTGCACTTGCTTATTCTGTATTTATTTATTTAGACTGATCAAAATGCAATGAAATAACAAAATCCACCTCCCTACCAGGGCTAAGAACTCTGCCCACTCCAGCGTAAACCTTTTTCAGACACTTGGGGAAACATACGTCTAGCATCATACCTTGTAGGTCAACAAGCTCAGAATACCGGAATATGAAAAAAATCCCAGCATCAAGGTTCCCTCTTTGAAAATGCTCTGCCACCAATCTGCCCTTGTTTAAACCACAAGTAGGTTAGCTCAAGTGCTCCAGCTGATCTCAACTGCCAGGGTATTGGTGGTGGAAAAAACAGGAGCGATACTTGAGTGAATTAAGGAGGAGTTAGGATCCAAGGGTATGGCTACACTGAAAAGAAAAACCTGCAGGACCGAGACTCAGGGCCCAGGTCAACTGACTCAGACTTGCAGAGCTAAAAATAACATTGTAGACTAGGGTTTCTCAAACAGCGGTCACCGGTTGTGTAGGGAAAGCCCCTGGTGGGCCGGGCCGGTGAGTTTACCTGCCCCGTCTGCAGGTTCGGCCGATCGCGGCTCCCACTGGCTGCAGATCATTGCTGTGGACCAATGGGGGCTGCTGGAAGTAGCGTGGTCTGAGGAACTTACTGGCTGCCGCTTCCAGCAGCCCCATTGGCCTGCAGCAGTGAACTGCAGCCAGTGGGAGCCACAGTCGGCTGGACCTGTGGACGGGGCAGGTAAACATACCAGCCTGGCCCGCCAGGGGCTTTCCCCACACAAACAGCGATCCCTGTTTGAGAAACCCTGGTGTAGACGTTAGGCCTTGGGCTGAAGCCCAAGCTTTGAAACCTGGCAAGGGCAGAAGGTCTCAGAGCCCAGGCCCCACCTTTAGATGGAGAAGGAGGGCAAAGCTAGGACTATACTCTTCTGGGAGCATTCATCACTGTTAGCAGTGCTGCTGCTAGAGAGTGCTAGCTGCAGAATTCCGGCTACCTCCCAGGCCCTGGAGAAACGCCATCTTCCCACCTAGCACTCCCATGCTGGGATAGCTGTAATCTGCCTATTAGAGGGTGGGGAAAGAAGCACTCAAAGACTTCTGCATGAGGCTATTCATGGCGTTTATACATTAGCGATGGAAACGGCATTTGCCAAATCTAACTTGCTTTTTTTTTTCCAGTCACTTGAAAGCACCCGTCGTATGCTGCAGCTTGTCGAAGAGGTAAGGACTTGCACTTTACCCTCCTTTTCTTTGTAGATAGAGGTATGGGAAAGCCCAACACAAGCAAATGCCTGAGCCACCTGCCAATACTTCACACACCAAGAGTATCTCCATAGGTTTTTGTGACCATCTAAAATGGGGCACTTTTGAAAGGTGAGAAAACATCCAATTGCTTTCCCAGTGTTTCTGGGAATTATTCCAGACAAGATGTGGTGCAGCCATTGATAAAGCTGATCAGGCAGTCAAAAGACTCAACTGAACTGCAGGCTAGCTACTATAGTTAATGGGAACTGTATTCGGTCCATATTTTAATTTTGATTGAATTGAAATACTCAAGATAAAGCAATGAAACACCCTTTGTACATGACCTCTGGTCGGTCATCATGGGCCTGATACACACACACTGGCATAAAGCTGCAGGGAGCCGATAAACTCCACAGAAGTCAACGGGGAGAAATACGGTGTTGCGATTGGCTCCTTATCTATCTGTTCATCCATTTCAGGTCTTTATAGAGCCCCAGTCACTGCAGAATCTAGGCGATGCTTCTTTATCTTCTGTTAATAGGGGATGTTAGGGTTCATGAAAGATAGCAGATTGAGAACCCTGGAGACAGAAGGCCTCTGATCATCCACAGCACTGGGAGTGGTAGTGGAAGCTTGCTCATTCTACCCTGCTAATATGCCTCAATCCTCACCAGGTGGGGCCCTTCTGAGAGGGAGAAGGTAGTTCAGTCGGGTGCTGATTCATCCTAATCGTGATGGAGGTTTCTGTAATCTGGGACACTGGATTCATGCCATCAATCAGCTGTCAGGTCCCCTGGTCAACTGACCTTTGATTTCAAACAAGGCTGTTAGACTTTGTTTCTGGCCCTCAGACATTTAATTAGTCATCAACCTTGACAGGCTTAGTGTTGCAGGGCACCTTTGACCCTCTTGCCTGATTTGCATCAACAACAAAAATGGGAATCCCAAGCAAACACAAAGGGAGGGAAATAGCCTTGAGTTACACGTTTATAAACTGGCATAAGCCCCAGCCTTCATTTCCTACCCTCATTGAAATCAGTGGTGGTTTGCCTTTGACTCCAGCTCAAATAGAGTTAGGCCTTGTATTGTGAAGTCCTACACCTACTGATCAGTAATCACAACAACTATAATTCTCCTCCTACCTACTTCATCTCTCTCTCTCTATCGGCTTGTTCCCTTACAATTCAAGAATGCTTTTCTCTCCCTTATTCTGAAACAGCCCCACCATACCCCACCAACCTGTCCCTCTACCACCGCCTCCCTGCGCCACTTCACTCAGTGAACATGCCTTATGCAGTCAATCCCTCGCTATCCTCATCTCTAGTTCTACCCCTGAGCCTTTCCATTCTCATTTCCAGCCTTTCTACTCCACTGAAATGGAGTAGACACAAACAAACTCGCGAACACAGAAGGACAGACAGGGCCTGCCCCAAAAAGCTTAAATAGCCGAGGCAGACAAAGGACGCAGGGATAGCAAATGCTTTGTTCCAGTCAGTCAGTATCATATCTGTGTGTCTTGAGTCTCAATCCAGTGACCTATCCACTGACTGTATCTTCCTGCATGGATGGACTAGCCTATTGTGAATGCCACTGGAATGAAAATATTAAATAATAGCAATTGATTTCCATGAAAAGAAGACTGGAATTATTGAGTTTGCTGATCAGACTGTATAGGAGCCCAACACTTCCTGGGAAGAGCTCAGCAGATCACAGGATCTGTCTTTTTTATTCGTCTTTATACAGGAGCTTCCCATTCAGTCAAAGAATTTTCTAAATATAGCACTGGTTAGTCTGAAACATCAGGAGAAATCTCTCACAGTAATCTGAGCATCATTTCCATTAAGGTGACTACAGAAGGCCTTTCAGATTTCTTACCACAGTCTAACAGCTGGTTGGTTACTCTGACCCCATTTCCAGATATTTTTAAAATATTGCAGTGTTTTAGCAAGCTAAGTTGAATAGATGTAGGGCATGTGCATTTGAACTCAAACTTGCACTAGACTGATTTAATAAGAGACAAAAATCCAATTATAATTGAATTCAACTTGCTTCATTGAACTTGTCTAATGTTTAGGAATGAAAAACAAATTATAGCATTCAGTGAAAGATTCTTGATTATATTCTCTTGATATGATCAATCTGATATTCTTATTTAGGAAAATAAATCTATCTATATTTTTGTCGCAGTGGTAATATACTTTATTTGTGTTATGGTAGCACCTGAGGGCCCCAGTCATGGCCCCACTGTGCTAGGCATTGTATAAACATGTAACAAGAAGACACTACTTGCCTTAGAGAACTTATTGTCTTAGTAATTCTAAGTAGTATTCCAGATACCTAGGACTGAGACTTTCCCTTCTGATACCCTGTAGGGGTGCAGAACATTCCCTTACTGCTTTGCATGGGCTATCCGCATTGCAGCATGGGACATAGATAACAACCTCTGTTTGGATGTCACTCACATCCACTCCCTGTGCAGATGGGCAAGGAGGGGCAAGCACAGAATGCACCTGTTGGGAGATGCACCAAGGCGAAACAGAAAGAAGGGCATTACTGGTCTATATTTTATAACGCTCTTTGCCAGGAGCAGATTGCTACCCACCCTGGAGCAATGGCAGAAGCAAGAAGGGGACTGTGAGTGAGACACCATTCATCCCGTGTCTGCTTCTGGGGCGGCGCAGCTACCCTCTGGCAGGGCAATTATAAAGTCTCGTCCATGATATGGACTGGAGACTGACAACACCCACAGAACATGTAGTATATCTAATAATCAGCGATTATTCAAGCTAAGTTTGAGACACTCTGCTGTTGTAATAATGTGCCATAGATTTATATATTTTATAGTGCTTCTGTGCGGGGTTTATGCCCCAAAAAAGCAATTAATGGGGGCAGAAGGACTGGAACTAAGTTATAGTCATGCACAATTTGGAGCCAGCAATCCTTCATGTTTTCCAGTTCCCACTTTTCACCCCTGGGCTGATTAAATAGTTAAATACAGAATAACCCAGTAGGGAAAAGGCAATGTTTCTTCCATGGTTTCCAAATGAAACCAGCTTGGCCTTTGGAGAAAATCAGTTATTATTATAGGGGATGGGGGGAGATGGTTTCCAGCCATAAAATAAAGGAGAAAAATAAATCAACAAGATCAGTACTGCAGAAATCCCAGGAAGAAATTGCTTAGCAGCTTATCATAGAAGATTAGGGTTGGAAGAGATCTCAGGAGGTCATCCAGTCCAACCCCCTGCTCAAAGCAGGACCAACTCCAGCTAAATCATCCCAGCCAAGGCTTTCTCAAGCCAGGTCTTAAAAACCTCTCAGGAAGGAGATTCCACCACCTCCTTAGGTAACCCGTTCCAGTGCTTCACTTCCTAGTGAAATAGTGTTTCCTAATATCCAACCTAGACCTCTCTCGCTGCAACTTGAGATCATTGCTCATTCTTCTGCCATCTGACACCAGTGAGAACAGCTGAGTCCCATCCTCTTTGGAACTCCCTCTTTTCAGGTAGTTGAAGCTGCTATCAAATCCCCCCTCACTCTTCTCTGCAAACTAAAAAACCCCAGTTCCCTCAGCCTCTCCTTGTGTCATGTGCCCAGCCCCCTGATAACTTTCACTGTCGTCCACTGGACTTTCCAATTTGTCCACATCCTTTCTGTACTGGGGGGCCCAAAACTGGATGCAATACTCCAGATGTGGCCTCACCAGTGCCAAATAGAGGGGAATAATCACTTCCGTCGATCCTGCTGGCAATGCTCCTACTAATGCAGCCCAATATGCCATTAGCCTTCTTACAACAAGGGAAAACTGTTGACTTATATCCAGCTTCTTGTCCACTGTAATCCCCAGGTCCTTTTCTGCTTAGCCAATCAGTCTCCAGCCTGTAGCAGTGCATGGGATTCTTCCAGCCTAAGTGCAGGACTCTTGTCCTTGTTGAACCTCATCAGATTTCTTTTAGCCCAATCCTCCAATTTATCTAGGTCACTCTGGACCCTATCCCTACCCTCCAGCATATCTACTTCTCATCCCAGTTCAGTGTCATCTGCAAACTTGCAAAGGGTGCAATCCATCCCATCCTCCAGATCATTAATGAAGATGTTGAACAAAACCAGCCCTAGGACCGACGCCTGGGGCACTCCACTTGTGTAGTGAGGAGGCCTCACTCCCCGCCGTGCCAGAGAGGGACAAGCGAGAACAGGCGCGGCAGTGGGCGGAGCCACCCCCACCTGTCCCTGCCCCCCGGAAGTCAAGGGGTGGGACAGGAAGTATAAAAGCCTGGCCCCGGAGCTCAGTTGGAAGGAGGCTGCCGGAGAGGACAGACGCTGGTGCCCGAGCTCCCGCCGGGCCCAGCCTGCACTGTGCTCGGTACCCGGAGGAGTGCTGACCTGACCTGCCCCGTGCTCGGTGCCCGGAAGAGCGCTGGCCTGACCTGCCCCGTGCTCGGTACTTGGAGGAGTGCTGGCCTGCCCTGCCCTGTGCTCGGTACCCGGAGGAACTGCCTGCGCTTCCCAATGCCCGGCATCTAGAAGAGCCGCCTGAGCCACCCCATGCCTGGTACACAGAGGAATGGCCGGGAGTTCCTGCTGCCCGGTATCCTGAGGAACCTATGCTCTGGAACCCACCGGACAGCGCCGGCGGGTGGCAGATACCTAGTGAGAGGGAGCTTGGAAGTGGCCCGGGGATAGCCGACCCCAGTCAGGCTGTAGACATACCTGAGCCTATATCAGTGTGTTGCGGCCAGGATCCCCACTGACTGTAGTGAATCATTGCCGCTGCTAGGGCCCCGGGCTGGAAAGCAGTGGAGTGGGAGGGCCTGCGTTCCCCCTGCCACCCTTCCAGGGGTGGCAGACTCCCCCTCCCCCTAGCCTGAGGAAGCCATTCAGACTGGTTGTTTGCTCAGTCCCTCCTGAAGGGCCTGAGTTGCTTGCTGCCCCGCCCTGAGCCAGGGCCTGGGCTTTATACACCTGAACTGCTTGTTGCCCCGCCCTGCCCCAGGGCCTGGGCTTCTAGACTGTTTGCTCAGTCCTGAGCCAAAGGGGCCTGAGCTTTGCCACTGTGTTTGGTACCCCACCCAAACCTAGGTCTGAGCCCCCAACTAACTGTATGTTGTTGCTCAGCCCTGCAGCAGAGGGTCTGAGCCCCCAGCTAACTGTGTGTTGTTGCTCAGCCCTGCAGCAGAGGGCTTGAGCTCCCAGCTAACTGTGTGTTGTTGCTCTGCCTTGCAGCAAAGGGCCTGAGCACCTAATTAATTGTGTGTGGTTTCTCCGTCTTGCTGCAGAAGGCTGGAGCCCCCAAGGGACTGGGCATTGTCACTCAGCCCGGAAGCAAAGGACAGGACCTGGGCCGACAGAGTGTGGTGAGCCGGTGTGACTCCCCTCTGCCCTCAGGGAGGGTTGAGCCCTGGTCCCACCCTTCTACAGCTTGATACCGGCTGCCAACTAGACACTGAGCCCTTGATCACTACCCCTTGAGCCCGACGATCTAGCCAGCTTTCTATCCACCTTATAGTCCATTCATCCAATCCATACTTTTTTATCTTGATGGCAAGAATACTGTGGGAGACCGTATCGAAAGCTTTGCTAAAGTCCACCACTTTCCCTATATCTATAGAGCCAGTTATCTCATCATAGAAGGCAATCAGGTTGGTCAGGCATGACTTGCCCTTGATGAATCCATGTTGACTGTTCCTAATCACCTTCTTCTCATCCAAGTGCTTCAGAATGGATTCCTTGAGGACCTGTTCCATGATTTTTCCGATGACTGACTGGTTTGTAGTTCCATGGATTCTCCTTCTTCCCTTTTTTAAAGATGGGCACTATATATGCCTTTTTCCAGTTGTCCAGGACCTCTCCCAGTTGCCATGAGTTTTCAAAGTTAATGGTCAATGGCTCTTTAATCACATCAGCCAACTCCCTCAGCACCCTCGGAGGCATTGCATCCGGCTCCATGGACTTCACCCCATACTGTGCTGCCCAGTGCAGCAGTCTGGGAGCTCACCTTGTCTGTGAAGACTGAGGCAAAAAAAACATTGAGTACATTAGCTTTTTCCACATCGTCTGTCACTAGGTTGCCTCCTCCATTCAGTAAGTGTCCCACACTTTCCCTGACCTTCTTCTTGTTGCTAACGTATTTGTAGAAACTCTTCTTGTTACCCTTCACATCCCTTGCTAGCTGCAATTCCAAGTGTGATTTGGCCTTCCTGATTTCACTCCTGCATGCTTGAGCAATATTTTTATACTCCTCCCTAGTCATCTGTCCAAGTTTCCACTTCTTGTAAACTTCCTTTTCGTGTCTAAGCTCACTGAAGATTTCTCTGTTAAGCCAAGCTGGTTGCCTGCCATATGTGTTATTCTTTCTGCGCATTGGGATGGTTTATTCCTGTGCCCTCAATAAAGCTTCTTTAAAATACAGCCAGCTCTCATGGACTCCTTTCCCTCTCATATTAGCCTCCAAGGGAGGCTTCCCTGAGGAAGTCAAAGTCTGCTTTTCTATAGTCCAGGGTCTGTATTTTGCTGCTCTCCTTTCTTCCTTTTGCCATGATCATGTCATGGTCAGTGCTGCCCAGATTCCACCCACTTCTACTTTCCCTACCAATTCTTCCGTTTTTGTGAGCAGCAGGTCAAGAGGAGCATGGCCCTAGTTGGTTCCTCCAGCACGTGCACCAGGAAGTTGTCCCCAGCGCTCTCCAAAAACTTCCTGGATTCTCTGTGCACTGCTGTATTGCTCTCCTAGCAGATGGACAGGTGATTGAAGTCCCCCATGAGAACTAGGGCCTGTGATCTGGAAACTTTTGTTAGTTATCCGAAGAAAGCCTCCTTTACCTCATCCTCCTGGTCTGGTGGTCTACAGCAGACTCCCACTACAACACCACCTTTGTTGCTCTTGCCTCTAAACTTAAACCAAGGACATTCACTTTTCTTATGCAGACATAAGAGCTGCTTTGTAAACCCCAAACCAAATGAGGCCATTTTCTCATATTGTTATAAGATTTGGTTTTACATTTAAGCTCATTGACATTTCAGAATGGAAACTGTAGGGTATAAATGTTTCATTGAATAATCCTATGATGCCATTTCAAGCTGGATGTTTAATGTAGGGTCACTATTTTAACTGATTTTCATATATATTAACATGCCTTCATCTGTAATAGGGAAATGTTTCCCCATGATATCGCTCCTTCATTTTGAATGTTCCTCAATGGTAGCCTAACAAGCACCACATAAAGTAATGTTTTGGACAATGTAGGGCCTAGTCCAAAGGCCATTGAAGTCCACTGCAATAATCCCTTTGATTTCACTGGGCTTTGGACTGGGCACCTAGTCAAGAAAGAATATTATTTAGTTTAGTTTAGTGCTCTGTGGAAGCAAGTTATCTGCCAAAAAATGAAGCTGGATCCTAAAAGATTATATAGCATGCCTTGTCGCAATAGACTCAAGGAGCTCAATCTATTTAGCTTAACAAAGAGAAGGTTAAAGGAAGTTACTTGATTACAGCCTAGAAGTACCTACATGGGGAACAAATATTGAATAATGGGCTCCTCAGTCTATCAAGAGAAAGGTCTAACGTGATCCAGTGGCTGGAAGCTGAAGCTAGACAAATCCAGACTAGAAATAAGGTGTAAGTTTTTGATGATGAGTAATTAACCACTGGAGCAACTTACCAAGGATCATTGTGGATTCTCCACCACTGACTATTTTTAACTCAGAATTGAACATTTTTCTAAAAGATCTGCTCTAGCAGTTATTTTGGAGAAATTGTCTGGCCTGTGTTACACAGGAGGTCAAACTCGATGATCACAATGGTCCCTCTGGCCTTGGAATAGGTGAATTTTGGTGTCAGTTGTAAGTATGCAGGGCCAAATCCTTCAGTGGTGTAAGCTGGCATTGCTGCCTTGAATTCAGTGGAGCTATATCTGTTTCTGCCCACTGAGGATCCAGCCCACAGACTTCAGTAGAACTACACTGATTTACACCAGCTGATGTTCTGGACTATCAGGTGAATTCCTGTAGTGAGGGAATGGATTAATTCCTTTACTCAGACCTAGAGAGACAACACTGCACTGCATAAGGCTACTGCTAATTCGAAAAAGGGGCTGAGAAAATATACTATAATGCTACAAAATGCTTTGTTAGCCAGACTTTTGTCTTTAGGGTATTGACACTTTTCTTTAGCGTCTTTGTGAACTGCTAGCAATGTCAGCCTGTCCTGGTAGATAACTGTCTGCATTAATTTATTCAGAACAAAGTCTATAAGCCATATTGATTGAAACAGAATTCTTTATTTAACTGGGTGTTTACGTCTGCTATAGGATTTGGTCATGATCAAGCATATATTTATTTTTCAATGTATCTACTGAAATGTATGGAAAACATTTGCTGTATTTCTGATTCACTAGCTGATATATTTTCTGGGCTAGATCTCCTCAGTGCCTGGCACCTTATGTTGTCTTTTGCACCCGTGCAAAGGAGAAGTGTGTAGACCTCCACTATATCAGAAAAGGTGCATTTTGCAGCCACTTAGCACAAGTGTTAATGTCTGCACAAGGTGCAAAGCGAGGAAGAATCAGGGCCATTCTGTTTCTGAAATGATTGATGGGGCTTTTGAATAGTTTTGCATTGTCCTTCCCAGTATCATTCCCTCCTTGGGAAATTAAGCCATATAATGATAATATTTAGCAGTTATATACCAATGCATTTCACCTTCAAAGTGCTGTGGAAACGTCAATAAGAGTCTTTCCATTGACTTCAGTGGGCTTTGAATCTGACTGTAATAAAAAACTATCGTTAACATTACAAAAGATTGAGGGTAGTGTATGTCATTATCACTGACAGGGTCAAATTCTGCACTTGGTTACACTGATTACATTGAAGTTATGTCAGATTTATAACGATATATCCAAGAGAAGAATTTTACCTGTAGATTTTAAAATCATGCGCCACTTCAGACTGTACTTTTCTAATCAGGAAATAGAGCCAGCAAAGCATTTAAGCATGCACCTCACTTCAAGCAATGGGTTGACTCACATGCTTAAAGTTAAGCATGGGTTTAGAATCTTTGCTGAATGAGCACCTTTATGAAAAGGCTACTTTATTAGTATTTAGAATGCTGGAGCTTAGCAGTACTGAGTAATGGAAGAATAAGAACTTACTGCTCTTATACATTTTTTGTTTTCTATTCTATTAATGCAATTAATTTCTAACTAATCAGTAACCAGTTCAAATGCAGCTCAAGTGCTTGATGACATAGTTTTTCCATTCAAAAAACTCTAATTGGCCTCCATAGAAGTTCCATTTGTGAAAGGGACTTTGGTCAATACCAGCTGATGGCTGTTTGGTGGTTTATGTGAAATGTGTTGGTGGTGTCAGGCCAGTCCTTAGTGGATATATGTCCACATCGCAAAAAATACTGTGGCAATTTGCACTAATTGGCATCTTGGCATTCCCAGCAGCGACCCAAGACTGTGTGGTCATGGAGACTAAACTACTCATTCCTAGAGTCAGGGCTGAGAAATGTATTGAGGAGATTGCCCTTCTGCTGCCCATGATGTACCTGTCCTATGGATAAACAAGGGACTGCAGCCTCCAGAACCACCAGTTCAATACCTTACAAAAGCCCAAGAGTTGATGATTTATTTTTCTGAAGACCAGACATATAAAATGTTCAAGTTTTAATAATACTATGGCAAAGCATGTTGGTCCAAATGCTTTTCTCAAGTACAATGGGAAAACAAAAGTAGTCTAAGTATTACTGAGAAGAGACAGTTGCTATTTTAATTAGTTAGCAAGACTTGGAAAACCTGCTTTTATGCTACTTCAACAAAAGGAGACCCATGTCCCGTGTATAGGCTATATCTCTCTGGTCTGAGATACTTCAAGAATCTGATCCTGCATTTATCAAGAAACTAAAACTCCTGTTGCCTTGAATGTGAGCTCCATTGTGCAAGAGATATAGAAATGTGCCTGGAGTCTTTATAAATGCATCTATTACACAAGTACAAATTTCATGACCTTAAACCCAGGATAATTTCACCACTAGCATAAATGGGTGCAACTCAATGGATGTTGTCAGAGTTTCACCCTCTTACCTCGACAGTGAATTTTGGCTCATATGTGGGATTCTCGTGGTTGTTTTTTGTGGGCTTAGAGGGCATTTTTGGGTTCTGAATCATAACTGGAATTACAGGGGTGTCGCTATCCCACTCCAGCATCAGCAGCACTTCCAATTCTAAAAACCTGTTTTCAAGGTTTATGACCCACTTGCTATAATATTCTTCTGGGCTGAAACCTGGCAAAGTCAGACTTACCCTGGAAGCATGTGGTTTAGTTTGTCACCTCCTTATACAAACTTTCTAATGACCCAAAATCCCATTTGCCCTTTATTTTTTAGGATGGGATTTTCAACAGCACTCCACACTGCCCTCTGTTCCCATTAACGTGAATGCGAGTGTTCATTCTTCTAAATCAAGGAGAATGTCACGTTTTCAGATGAATCCTCAGTTTGCTGATATTGAGGATTTTCGAAGACACTCATCTGTGTTTTTGCACCAAAATCAATGAGGAGGTCTCCAAAAAAAAGCTCAGCCCATCTTGGACGTTGAGCTGTTTAGAAAATCTGGCTAGAGATGTCTGTAACAAACTGACACTGTCATTTGGTTTGTCTGTCTGTGCTGCAAACCGGAATGTGAGCGCAGCACCTGGAAACCTATCCAAGCTTGCTTTAATCTAGCTAGCTCGTGTACCGCAGCAGCACAGGCTGTATCCAGGACCTTGGGTAATTACTGAAGTGACTAGCCCACACTGAAGCCTGTGCTGCTATTGATTTGTGAACTAACTAGATTAAAGGGAGCTCATTTATGACAACATATGCTGCAATCACATCCTGTGGTGTAGATACACCCACAGCATCATGCTGTGAAGTGCTGGGTGAAAATCTGGCTCTTCTTTAAGTCCCCGTAAGGGAGCTGAGCTCGTTTGAAACTGTGGGCCATTTAGTCGTGTGTGGAAGAAAAACAGCTGAAAACAAATGATAAAAGAATGTTGGGATATGAGTAGATTATCACCTAGCACCTGATCCAGCTCCCATCTAAACCTGCGGGAACCTTCCTCTTAGTTTCAGTGGCTTTTGCATCAGGCCTGGAATGCGCACACATATATCCGCTGTGCACTCATTTAATAAATTCTTGGATGATCACTTCTATATTAACCCTGTGGCAGCCTGTGGAACAGGCCTCCTTCATAATAAACAGAGAAATTTTTGATCAACAGAAACGGCAGCTATGGTCAGGTAGGCAGAAGAAAGTTGCACTCATTTTCCTCAGTGCAAGGATTTGAACAGATGGACTTGCCACCAAATGCAAATCATGGAGTATTTCTCCAGGCACAACTCCCATGCACGCTACCAGTCTCACCTGAGTAGGGGCTTCAGGGTCAGCCTGTGCAGCCCAGTATTTGGCAAGGATGTTTTTCACGGCATTTGGCATTTTTAAGCCTGGCAGTGGCTGGCTTTGCTGAAAACTGACACCAATCGTCACGCTACAAAGCAGCAAGAATCCTGGGCAAGGAATTCAATTTCCTTATACCACTGCACAATGGAGGTAATAATCCTTATCTCCCTCACCAGGGTATTGTGATGCTCAGTTAATAGATACCAAGGAGGCAGTTAAACTGCAGAAAATAGTTGCATGGGGCCCCTTGCTGGCAGCCCTTATTTACCGGCAATGTGTCAATATTACAATGTAGGGCCATAAAGAACTTGTTTCCTCTGCTCTTGAAATGCAACAGACATGAGCATTTTCAGACCTTCAGTTATACACAATGACTATTATTGCACTGAGCAGGAAGAATCTAGCTTATCCTTAGTAATTAAAAAAATGCCATTCTGGTCTATGGTATAGTTTAGGGGTGAAAAACCAACAATATAATTTATCTCCTTCCAAACTGATGACAATAATGGCAAAAGCCGTGTTTGTAAAGGGCACTATGCCATTTGTACACTTAGGTGGGATTTTTAAAAGGGCTCAGCATTGGCCTAACTGTTCCCTTGGAAGTCAATGGTAAAACTCCCATTTACTTCAGTTGCGAGCAAAGTTGGCCAGCACTGAGTTGTTTTGAAAATTTCTCTCCAGACTAGACCCAAAGCCCATTGAGGTTAACAGGAGACTTTTCATTGGCTCCAATAAGATTTGGATCAGCCCCTACATCTGTTAAACCTTTGTGCCAAAAAATGATGCATACAGACAGTCCTTGACTTTACGATGTTAGAGTTACGACGAATGGCACTTACAACGTTTATAAATTGTGATCGCGTTTCGACTTTATAAAATCAGTTTCGATTTTATGACACTCGAGCCGACATTATTCCTTTGGGACATTCAAATTACAATGTTTTTGACTTAAAATGCCATTTTCAGGAACCAGCTGTGTCATAAATCCAAGGACTGCTTGTTTTTATCTGGAGTATTAGCCAGCTTTCTGAAAGGTTTCCTAATACATAGTGAGGGAGAGTAATATGTCTTGATGGTTTCATACAGTTGGTTTCAGTCCTCATACTTTACCAGTTTCTCCTGGGGAATTAATGCACATTTGCAACGTGTACATGGCCTCCTGTGGAGCCTGAAGATTAAACCTTCTGTTAAGATAATGACTGTTGTCTAAAATGTTAATTTCCAAATGCATCCCTGGTATTTTCCATTTTTTTGTAGTAGCTCCGTACTCCAATGTGTACTAAGTGGCTTATGGCACCATGGAGAATTCTCAGTTGCCATTACGGTATTCATTCATATGAAGGCTTCCAATTATTCAACTAGCCCCTTATGACCTTACCATACTTTTCACTGTTTTTCCTTTGTCTTCCTAAATCCCAAATCTAGGGCTAATTGTTCCCTCACTGATCTCTCTCTTTCTCTTCTCATCTTGCTTCCATTACTGGAATGTAGAGTAAAGATGCGGGTATCAGGACTTTGGTTATGTTGGATGAGCAAGGAGGTAAGTTCAAATTGCTTCAGTCAAAAAATAAAAACACTCTCGAAGTGTATTAATTATGTGCAATTATAAATAATCACTAGTGCTCTTAAAACACACTTGTGTGTATTTATGTATGAGATTAGATCTGTCATAGTCTCACTGTCTCTAACCTCTTTGTGTAATAGAGTGACCTACGATAAGCAAATGGGGGCTATTTTGCCTTTGATCTGTGTGTATATGGCACCCATTCATGTAAAGGTACCTGTTCCAACACCCATAGAAGTCAATGAAAATCTTTCAGGGGGCTTTGGATCATGCCGTAGCAACGCACAAATGCGAGAGAATGTGTCCCTGAACACTTTGTTTCAAATACAGTATCATTTACGCAGGCACTGTATGATTTTTCCCTTTTTAGCTGTGATTCAAGAGCAGGCAGCAATCCCAAACCAGAAAGAAAAATCAAACAGGCGCATCAGATGAAGTCAATGAGAGTTCTGCATGAAAAGTGATGGCAAAATATAGCTCATTAGGATGTACAGAACAGAAGCTTATAGGATTAGAAGGGAGCTCAATGTATGGATCTGATATGGGCAAAACCAGAGTTGGGTGTGTTTAATGACACTCTTCACCCATTGTGTTCCTGATGACCAGTAAATGGAATGTTTTCAATAAAATTAAGAAGCATCCATTTTGGTGCAGTCCCACAACAGCAACAAAATGGTATCTCCAAAAAAAATTCCCTGATGTACGGTTAATTCCTGCTGCCCTATCTCATACCAGCCTCCAGCGTGAGGCTTCGGTACATCTTTGAATAGAACAGAACATGAAACATTAGTTGAGAATGTTTTCTAGACACTTAACAATACTATACTACAGAAAAAAGCATCTAGAACAGTCTTGTATTACTAAGGAACTAAGTAAATAACATAACAGCCCTTTTCTTCTGTATTTTGTTTTTGGTTTTTTTTGCTTTTATGATGAATGCAACATTATAGTGGAATCCAAATAGAAAGTGTTTTTCCCTCCTTGCTTTTTTTTAAAGAGCAAAATCTCATATATTTGATCAGTGAGTCACCACAAAATTACTGTCTTATTAAGTCTGAAAAGGGAATTTTCAGATCTGGGTCCCAGTGTGTACAGAGCCACCTCTGTGTAATATTTGCAGCTCCTGGTAATAAGGCAGTTGTTTCACTGTGGATTTCTGATGCCTGGGTAAGCTGCTTTGTATCACAAATGAATGAAAGGAGGGGCTTCTTCACCAAGATGTTGCCAGTATTTCTCTTTAAAGGGAAAAGTGGGAATGTGCTTATAATATTATGCCAAAGAGCACAAGGAAGGTTTGGGACCAGATCCTAATGGAGCTTGGACAATTTACACCAACGTTGTAGTTGTTGTCTTGTGTCTCATTTTGCTAAAAGTCTTACAAAGGCTTTAAGCCCATAATATAAACATCGTTTATGATCCTCAGTTAATAACAGACTATTTCTGATCATGCCTCCCTTGGGCATCCAAAACTCTCAATTGAAGTCAAAGGGGCTACAGGTGTGACTGCAGCAGGCAGGAGTTGGCACCGCAAGTACAAGTCTAGAGGCCGATACCACATTCCTTGGCTGCTGAAAACTGCCACTGACGCTATCTGATAAGTAAAAGAAGCAGGATTTGCCCCATAACCATCACGTATACCTGCTTGAGTTCAGGCCTCTCATGTTTGCCCTGCGTTAGTTAAGTAGTGCAGTCTGAAATATCTGAAACCAAAGTGAAAGCTCCTGTTTTGTGTTTAATTCCAAACTCCAAACTAACTGTACTGGAAAGTGTGCTAAAGTTCATGGCCTTTTAGAATGAACCTGAGCCTCGTTTTCTAGCTTTTTGTGTCGAAACCAGACAAAACTCATTGGAGTTTCATCTGCTTTGGGGTTTCACTAAGTTCTACTTTAGACACTAGTAAAATCCAGAATAATAAAGTACAGAATCATATCCTAGGAAAAACACATTTCAAAGTAAGGGATATATTCTCCTCTCCCACCACGCACAGAGCTCCCGCCAACATTTGCAATGGGAGTCTCAGGAATGGATCAAAGAGAGAATACTTCCTCAGCCTGTTTTCTTTTAGTACAGAATTCACCCCTCTGTACTGGACAGCACAAAATCTATGCACCATTTAAGTCCAACTTCAGCCCAATTTTGAGGGTTGAGTGGAATTTAAGTGGTTCATAAGCCATATGTAGATTTTCTGCACAGGAGTGAGTCTCATCCTTAAAGCATTAGATAAATCATTTTTTCACATATGATTTTTATTGGAATCAAGTTTGCACAACTCAAACTTTTCATGAATAATACCAGCCAAGAGACTCTGAGGTCTCTGAAATCAAAGATTAGCTGTGTCAAAACAGATAGTATCTGCATATATAACAGGTCTCCTTTACGATGCATAGAAATGAACTGCACTTTTCAAATAAATCAATGAGCACAAATATTGTGAGTGAAAACCTGTAAATATCCAAATGAGTCTATACGTCCAATTCTCATTCCAGTCAACTGAGACCATACTGCAGTGCTAAAACATCTACATACGAGTTAGGAAATTGACAGATGCTTTTTCTCCATGAATGGATCTTATATGTTCAAGTGCAGCTAATTAAAGTTGTGCCCATGCACAAGAACCCATACTAGAATCAGACTGGGAATTTCAAAATAGTTTAAGGGAATTAGGAGCCTACCTCGCATTACATTTCACTAGGATTCTGGTGTCTAACAACATTCAGGTCCCTTGAATACCCCAACCTATATCCACAAGGCCTGAGCCGAAAAGGTCAGTGGGATTTTTCCACTGACTTGGCTAACTGCTAAAGTAGCACATTATCATCTAACTGCTATTTTCCATTCACCATATTTTTGTCTCTTGAATATTCTTTGTTTTCAGACCTCTGCCATTTAGGTCTGCTCCTGAAAAGCCTTATATATACAAGCAGTCCTGAGTCATGTGTGTAGTCCCATTGACTGGTCACTTGAGCAACGATTACATAGATAAGGGTTGCAGGATTGGGCCATTTGACACTTTATGATCCAGAAATCTCAGTACTAAATTCCCATTGAACGTACATGGACATTATATGATCAAGTACGCAGCCAGTCAATACAACCGGAAAGACTCAGACAACATAAAAGCTTCCTTAAAATGGTTATGGTCATATTTTAAGTGCTTCAGTAAATTACTTTGGTAATTATAGATTACAGCTTTCTCAAGTAAAAGAGACTGATCATGCTGCAACCCAAATATTGTAATCATGGCACTATGTTAAATGCATTTTAATTAAGTTTGTGTCATTTTTAGCAGCATGTCGTTCTAATAATAATTGGTGCAACTTTTTTTTTTTTAAATTGTGATATTCTTATTATGTGTAATTGGGCAAAATATACCTCTGATGGCTTTTAAAACCCTACAGTTACTCCAGTGTGTGTAACTCACGGATGTCTCAGCAGATTATCAGATGAATGAAAGCAGTTGTTAACACAGCTGCGTAATCTTTTTTCAGCTGACCTGACGGCACAAGTTACTTAAGATTATTAGGTGCCATCTAGACAAAGAACATTACATTGATCTTTCCAGTGGGTGGCTAACAGAATAGCTAATTTTTCCAACCGCTTAACACCCCTTTGGATTTTTCTGTTTGTAGGTTTTCTAGACAACATATTTGCTTTGATGTTGTAGACATCTTACTAGAGACATTCTTCTGAGACAGCTTCAGTTTCAATAGCACAGAGCAGCACTCACTTTCTGGCATCAGTAAGCAAAAGTCTTTGAGATCATCACTGCAGAGGAAAGAGGCCAATGCATCTTTTTAATAGTAGGTATTTTATTTAGATGGTTTTCTGGGTGAAAAGCAGTTTGGCTAGCTCCTCTTGGCTGGAAGAGTTCAGTCTAGTCTGCAGACCAGTAGGCTGCATTGTATCCCTGAAGCCAACTGCTGCAAGGTGGGCCATCACCCTAACTTATAGGGTTATAATAGGTCCCCAGGGAATGTGACTGCCGTGAGAACTAGGGGCCTGGTCCAGTGCCCACTGAAGTCAGCAAAATCTTTCCAATGATTTGAATGGCCTTTAGATCAGGCCCTAATAGATTCAGAAAGATACTTGGTACCCAAAACTCCTGAGGGGCCAGATATTCCCTCCAAAGCCATTGGGATTAGCCTCAGTAAGGAATAAGTAGAAACTGCCCCTCCCCAGGGGAAATCCACTAAAAGATGCGTAAAGGGAGAGGAGGTTCTCCATCTGGAGATTTTGTTCCAGTCATTCCTCGCCTTTATGGAATATGCTGCAAGCCCCATCCACGGGCTCCGAGGATCCTTAAAGGTCCCTCACCCATCCACCCAGCTGCCACATGGTTTAACTGCAGCTCTGGGTCTCCATCAGCCCACCAGTGACTCCAATGGAGCTCCTTGATAGAGGTCCCACCACCAGCAATTGTTTCTTCCACCCCTTAAAAGGGCATGGTAATGTGAGAGGAGAGGGGTGGGATATAACATGGCCTGAGATTACATCATCTTATTCCCTGAGCTCTGAAGGGTTCCTGGGGAATTATGCACATTTTGATCCTTTTCCCACTCCCCCACCCTGCCCACTCTCCCCTCACAGGTTCTAGTGCATTCTGCAGGGCATGGGGGGACAGCAGACTCTGCGCATAGGCCTAGGTTGTATGAGGACCTCAGAGTTTGATCCACTGACTTCAGTGAAGATTGCAGCCTCTCCATGCTTCCCGGGGTCAAGCCACCAGATACTACATTGTTTTGCTCATGTTGTAGATCTTATCAAGAAAAAAGCAGAGGAAATGCATTCTTATGTTCTCCATTTAGGGTGTGATAAGATGGCCGATGTAGTATGGCGGGTCCTGCGCTTTTCTTGGTGGAGGGGCTAAGATGCCACCCCTTGCCCCTGCTCTTGGGGCATCAAGGGCTGCCCTAGTGGCCCAGGAAGGTAGTAAAGGAGGGAAGCGGGGGAGGGGTCTGGGTCTCCCTTACTCCAGTTTTCTGATCTTCCAAGTCTTACAGCACACTTCCAAGCTCCAGACCTCCTCTCCTGACTTCCTGAAGCAAGGGGTTTTATTAGGTTGCTAACAGGGCCTTAATTGACTACAGGTGCTCCAAATAACCTGTAGCAACCCTCCCTAGTTTACAGGAAACCATGTCTTAATTAGCCATGGGCTTATATACTTCCCTTCCACCACTCTCCCACTGCTCCCTGGCCCTCCTGTATCACAGGTGTTAAATCCATGCCTAAGGTGTTTCTTGAGATTTTGCTTTACAAACCAAACTTCATCTGAAAGTACCAAATTACATCTGCAATCAATGGGTGTTAGGCACCTGAATACCACTGAGGGGATGGGCTGAAGTGACTAAGCAGCCTAAGACCTATTTTCAGAAGTGGCTTAGGGCTAGGCATTTAGGCAGACAGGCAGCTAGTAAGATTTTCCAAAGCAGCTAGGTACCTAAATCCCCTGGTTCATGACTCATGAGTAAGCTGCCACGGTGCTTTTGAAAATCCCTCTAGGCACTGTCTGAATCTATAGACACCCAAAATACCTTTTAAAAACCTGGCCCTAAGTCAAGTGAAAATGGGACTTAGGCTATTAAGTCACTTAAGTGCTTTTGAAAATGTTCTCCATACAGCCCAAGCCAGATCCCCCAACCCACAAATGGAAGTTTCCTTATTTGTCAAATCATTCAAATATTGTATGTAAATCTTAAACTCCAAATGTGTGGTGCAATAATGGATTGTTTGTGCAATGACAATGGCTGTCATTCATTAACTATTTCTCCAACAGATGCTAACTTTAAAAATACGTTACAATGCAGCTGTAGTTATAGGGTGATTGTTCAAAAGTAGTTTGATATCACTCCTCGCAATTTAAGCTGACAGTGGGCGATGGGGCTATGAAGCGAAACCTGGCTCTCACCCATCAGCCTAATGGAATGACAGCGTTCCCAGAGCTGTAGTTCCCACCTTCCGAGTGGAGAGAGTGCTCTTTCTCACCCAGGAGCACCATACTTGGATAGCATCCTCAGACAGGGCTATCTCAGCCCTACCATTCTTGACAATGGGTGCGGTGATTCACTTGATGGTATGCTGCAGAAGGAATTAACAGGCTTGGTTCTGCTTCTGCTGAATCCAGGGAAAGTTTTCCCATTGACTTCAGTGAAAGCAGGATATACCATTCAGGAGGAAGGCTTGGGTTTCACACACAAAGGTTTCACTCAAGACAAGACAGATGAATGCCTACGTCTCTCATTTGTCAGCCACTAGGAATGCAGTGCCCCAGTAAAAGAAGCCAAACCTTCTCTGCCACTGGAGCCACAAACGCACAGCCAGCAGAGCCCTTATACCAAGCAAACAGGGTTAACCAACCCAATTGCATAATGCAAACGTCGGACACAAGCACTGGCCTCTGTGAAAAGCTATCTTCCTACTCCACAGATAACATCACCCAGATGAACTCCATGAAGCAAAAAAATCTACATCAGAGCAGATGGCTTTAGCTGCTCTACCATGCCTGACTGTGTTTGGCCCTATCAGACACGGTGAGAATGCATAAGCTACCACCACCTGGAAAACAGACCCTTGCCTCTCCTGCATGATGAAAGCTAGCAAAGAACAAATCTGCCCAGCAGCAAGCAGAACTCATCAACCCTTTAGAGAAGAGAACCCGTCAACGCCATTGAAAAATGCCATGAGCTGACCATACCTCAAAAACCCAATCCTTGATGCAGACCATGTCTCCTCTCCCATTTCTAGGGAAAATTGCTGAGAAAGCAGTGACAACCAAGCTCCAATAACCTGTGACATCTGCCACTGCCTTGGCTACATCACAACTGGGCTTCAGACCAGGTCACAACATGGAGACAGCCCTAGCAGCATTACTGGATGACCTCCACATGGCAACGGACAGAGGTCATATTTCAGTGCTCCTACTACTTGCCCTCCTTGCAGTTTTTGACACAGCTGAGCAAAAGGAACTGCTGGCCCACTTTCTGGGTGGAGCTGGAGAAGGTGTTGGCATAACTACAAAGGCTCCAATCAATCCTCTCCAAGAGGACAGAACAGTGACAACTCCATCTGAGGAATCCGACAGGGATCGACCTTGTCCCCATCCCCTTCAGTACCGACATGCGACTACTTGGAGTGAGAGTGAGATGCCAGAATTCTTCTGGCAACAGCCTTCCAGTCACATCCAGCTGTAGCTCATTTTCCACAGATGGCGCCAGAGCTGTCACAGAGATGTCATCAGTTGGAAGAAGAACAACTGGCTCAAATTACCCCTTGGCAAGACACGATGATGCTGGCCAGGAGGGGGGAAGTGCTTTGAAGAACTAGCCAGGACACTGGCTTCCCTCCCATCTGTACCACATTGGTCATTGTGGGGCAAAACTTCGAGGATCCTGCGGATTCATCCATGACACTCACTGACCAGACAGTGTCAGTGTCAAGAGCTGCCTTCTCTTTCCACTTATTAGGAGATTGCACCCTTGTCTCTCTCCGATAAGGCTCTGGCCATGGTGATCTGTGTGGCCATCATCTCCAGACTGGATTGCTGGAATTCATATCATTTGTAGTCATCTGAGATGGAGAGTCTGTTACACTAAATGACTTGGGAGCAGACCCTTTGCTAGTTCAAATGGTCATAGCCTCTGTCCCAGCTGATTTAGTACAATAGAGAGAATGGTAGATTAGGGGAATAGTTAAATATATCTGACATTCATCTTTTGTTAGCCATCAAATTCTATATCAATACAAAAAAACAGTTTGGGCCAGATTCTGAGCTCTGTTATACCAACGTAACCCACAATAACCCCACTTCTCTTTTATTCCACCAAAATGGAATAAAGATGCTGTTTATCCGTCTTGCCTGGTGGCCCAACCTTCAGCTTGTGTAAACTGGCATCGCTCCACTAAAGCCTCGGGAGTTAGGCTGATTTAATTTAGCTAAGAATCTAGCCTGTTGGGTTTAAATTAAACAAGCAGTTTTAGAAGGAGCAGTCAGATATCGAGACTGCTGGGCTACTAGTGCAATACAGGCGTTTTGGATTGATGAGGTTTCCCTTAATGGAAGATAGATTGTCTGTGTGGCCCTTGGTTCCTCGGGAATAGCATAAGTTCTGATGAAGGCTGCCATCAAGTGAAATCACAAACAGCAGCACACTCACAAATACTGAAGTATGATAAATTAAAGCAGAGCTGAGGTGAGAAGTATCATTTAAAGGTAAGCCCTTGAGCCATATAAAATACACCCTTCTATTAAGCCTTGTCTAACTGGACATTATGGGGAATCTCTTGGGAGTAAAAGTTCAAAGGCCCCCTCCTACTCTTGACTTCAGAGGATGTTTGCCTGCGTGAGGAACGCAGGATCATTCTCAAGGTTCATCATTCATATTTGATCTGTGATTGACCCTTGCTGCCTTACCCCAGTGCTTTCTACTGGTCAAATTATGTTAAGAACATATATAAGAACAAAATATGTTAAGAACATATATGCAGTTATCCTCTGAAAAGTAACTGTAAAAATGGCACCACAAGGTTCTGTATGGATTGCCTCTCTCAACGATTGCCATGACAACATTTTCAAGTAAAAAGATGGTTCTTCTAACTGAGCCCCGTCAGTCATCAGCAAATCCAGTTGTTTCATCACCATCAGTAATAAGTAACCCATGACTGGGACTTAGCTAGCAATTCTTGACATGATGCATGAGTCTGAATAGAATCCAGCTCACACTCCCACAGCTGCAAGGGCTGTTCAGAGCTGAAGAGCATTAGCCAAATAGTCAGCAGCAGATAGGACTTTGAGCAGGTGAGCAGAAATGCCATTTTTACATCACATGGGCACTTTTCCGAGGAAAGTGCAACTTTAAGACAGAACTGATGATCAAGTAAGATAGTTAAGTTCAGTATGTGAGGAATCTAATGATAATTGTCAGAGCAAAGCTTCTGTTAAGCCTTAACATCAAAATTATATTGTTTCTCAAAGCAAAACACCCATTTTATTTTTGGTTCTTCATTCAACAGTTTTATTTGACAAAGAGGGTGAAATATGTTGCTCAGGTTTTCATATCAGTGTTTAATTCTTGAACCCCGTGAAGTGTATTCCTTCTAAAGAACACTGTCAGGTAATTTAGGCCCCAAAATGTAGGCTTTAATTTAGATTCAGACAGTTCCCCACAGGGCCAGCTCCAGCTTTTTTGCTGTCTCAAGTGGTGAAGGAAAAAAAAAAAAAGGTAAAGCCATGATTGGAAGCAGCTCTACAGCGCCACTTCATTCTTTGGCGGCAGTTCAGCAGCTGGTCCTTCCCTCTGAAGGGGGCTGAGGGACCTGCTGCCGAATTGCTGCCGAAGACCCGGACGTGCTGCCCCTTTCCATTGGCCGCCCCAAGCACCTGCTTCCTGCACTGGTGCCTGGAGACGGCCCTGGTTCCCTGCACTGCTGGGAACCCAAACACATGAACATCCTGATAGGGGATGAGACCAAGAAAAGTGAAACCAACATATAGCCTGTTGACACACCTACTTTCACTTTCAAATTGAAAAAAAATAGTGTAAATACTGAATTTAGAATTCTTTCATCTTAAATAATTGGGGCTGAGATTATGGGTAAATTGCCCAACTCTCATTAAAATTAATTAAAATACATTAAATTAATTGTAATGGGATATGGGCATCTAAATACCCTAGGAGACTTTGAAACCCTTAATCTCAGAGTGTTATCAGAAACCCAAGGAAGAAATGAGGTCTGCTCCTCTACCCACTGAAGCCAATAGAAGATTTCCACTGACTTCAGTGAAGGCATGACTGGGCTTTCATTTCTAAAATATATTATTTTTATGTTGACATGGTCCATTTAACTTCAGGCATCACATTGCACTTCTATTGCACTTTTGTGTTCTCTAGTCCTTTTTTTCTCGCAGATCTAAGACTCGGAAATGTCTGGATGTATTTTCTCGATCCAGTGTAGGAAATGTTAATTCAACCTTTTTAACCATTGTTAATTATTCCTTATTTGTATATAGCCAGGATTGCTTCAATTGATTAAAAGTTCTGATGGATTAAAAAAGCAATTTTTGTCCAGCACATGATACTTCTTTCCCTTCAAAAGCAAACTAAAGCCCAGAACCTCAGTTGGTGCAAAATAGTATTGCTCAGTTGAAGTCAAAGTTAAGATCCAGTATGTCAATGGAATTATGACTATTTGCAGCACCTAAGGACCTGGGCCTAGGATTTTACATTACTGCATATTGCTGATTTGGACCTTTTCTTTTCAGCTTTAGTTTCAGTAAAGAAATTACTATGTGAAATTATTCTCAGCCACAGAGTCACTAGAAAACTGTGCAGCAAATTCAGCCCTAGTGTAAACAAGAACTCCATTGATGTCAGTGTCTGTATAAACCACGTTATTGGGCTGGATACTTCACTCGCTAGTTCTAATGCAAATCTGGAGTAACTCCATTAAAATAAATGGAATTATAGTGACATAACAAATTGTTGTGAACTTCATTGAGGGACCTAATACAAAGCCCATTGAAGTCAACTGGAATCTTTCCATTATCTTCAATGAGCATCAGTCCAGGTCTCTAGATTTGCATAACTCCCTTGATGCCAGCAGCGTTACTACTGACTTACAACAGAATCCCAGAGAAAAGAATTTTCTGATTAGAGATGGACCAGAACCAAGTTTCTGGATCTCAACTCGCCCAGTCTCTGCAAAAATGCGTACTCGGACATAGGTTTAAAATTGACAGCTCATACCCATCCCTAACATCATTACTAACTGTTCCCTCACTTACTCACCCACAAATCAAACCAGTTACACTGTCAATCGTCTAATTCAAAGGCATTTGTAAGTGTAAGTAATTAAGGTATTGTCCATTGAATGAATCTCTTTCTTTTATTAATGGCCATAAATGCAAGATGATAACCCTATCTCTTTCTTTCTCTTGGATGTCATTGGTGTCTTAGTAAGTGGATGTACTGTATTATGTTTCTGGACTTTCAGGATTATGATCGTGTTTTCTTTCTACGTCATTACATCTTGTTTAATATATTTCAAACATCTCTTTCTCTTTTTTTTTTTTGCTTTGTTTTGCTTTATTCTACTCATGTTAGTAAAAGGCATCATACTTCAGCATCTAGCTTGGCATACATCCCAGCAGCAATGCATCAGCCCAGATTAATGCATTGTAATATTGCTATTAATTCAGTTTGCCATGGTCATTTTTCATGTTCTGTTGAAGACAAACAAACAAGCAACAAAAATACAATTCATTCCATGCTGTCATCCCTTTGTCCTGACCAGAACAACTCGATCGTGTTGAAGAAGGCATGAACCATATCAACCAAGACATGAAGGAGGCTGAGAAAAATTTAAAAGATTTAGGGAAATGCTGTGGCCTTTTCATATGTCCTTGTAACAAGTAGGTACTGGGTACCGGCTCTGCTATGTGGTGTCCAGTTTTTTGTCACAGTGAATGTCTGAAGTTTGTCTTTTTTTTCTTTGTCCTTTTCCATCTGCTTCATTCTGTGGGGATAAAATACTTGTGTTTAATCAGAACAACTGGAACGCATCGAAGAGGGAATGGACCAAATCAATAAGGACATGAAAGAAGCAGAAAAGAATTTGACGGACCTAGGAAAATTCTGTGGTCTTTGTGTCTGTCCATGTAACAAGTAGGTGCTGCCTGCCTGCCTGAATCTTTTTGAGCACTCAAGGCTGATCTTGAAAGCCTTGTGACACTCATCCTTGCTAGACATATGGACAGGATGAGCATGTGGCATGCAGATAGAACGATTCTGGTTCCAATGCATTCATCTCATAGTGTAGACAATTCAGTGGGAATTACTGTAGATGCATTAAAATCAGGCATACTGCAGTGAAAGCTTTACTGTAAACACCTTTTAATAATAAAAGTTTCAACATTTTACAGAAAGTGTACTCCATGGGACTAGTACCTAGCTGACAAATATCATGGTAACATAAGGGCTGTTTTTTTTCTGGAGACCCTAAATTTTAAAACACATTGTCATGATCAATGTTAATAAAGTTTTTAAGACTCATAGCTCAAACATGCAGAAGAGGTCCTTTGGGACAAATATCTCTAACAATTATGGAAGAGAAATCATATCTTCTCATTGCTCAGCAACTATCTCCCTTGACATGATCTTGAAAGAGACATGTTTTGCAATTTGATCTCAACCTACAGTATTTACTATCTTGTTGCAAAAAATCAAATTTTCGAACCACTAAACTGGTCATGCAAAATTTCTCTCCGTTGGATAGGGCGTACACTAAGCAGAAATGTTGAAATGTGTCTAGTTTGCTTGCATGCCATCACACTCAAATGAAACTCTTATCCAAGCACAACGAAGTTTGTTTCAAATGTAGCAGAAAAATGTGATATGTGGTTGGGTGGGTGAGGAAGCGAGGAGATACACTGGGAAGATCAGATTTCTCAATGATAAAAGACCAAGCATGCAGTCAGACAATTTGAAGGATATTGAGAATAGAGGGTTATGGAGACTACATTTATAATTAACCAACCCAAAGGTTTCACTGAGGGTTGGGTGATTATACCATGTTACAGTCTTCTGAGGGGCTTGATTTAGTTCACAACTGGGGTCTTATCATGCAGCTATTCTTAGCAAAACTGGTCAAAACTCCCCTAGATTTCCCTGGGAATTTTCCCTGAGTAAGAACAGCAGGATTGGCATTTTTCTCTTAGCAATCACAGGGTTTTTTTTAAAGTTAATTTCTTGAGAGGAAATGTAATCCTGGTATTTTTTTGGGAAAGGGGAACGGGACATAAATGCAGTGGTTGAACTTAAAAAGTCAATTTTCTTACTCTGATGTGCTGCACTAGAGTATAAATACCCACTCTGGTATATATGTTGCCCCAGAGTGTGTCTAACCTTGCCTGGGTGCACAAGGTGGTGCTGGGGAGAGAACTCAAGGAGACACACGTGCACCCATATGCCCTATGAGAGGCTTCCTGCCACCTGGACTCTAGCACTGGTGTGGAGTTTCGGTTCTAGCCCTGGCTTCCCTCTGCACTGGGGTGTGGAGCTGCAGGGAAGGAGCACATACTGTTTCCTTTCACAGGGTAGATCAGTAGCCACATTTTTCCAGCTCTCCTGGAGTCATTGTACCTGAGATAGGTACAATCCCTCTGGGAGTTCCTGTTGGGGAGGGAATCCTCTGCAAACCCTATGCCACAAGTTAGCCGTTTAAGTACAGAAAATCCCATGGGCTATTGCAGTAAATCTTGACTTTTTGACTGTATGATCTGCCAGGAATGCCATTAAAAACTCAGGGCCAGATCATCAGCTGGTGTGATTCAGCTTAGCTCCATTGGCACCCACACAGCTGTGTCAGTTTACACTGCCTAAGAATTTGGCCCTCAAATATTTACCACTTCATGGTGATGGCAGTACCATGGACTCTCCTGAGTGCATACAGAAAGGATCCTGCAGGTTTTCGGGGTGGTACATATTAGTTTTTAAAGTCACTGCACTACTAATTGAGAATACTTTTTCAAAGTATCACATGGAGCCAGACACAAGTGTCTCAATAAGCAAGTGATATGACCATTCAGTGGGGGTACTCACGTTTTAAGGCAGAATTGGGCTCGTATTGCTTTTAGTGGCAGTTCTCACAGACGTCAAGCCAGGAATCAACTGCTTTAGAAAGGGCGACTGTTATTAGGAGTGCAATTTGGTAGGAAGTAAAATCCATAAGGGCCTAAATACCAACACCACTACAGCATGTTCCCACAATTCCTTTTCCTGGGTAGCCATAAATGAGGAGAAACTTTCACATATAATAATTCCCTGCTACATGTAAATAATGTTAAATGAACCATGTGTTCTAATTTAGGGCCCATTCCTACTTTTCTTTAGCAGCCAAAATTGTCATTGGGTGAAATCTTGGCCCCATTGAAGTCAATGATAAAACTTCCATTGGCCGCAATAGGGCCAGGATTTCACCCACTGATTTTGGGTGGGAGGTTGGCATGCAAAAAAAGTGAAGGAGGAGGCACTGGGTGGGATATAAGAACTCACTGGAGATATCTTACTCTCTGCATGTGGCACAGGTCTAAAAGAAAATGCATAGCAATAATTCTTATGTGCAGCATTTGGGGTGATAATCACTAGCCCTGTTTAGAGACATTTCCCTAATTCATTTCCAGAAATGAAGGTGTATCATACATTTCACCTAGCAAAAAAAACCTCAATTTCTTTTGTCTTACTAAATTCTAAGAGGTAAAAACAGCAGAATTGATGACTCTCTGGGAAATCCCTTTCAATGCCGTTTTACTGATACCTTTTTGGTACGTAACTCATCTTTGCACGAAACAAATTCCTAGCAGCCCCAGGGAGTGTGGAATTACGTGATGGGAGTATCTAAAGCTTAGTTCAGTAACCTCCCCAATTCATCTTAAAGTCTGTTCACTCCCTCCACAAAAGTGCAAGCTGCAGGGCTGTTTCTCACGCACAGTCATAGGCGTGTGCAGAATGGGGAAATTGGAATTGGTCATTCCCAAGAGCTTGGCTGAAAACAGGCTGTTTCTGGAACAAAATGAAGTTCTTTGGTTACAGACCCAAAAAGCTCATGATTCTCTGATCACTTTAGTGTCAAAACAACCCAAATTATGCTGCACATTTTAATATCTGCCACTGCTGGTATGCCTGGATTTTAATTTTTCTCATATGGCGACTCAGTCAAAAATGGCTCTTGGAAAGTTTGCATAAGCTAAAGAAATGACCCGTTGGAAGGCAATTTTTTTAAGTCCTGAGGTTTCAGGTTCCTGAAGAAGGCCAAGATCTGTTTTTGCCTGGGCGTTGCTCATTGTGAAGGCTGTTACTGCTGGTGCATTAAGAGTATGATGAACCCCTGGGGCAGTTGTGCTTAATGAGAATGCGTCACTTCTTATTCATGCCTGTAGCTGGTGCATGAAGATAGTGTAGAGGAATTTCCCTTTCTGATGCTAGTTTGCTTGTATTTCTTTTCGCCTGCACTCATCCCACTTCTGCCTATTTTACTTTTTGTCTCTGTGGATAAAGGTTTGTACATCAACTGTCTATGTATGGTTACTATTTTCAAGTACCGATATATTATTTAGAAATCGAATGAAATTACAGTCACTGACTCAAACGCTAAAAACAAGTTCCTCCTCCCACAATGCTATATATTTTAAAAAAACATCAGAAAGGTTAGGGCCTGAGGTGCCCACTGTGCCACAGATTTTTTTTAAAAAAGGACTCTTTTGCATGAAAATGTGTTAAAATCGAGCCTAATCTATTTTTCTCTAAGCCAGTGTGTTGCTGTGATGTGATGTACACACTATATTTGGCAGTTTTGTTTTTATGTCTGTCTGCCAGTGTGTTCTCTGTGTTTTATGTCAAAGTACACGTGTTGCTGTAATACAATTCAATGTTCTCCCCGTTTTCGTTATTTTTATTTTATTTTTTTTTTGTTCCAAAACCCAGTGTGCAATGTTGCAGACTCGACAATTGCAATTCGCTCTATTGGAAATGAAATCTCGGAGCACTCTAGTTGTTGTGGCAGTGGAAAAAAAAAAAGTTTTGTTGAGGTTTATGATATATCGGTATACGATAAATGCCCCTCTAGCTTAAAACTCATTTGCTTGATGTAGCTCTTAGCTTGCAGAAGTAAAGATTTTTGCACTTGTCTCTTCGTACTTGGTGCTTTCTTGCTCACCCTCTCTTTTGCATAGGCTTAAATCAAGTGATGCTTACAAAAAAGCCTGGGGCAATAATCAAGATGGGGTGGTAGCCAGCCAGCCAGCACGTGTTGTGGATGAGCGGGAGCAGATGGCCATCAGCGGTGGCTTTATCCGCAGGTGAGCCTTGTTATCAGTTTTCTTTCTATTTTCCCTGGTGCTGATTTATTTAGATTTCTTCCATATGGTCCGAAATCCTGTATTCTTCATTAATTCACTCTGTGGCACTGGGGAAGTTACTTAGGCCAACATTTTCTACTGATGAGTTGGCACGCTGTGATTTTCAGAGGTGCTGAATACCAGCTGCTCCTGTTGACATCAGTTGGACTTGTGGGTGCTCGGCTGATCTGAAAATCAGGCCCTATGTACCCACACTGAGGCTCCTTCAGTTTCCCCAGCTGTAAAATGAGACGAATGATAATAATTACTTGACCAAGGAATTGCTAGTACTCAGGCGCTGACCCTGCAAAGTGCAGCACATGGGTCGACTTCTCTGCCCACATGGTCCCCATTGACTTTAATGGGTTTCTGCATGGGCACAACACAATGCAAAAAAAGGGGGGGAGTCTAAGTAATTAATGATTGTAAAGTACTTTGAAGATGAAAAATTTCCTATAAATGCCAGTTTATTATTACAGTCCCAAGATACCTAGTGGTTATCATAGAGCATCAGCACTGGCGTGCACCACCAGATTTAAAACTCCTTAGTTTCTATCTAAGGGTACGTCTACATCCAACCTCCCAGCCTGGGTGGACAGGGTTGGTCTAGCAGAGCTCACATTAGGTCTGCAAGAATGGCTGTGTAGACAGCACTGTGAAGTGGTGGCTTGAGCTAGAGGCTGGAGCATAGGCTCTGATGTCCACACCGCTCCCTAGGCGCCAGAACCCATGGTGCAACACCTGCACAGCTATCTTTAGGATGGGACCATGAGCCCCACCAGCCCCAGGCTGTCAGCCTGGGGTGGAAGGCTCATGCTGCGTGCTATGGAGATGTTCCCTAAACGAATAGCAGTGCAGACTCCCACTCAACAAGGCCCTCAAGCAAGTGCATAACTTACAGCACATGAGTGGTGCTGTTGTCTTCAGTGCAACTACTCAAAGCTTAAAATTATGTACAGCCTGATGCCCCTTGCTGAACTGGGGCCAAAGTGCAGTATCTGGGATGCTGTGGTGCACTAACTGCAGTTTATTGTTGCCATGTAATGGCCACCTCTTGGTATGTGGTGCTGAAATGAAATCCACTGTAACAGAAAAATGTGCTGACTTGACTTCCCATCTGCTAACCTTCTCTTTTAGCTAAGGGGACAGTGGTAAGTAAATATTGATTACTGTGTCTATAAAACAGATATGTAGGTGGCAATGCTATCAGTTAAGTTCAGAATGACAGAAAGGCCTACCAGTATGCAAAGCTTTGCTCTATGAAGACTGAGGTAACTGGATTAATAGGTAAATATTCTTCTGTCAACTACTAACTATTCTCTTTTTGGATGCCGTGATGAAGGGAGATGTGTGTACTGTGATGGGACAGGAGGATGTGGGACTGGTGGAATCTCCATCGTTAGAGGTTTTTAAGCCCAGATTGACAAAGCCTTGGCTGGGATGATTTAGTTAGGGTTGGTCCTGCTTTGATCAGGGGGTTGGATTAGATGACCACCTGAGGTCCCTTCCGACCCTGATAGTCTATGATTCTATGATGTGGGGACCCAGCTGCCACTGAAGTACATTGAGACTGCCATTTACCTTTTCACCCCTAGAAGGCGTCCCCTCCCAGTCAGGTATGTGACACAGAGGTGGACTATCACAGGGGAAGCTTACGTTGCTGTTGCCTGTGCCATATTTGTTCTGTGGCTAAACGGAAGACATCTGCCTTGAGGGTTATCCATCTGCCACCTTTTGTGATCCATTAAGAAACACAAGAGATGGTGAAAAGCAGTGACTTTCCAAGCAGGCCAAGCTTTTTCCAGTGTTTGAATCACCGACCAGTGACTCCCTGCGTAACTGGCCAACTATTAGAGCTGATGCATAATTCAAGACTCAACGGCTGAGTTCTTTTGCAGGGTCTGCTCACCGCCAGCTAGAATTTTCTCTTTAAGCTGAAAAAATCAGATGGGTTGAATGGGGGCAATGGGAAATTTATACTGACACTGATGAATCCAAGAGAAATTTGATGCACTTGTTTATTTTTTTAATTACTTAAAAATTAATCTTTTAAGCCAAAAGCTCCTCCATAGTGCTTTGATTAGGCTCAAATCTGCCAGATAAGCACTGTCATCAGGCGTTAGGCATAGGTAACAGGTGGATGGGATCTCTTTGCTCAGCACCCCAAAGGTAGCTCCCAAATATTCTGTTCACTCATAGGCAAAACCTCAAGTCCAAGAGTAGCAATGCTCAGAAGAACCATCACTAAAGGCAGCACTGCTGGTAGTGACAGCCCACTACTTCTGGCAGTGGCAGGGTTAGAGTGGTTGATGATGAATGGCCCAGAGAAAGGTTGAACAGCTCCAGAGCAAAGGGAGATGTCGGGATGGGTAGTAGCTGGCAGGGCTGAATGAACGAGGGCTGCTGGATAGCTGCCTAGGTACCCAGACTGGTTGAGTCCATCTCCACTCAAAAGAATTGTGTACTCCCTCACAGGGTAACAAATGATGACCGAGAAGGCGAAATGGACGAAAACCTTGAACAGGTCAGCGGCATCATTGGAAATCTCCGTCACATGGCCCTAGATATGGGCAACGAGATTGACACACAGAACCGCCAAATTGACAGGATCATGGAGAAGGTGAGGGCTTACTTGCCTCTTGGACTAACAACTTTTCCAAACTAATCCTAACAAGTCACATTGCCCAGCAGTGCCAGACAGAATGCCCCCCCCCCCACGCCTTTCATCAAGCCTTCACCTGCAGCATCCTGCCAATTCCCCACCTCCAACCCCACAGAGACCCTTCAGCAATTACTCTGCAGAGACCCATTTTTTTGGCCCTGGGAAGAGGGAGCTGGGCCCAGGAGCTGGCAGATCTCTGCCAGATTCTACACCCCTGCCCCAAAATTCTTCTGGGTGCTACTACAATACAAATAATCAATATTACATTTGAAATCACTATTAAAACCATACCTGCTAAAAAGTCAGGGCCACCATTTCAACACCAGACCCCTCCTGCAGTTCTCTGGAGTTTGGGTCTCTTTTTCCATTCAAAGAGCTGACAACAACTTCCATGCTTAATTATGAATCCATTAGCCGAAGATCCACATAGTTCCTGCCTTTGTATTGGCAGATCTCCCTAAGGGAACTGAAAGGAAAATAAGGGGGCAGAACCTCAGTGGCTTAAATCACTGTGTCTGTATTGACTTCAGTGGAGATTTACACTATCTGAGGATCTGGCCCAAGAAGTTAATGCTGACCTAAGCCAGAATAACTTGCGTTACTGAGCCTCCTCATCTGGGGGGCCAATAGGGAGTGAAGTGGCTGCAAGTGCTTTTTCACTGACTAAATCAGAGAGCCAAGTGCAAGACATATGCGCACTCAGCCACAGGTGCTGGAACTAGGGATGCTGCTGCACCCCTTGGCTTGAAGTGGTTTCCATTAAATACAGGGTTGACAGTTTGGTTCAGTGACTCTCAGCACCCCCACTATAAAAACTGTTCCTGCACCCTGACACTTGGGGACATGTAGCACTTTGTGACGTTCCTTGTCAGACTGCAAGCCCATGAAGCAATGAATGAAGGACTTCATGATTTGATGACAGTGACTGCACCTGTGACGGACATCAGGGTGGGTCAGATTATGTAAAGAACATGTTTTCTTCAGACGAGCAAGCTAAACTTTATAAAGAAAGGGAGCTGGGATACACGGAGAAACGCACGACCGTGCTCACGGCACCACCTGTAAAACTTCACACTTCTGGAGTGAGGAAAACTGACATGGGGCGTTATGTGATTGCTAATATTCAGCTCAGTGCTGAATGAAAATTGCATATCTGTGATAGGAGAAGGGATCACAGTGTTGCATGGCATGTGTCATATCTGTCTTGGAAATGGGAGGCATAGTACACGCGTGCTTTTTTAGATGAAGTGCAGGAGTGCATGCTATGCCATGCTGGCAGCCAACAGTAGCACGACACTCACACAACCTTACCAGTAGGTGATTTAACACAGATGACATTTTGGTGTGTGGCATTTGTGCCTACGGGACGTAACGATGCACTGAATACTGGCTAGGAATATCCCGTTGCTGGGCTGAATCCAGTTCTTGCTTAGAAAACATCCTGGCTGATGTTGAAAACATAGGCTAGGCACTTTGTGTAGGTAAAGCCTGGGGGTGAGATCTTTAGCTGGTATAAATGGATGTAGTTCAGGCGTTATTTCACCTGCACTGATTTAGACCAACTGGAGATCTGACCCTCTGTGCAAACCTCTTGGACAGCTAGGTACACAACAGGCTACAATCTGGCTTCTTAAACTAACACAGATGTTTAAATCCAGCCGGAGGTGCAGCACTGACTTGGCAGGATTCTTGATTTCTCAGCTTTTGGCTGAGAACGCTGACCCATGTGCTTCTGAATAGTGGATCTGCACACCATGCTCACGGAGCAAGCTTTGTATCTTTGAAAAGGTAAAATGAGACAGTGTTCACTGTGTGCCGACTCTGCGTAAATTCCCAACGTCCTTCCTTAAAGCTTATTGTCAGTGGAGACCATTTCCCATCCATAGCATGTTCCTTCATTCTAACCAAACACCTGCAATACAGACCAACACAGCAAAATAGGCTACCACCCAGCTCACCGGGGTAAGTGCATCACACAAATATAGCATGTTAACCCCCTACTCTGGATCAAGAGAAAATAATGGATCTGTAAGTTGACCAAGTCCTTGGCTCATGAAAACAACCAAGGAACAGTACCAATACCATTCCCTCTAACCCTACTTCAAGCTATGAGATTTAAGACCAGCAAAGCTGGATCAGGTCAACTTCGAGGGAAAACCCAGGTGCTCCTGAAAGTGGTGATGGTAATTCAGTAGGAAGGACTCTTCCCCATGGGTCAGTAATGGACTAATGATCTGTCCTAGTGGTATGGGGCACTGTGCTGCTGAAGGGGCTGTTATTCAGAGGAGATGGGAAACTGCAGCCTTGCTCACTTGGAGTCATTAAAAATCCCCTTGCTGCCACTCTCTGTAAAAGCGGAGGTTCACAGCAATGCTGGCTCTGGGTGCTTATATGGCACTGGACTTAAGCTGGATCTGTGAGCAACTTGAAACTACCTCAGAGGACAGAGCTCTTGACTGACCTATCCAACTACGGAGAGTGGTAAATAAAAGCCTTTGCTGTTTCCCTCTCTTAACTCAGAGATCCAGATATAAAAACTCAGGAACATCCTGGAGATTTGATACATTCTCCAGAGGACTTTGGGTTACAATGAGCCATAAATATGGTGTGGGGTTTTCAAAAGGGCTTTGCTTCAGCCTACCTTTGCCCTCATTGAGGTTAATTGTAAGACTCCCACTGAGTTCAGTGGCTACCCATGGCCTTTACCATTTTCAAGGAGACGGTCATGCCTTCGTCTTTGACGAACTATAACCTTGCCCCAGCATTGTTCCTGTTCCTTCCTGGAAAACTGTTCATGGTCTTCTAGCATTCTAACATTTCAAAAGAAGCACCATTTGCCATGAACAAACGCAGATATCTAGAGATACCTGGGGCCAAATCCACATCCACTACAAATGCTCCAGTGATGTCAAAGGACCTATGCAGATTTACACTTGCTGAGGGACTGGCCCACAGATAAACCGAAGTAGCAGTGCATTCATTACGGTACTAAAAATATCTTTCTGCGTAGCATTTGTCAAATCAATTATGGCACACAAGGCAGCAGACACTAAAGAAAAGATTATCGGCATGTCCATTTTGTCACTTATAGAAAGAACTTGAAAGGCCCATGTCTGGAGAAGTCACTGTGCTGCTCTGTGCTTCAGTTTCCCCACCTGTAAATAGGGATAACTGTACATACCTCTCAAATTCAGTAAAACATATTTTATATGCCATAGAAAATTGGAGACTGCAGCAGATGCTAACAAACAGAGACAAACCACAGAAATACTAATGCATTTTCCAAAAGATAGGTACAGGGTTCTCCATTAAAATCTTCACAAGTGCCTGAGCAAGGCATTAATGTTATCGGAGTATTCATGGCATTCTCTAACCTATAGCACAGAAAGAATACTACCATGTCATTGTCAGCTTACAAAGGCTAACACATGGTGATGAGTCTAATATTAATGGCTCAACTTTATCAAAGGTGCAGAAACATAAACAATGCCTAGCGCTGAGCTAACACTTTACAGAGGTGGTAAAATAACACAACCTCACTCTTAGCCAGTGCCTTTTCATCTAGCTCGCTGGATTATCTGTATCCCCATTTTGCAGCTCTGAAAACTGAGCACAGAGAAAGGAAGTGACTTGCCCAAGGACAGCCAACTGGCTAGTGGCAGAGCCAGGCCTAGAACCCATTGCTCTAGCCTCTGCTCAGGAGAATCATAACAGGGGGGGTGGTTGGTTTGTTCAGGAAGGTAAAAGTTCTCTTCCCCAGAGTGTTTTTACCTGCGAATGAGCTAGAAAGAGGCTCCAGAAAGACCCATGATTTCAGACTGCAGCACCAATTTTTCCACCAGGTTTGGTTCTATACAGAAATCTTTATAAACCCAGGTCTCACATCTCCGGCCACACAAATGAGGGACAAAACTCCCGTCAAAACCAGTCGGAGCAGGACCAGACTTGAAATGACAGAACCATGTCGCCATAGTGCTACCTGGATAGTCATCATGAAAAGCAACACTCAGACAATACTGAGCTAATAAAATGAAATGGACACTTGCACATTTGAAATGAATGCTACCAGAGCTCTCACCCTTCCCAGAGGGTTGCCAGCCTCCCAGGACTGTCCTGGAGGCTCCAGGAATTAAAGATTAATCTTGAATTAAAGATTATGTCATGCAGTGAAACCTCCAGAAATACACACAGCCCCAGCTGGCAACCCTGCTTCCCATACCTATATATAGTGGGCTATCAACACTGAAGAACATTTGGGACTAGATCCTCAGCTGCTGTCGACGTAGCAACAGCCACTTGGATACAGCTGCACTGATAGACTTCCGTTTTGATAATGCTCTTTTATCTCCAAAGCTGACTTTGGGCAGTTACCACAACCCACAGTCAAAGGGAGATCCAATTAACAAAAGAGTTTCAGTGCCAAAAAAAAGAGAGTTGTCTAATTTTCAAAATTACTGGGCAACAATGACATTATACGAAGGATGAATTTAACCCACTGTGTTCAATAAGATCCAGTCTGATTATTTCAAATGATATTTACATTTCTCAAAAGGAATTGCCATCCTGTTCTTATAATGATATTCCAGTGAGCTCCAAAATGGTGAAACCTGTATTTCTGGACTCTTTCCTTTCACATAGAGCCCTCTACAAAGTGTTGCAGGGAGTGTGCTGAGTGTCTCTTTTAGAACCAGTGTCTGAGGAGGCTCCAGAAATCTTATCTCTTTGCTTCTTTTTGTGGACCTAATCCTGCCTGACATTCCCATTAACTTCAATGGGATTTTGAGGTGCAACCACATATGAGGAGTAAAAGATTGGGAGCATTGTAAGTCCTTGTATCCATCTGACACCAGAGCATGCGGTGGAACTGATGGGCCAGATCCTTGGTCTCTCTCAATTCCCCTTTGTGCTATTATCTGCTGGTGAAAATTAGAGTAGCCTTGAGGCTGCTTTAATTTGCACCAGTGCCAGCTGATCTTGTGGGAAGGGTGAAAGGGTGGCATAATGCCTCCTATTCCCTTCCCACCACAGGTGCAGCAAGTGCTGCTCTGGCCTGAGGATTCAGTCTGATATATTTTCAAAAGAAACTTGTCTCTTCTCAATGGCTTTACATGAGAGCACAATCTAGCTCTCTGTCCTGATGGTTCTCTGCTGCTTTGCCAATGGAACAAAAACAAAAGTGTTAGGCAGCCTGGAGAAGTTTTAGATCATCATGCAGCCAGGGCAGAGCCCAGATCCTTTACATCCCATATGGTTATATAATATCAAAGCTGAATACAGCCTTACGTCAGTAAAAACAGCACATCTGTTACAACTGTTGATGGATGAATTTCAAACTGGGTCAGATTCCTAGCATTAACTTCAATGGTGCTATATCAGCTCACACCCACTAGGGATGTGGTCTAGCATTTGGCAGCTCAGAGAAAAACCTGAAATGTGAGATGTTTTTCCAAAGTTTACCTGAATCTCTTGAGCTTGCAAATTTGGGTGGGACTTCCATGCAAACAGGTGATTTCTATTAGTTGCAGAATCACACAGTTTAAGGTCAAAAGGGGCCAAATCTTCCTGCTGGGCCGCCAAAAATACAAGAACAGCCAATTTCATGGTATTTCTGAGCTTGTCCTTCCTGAGTTGGCCAGGATCAGGAAGCAGAGAGGTCCCGGATGGGTGACATACTCTACTACATATTTAGCAAAGCAGATGTTCTCTCTCTGCTATGTAATCAGTTGTTTCTTTCCTTCCTTCCCCCTAGGCTGACTCCAACAAAACCAGGATTGATGAAGCCAACCAACGTGCAACAAAGATCCTGGGCAGTGGTTAAATGCCATGTAGTGCATTTCCCTCCTAGCACTGTCCCAGACGGCAGTTTCTTCACGCTTTTCTCATGGTATTTACCTACTAGGTTTGCACACATGCACATATCAGCCCCCATTGTAAATGTTGTCCTGTGTAGTTTGTCAGCTTTCCAAAAATGATACTTGTAATTATTTTTTTCTAGATATCTTTCTTTCCAAAGGTTGTATATAGTGCTGATCCGATGGCTGGAGCTCACTTTGAAGTTTGGGGGGGGATTGTTTGATTGGGGTTTTTTTTGTTTGTTTGTTTAGATTCTCTCTCTCTCTTTTGGGTTGCTTTCTTTTTCTTTTATCAGGTTTGCTGAATGACAACAATGTTGGAATGCTAACTGTGCTGTTAACCTTTAAATATACAGTATTGTTCTTGTAAAACTGTGACATTCCACAGAGCTACTGCCACACTCCTGTCTTTGGGTATCCCTTAACCTTACTGTCTTCTGTTCTCCATTGCTGTCATATGTTGTTATGATTTCATGATAAGACAATGTGGAATTATATAACTATAACAAGCATTGCACTAAAAAGTGATGTGATTTATGCATTTATGCATGAGAAATAACTAGACTTCTAGACTCCTACTTAAACAAGACTTTTCCCATGGCAGTAGCACATCCACAAATGACAACAAAAGCATGCTCGGTATTGGGACTGTGTTATACCAGCAAGTATGCAGTAGTGCCACTTTTTTCTTGTTGATCTATATACAGTTTTTAACCATGATCATTTTTTTTAATTATGAAAAAAAAGATGGATTGGACACTCACCATTTCATCATTGCCAGTAAAATTGAACCTTTGGCTGAAAATATGTCAAAGGCAAAAAGAAATAGATGTAATATATTGGGTTTGTCTGTTGCTTTTGAAGATTATCTTTTGGAGGAAACAACTACCATAGGAATTGATGCAAAGAGATGTAATTTTTTATAAGGCTCTATGTTACTAGTCACTATCCTCGTGTGGTTTGTTATCAGTACAGTTCTCTGTTGCTTACCTAGGGCTATGCACACCAAATTGCTGAGATGTTTAGTAGCTGACTTAATGAAAAATAATAATAAAAAATAACCTACATGAATGAAATCTAGATAAACTGTGAGATAAATATCATTGCCGCATGTAATATGAAATTCTTTCTGTCTCCTGTCAGTTTGTGACGTGATTGACATTTTGTAGCTAGTTTAAAAATTATTAAAAATTATAGACCTCGGAATCTGTGCTTCCATTATCCATTTGTCGGCCTGTGTGTCAGTGATCCCTTATTATTTTCCACCTGCGTGTGAAAAGGGAGCCAGGGATGTGGTCCAATGGCTCTTTGCAAATCACTGGTATGTAAGGGCTGGCAAGAAAAGATTTCCATTGGGGATGCTAATTAAAGTGACAGGGAACTATTCCGAACAAAAGCGGTTTGCACCGAGCAAACTGTGATGTGATTATTGTTTTAAATGACCTGGTTTTGGGGAGCTTGCTAAATGCTGAGATGAAACCGTCTCCCTGTTCTCGAGGAGAAAATAGAATCAATGTGCCAGATCCCCAGCTAGTATAAACCAGTGTAGCTTCACTGAAGTCAATGGAGTGTTCTTGATTGATACCAGCTGAGGATCAGGCCTCGTGTTATTAATATAGCAGTATTCACAGAACCCTAGTAACTGTAAAATTTGTATAGCCTGGTAGGAATGCCTTTAACAAGGGATTAAATATTTACTGACAATGAATATGATTAAAAATAGGTTTGGTATATATTTTCCAGGTATTTTTCTTATGGGGAGTCCAATTATTGTTAGCTCTACGTGAGTGAACAATTCATTCACATGGCCCTCTGTCAAAACATATAAGAAAGCAAATGCCTGGCTGTGTTTGTTCTTGCAGTTCTTTATTTTTAGTATCTGTTATCATTCCATTTGTGCAAATAATTTCCCCCACTTTCTCTTGCTAAAGGGTAAACTTCTGGCAAATATTATTATGGATCAGACTATGCTAAAATTAAAGAGCTATGTCAGACTCAGGAAATGTGCAAAACCATGGGCTTAGATTTCCAAGAATGGGTGTCTACGTTGAGAGTCCTAAAGCCACATTCACATGATTTATACCCCCTGAAGATCTGGCCCCACATTCTGATGTTATTAACACCCTTCTAAATAAGTGAGCAAATTGTCAAAATATAAAAGCATCACTGATAAATTTGGCAGATGACGCAAAAATTGGCGGCGTGGTAAATAATGAAGAGGACAGGTCACTCATGCACCACGATCTGGATTGCTTGGTAAGCTGGGTGCAAGCAAGCAATGTGTGTTTTAATATAGGACAAGGAATAAAGAATGCAGGTCATACTTACATGCTGGCGGGGCTCTATCTTGGAAAGCAGTGACTCTGAACAGTTCATGATGGATAAAAAGCTGAACATGAGCTCCCAGTGCAACACGGTGGCCAAAAGGACTTACTGTGATCCTTGGAGGCATAAATGAAGGAATCTCAAACAGAAGTAGAGAGGTAATTTTACCTCTGTATTTGGCACTGGTGCAACCACTGCTGGACTAGTGTGTCCAGGTCTGGTGCCCACAATTCAAGAAGGATGCTGATAATCTGGAAGGGTTAGGAGAAGAGCCACCCAAGTGATTAAAGGATTGGAAAACATCTATTTATCTTAACAAAGAGATGGTTAAGGAATGACTTGCTCGCACTCTGTAAGTACCTACATGGGGAACAAATATTTAACAATGGGCACTTCAGCCTACCAAACAAAAGTATAACAAGATCCAACGGCTGGAAGTTGAATCTAGACCTGTGGTTTTCAACCTGTTTTCATTTGTGGACCCCTAAAAATTTTCAAATAGAAGGGAAGACCCCTTTGGAAATCTTAGACATAGTCTATGGGCCCCCAAGGGTCAGCAAACCACAGGTTGAAAACCACCGATCTAAACAAAATCAGACTGAAAAGAAGGTGTAAATATTTAACAGTGAGAGTAATAATAACTTACCAAAATGATGAATTCTCCATCACAGGTGATTTTAAAATCAAGATAAACTGTCTTTTCTAAAATATCTGCTGTAGTTCAAACGGGAATTATTTTGGAGACGTTCACTGGCCTGTGCTATGAAGGAGGCTGGACCAAATGATCACAGTGGTTCCTTCTGGCCTTGGAATCTGTGACACATGTGTAAATGCCCAGATGCACACTCCAGTCACTAATCCCTAAATGTAAATCTTCATGCAGAGCCCAAGTCCTATCTCAGCTGAAATTCACACCGGGTGGGGAGGTCAGTACAAGGCTTTACAAAGGGACACGTAGGGGGAATGTTAGCTGAGTAAGCAACCAGGCAGAGTTTGTATGGAGCCGGTGTGGGGTCCACCAGAGCTTTGCTGGGTTCAACAGATGACTGGGTTGTCCAGATGCCCAGCCTCATCGTCTGAAATGTTGCCTCCAAACTCAGATCTAACCAAACATTTGTTGATCTCTGTAGAAGCACGGCTGACATCTAAAATAATGTGTTGTTTCTAAGCCGCATATTACAGGTCCCCCTCTGTACTGAGCCTTGGAGGATATGAGTTGGGACAGCCCCCAATTACAGAGACTTGGCTTGTTAGCTCAAGCTGTAGCAGCTTGTGCTTTTAGCCCTGGAGATCATTGATTCGGTCCCCAGTATGTAGGCCAAGATGGAGGCCGTCACACATCCTGGCCACTTCCTACTCTCAGAAGGAAACAGAAATACCAAATTACCATAACAGAGGCTAATCTTGGGGGATCTCTGACCAGGGGGAAATTCCGAAGAGGTTAGCTCATGAGAAAGTCAATTTTCATGAGATATCCTGCCTGATTTCTTCAGCCAGAAAAGTGAGGAGAACGCTGAATCAGCTTTGTATGAATTACGTAGGCTTCTCTGAACCAGACCTTGAAGCTTCTGGAACTTTGACACTCATTAGCAGTACATAGCTTCAACTATTTTAATCTCCAATTACAATCTTCTTGTCTGACCTCCTGCATAACACTGTTCCAGCAAATTTTACTCAGCGATTCTTGCGTCAATCCCGCATCATTTATGGTTGAAGTGGAGCATAAATGTGGAAGGGAAATATCCAGTCTTGCTGGAGAACTGATCACACCTCTTGGTCAACATATTTCCTTTTAATTATTATTATTTAGAAAGGGGAAAGGTAATTAAAAGACAATAAAGAGCATAAGCTTTCAGAGACAAAATTAAAACTCTCAATTTTCATGCACTAAATGTGATGCATCCTTCGATGCTGTCACTAAGTAGCTGGCCCCTCTGAATGAAGAAGGTCCAACTTCCCTGTGCCAAAGCAGGTGCTCCTAGTTTGGCCAGTTAAGAAGGCAAGGTAGCACCTGGGGCTATAAATGATCAGGGGGACTCAATGCTGCAGGAAGTCTTTGAAGGGAGCTGTAGGAGGTTCCTGGGGGAGAAGACTGACTTCCAAGCTGGAGCTGAGAGCCAGAAAAGACTGAAAGCAGGGGAGGGGTTTAGATCGTGCACTAAAGGCAGGGGGAATAGCAGAAGAAGTTGCCTGCTGACTTCCTAGCTGGAGCACCAACACCAAAGGCTGGAAAGGGCTGAAGACAGGGCAAGAATGGAGCAGCTACCTGCTGGTATCTTGATGATTGAGACTGGACCCAGAGGGCTGAAGTTCAGGGTGCAGTGGTAGGGCCGACCTGTTGGCCTGTCTGGGATATGAGAGGCTCATGAAACAGGGGGAGTGATGGACATGTCCCTCGTGAGGATGAACTGCTGGCTGAGAGGCTGGGAAGAGCAGGTGCACTCCACCTAGAAGGGCTGGGGTAGCTGTCCTGGCAGAAGACGGGAGAGGACTGAAGCAGAGCCTGGGTGTGGTGGAAGATGCTGGCGTGTAGTATGTACTCTGTCAAAGGACTAGATGCTGTGGGACTTTAGGGACTATATGCACTGGGGAGGAGAGTGATAGACGGGCTATGATTTGGGACTCTTTTAATGGATTATTTGTACTAGGTTTCTGTAACAAATTGGCCCCATGGATGGGGGGTGGGATTATTACTGAAACAAGAGAGTCTGTCGTGGAGAATCTAGGGGCCTGGGAGGGGAAGTGGGAGGGTAACCCCAGTGTTAGGGTACCCAGCTTCAACGGAGCATTCAGGGATGGGCTGGAATCATTCACACGAACCAAAACCAAAGGTGCCATAATTAATGTGAATTACTATGACAACAAGCTGCATTGCACCTGCTTAAAGACACAGGCACTTCATATTTGTCACAGAACTTTTTATTATTTTCTGCAGCTACGGACCATGTAGATATTCCTTAGACAGTTCCGCATGCAGAGCTGTGTCCCCATGGATTTAGGCAGGCTTTGGAGGGGACCTTTTTGTGTCTGTGTGATTACTTTTTCCTCATTTCCTTCTTTTTAAGCTCTTTAGCTAGAAAGGAAGAATTGAGCATTCGTAATGAGGGGAATTATGTGTGTCAGCGACAGCTGAAGTATACAGGCTGGATGCTGTCTCTACCCAGGGGGGTAGGTGTGTGTCATGTGACTGCTGGCTTTGGTGGCATTTTGTTGCCTTTCCAGAAGAGACATGGGACCAGCTTGTTTGGAAGCTAATGGGCAAGCAAAAACCGTGTACTGTAGAACTGCAAAAGCCTTTGTGAAGCACAGGCACTGGGGATCTTTTCCGCAGACAGCCTATGGCATCGGAAACCTTGCCTTGCAAGGCACTGAGTCCTTGCCAAAGAGCCTTGAGTACCGTCCACTACAGTCTTCAGTGGGAGCTGATGGTGCACTGCAGGTGGTCAATATGGCCCTAGCTCAACAAGGTACTTAAGAATATGCCTAACCACATGCATGCGAGTAGACCCATAGGAGTCAACAGCACTAGGCACATACTTAAAGTTAAGCACATGCTTAGGTCCTGGTTCAGCATGGTACTTGTATCATAGAATCAGGCCCTCCAAGCTCAGGAGGAATTGGGGGTGTCCAGCATGCAAAAGGATCAGGCCTGTTAAGAGTTAAGAACTGTTGATCACTGACCATCATAAAAGTCTGCTTTCTCTTTCCAAGTGGTGCTCCGTCAGTAATGTTTAAGGACCACTGGCCAGGCCAGCCTGGTCAGCTATAGGCATGTCCTTAGTCCTCTACATATTCTTCTCTTTCATCATCCATACTTCAGGTTGTGGTAGAAAGATTAAAAGCTCTGGTGAACTCTTCGGGGGAGAAGAAGAAATGAGGTCTCCCGTGGGTTTCAACCGCGGAAGTGAGACATTTTACAGTGAGTAGTGCAGGGGAGCAGTGGCCACAGGAAGTAAAGTAGTTGGGGGAAGCAGCTGGAGGAAAATCTGAAGTTGAATGGGGAAACTCCATTGAGGACTATGAAAGGTGCTAGGTCAGGGATTCTCTGACATTTTCATAGCATAGGCCACATGTTACTAGAGAGATTCTCTTTGTGGACACCTCCCCTTATACAGCAGCCTCCCTTGAAAAGAGCAAATTCTCCTGGATACTTAAAAGGATCAACCCAAAACAACGGAGGGATATATGGATAAAATTAACACTTCACCTGCGTGTTGAATATGTTTTTGGACAAATTGTCCACTAACTCATAACTGTGAGCAGTTCCTCAACAGGACTAATCCCAGCGAACTTCCCACTGACATACACGACAATGGTTACTTTCAACCGCTATAGCAATACATTATTTTAGTGCGTGATTGCCCATGCAGTTTCAGCTACGTCGTTTACCGTGATCACCAGTAAACATTTACACATGCTCAGTTACAAACATCATAGATTCCAAGGCCGGAAAAGACCGTTGCGATCATCTACTCTGACCTTGTGTATACCACAGGTCATAAAACTTCCCGCCCCAAAATACTTCCTAGAGCAGATCTTTAGAAAAACAGCCAATGAGGCATGTGAGCAGTTCCATTGACATCCATGGCATGTGAGTAAAGTAAATCATGTTAGCAAGTGTTTTCAAGTTCAGGGCCTAAAACACTATCACTTTCTATGTTATTACATCCAGCAAAACTATGTGAAAAGAGCATTAAGGTTGCAAAGTCAAATGCTCAAAAGTTAGGAAATGCGACAAGTAAGGGCGCCCTTGAAAAAATAGGATATGATCATGTACAAAGACTATCATGATGCACACTCACAAGCAGCCCAAATGAAGGTTGCATGGGCAACTTTCATCTTAGCATTTTATATCTTCTGAGTGCCTGGCTTTGCAACTTTAACAGTCGTTTAACATAGCTTATTTTGGAGGTAATTTCCTAATCTTAAAAAAAACGGGGCGGGGGAAAAAATTCCATCCTGTGGCACCTCCACATGAGTTATCAGCAGGTTTTAGAGCTTTAGCTTCACAGCACAAATCTCTGCCACTTGAACAGAGTAAATAGTAGCAGCAGGAGGCTGTTATCTTTCAGGTGGACCCATCTCCAGAGGAGAGATGGGGCACACGTTTTTCTGGGTGGGCTTTTGTCAAGGTTTTTTCCCCCACTTTGAACTTTAGGGTACAAAAAGTGGGGACCTACATGAACACTTTTAAGCCTAATTACTAGCTTAAATCTGGTACGCTGCCACCAGCCAGAATTTAGTGTCTGGCACACTTTCCGTTCCCCCAAAACCTTTCCTGGGGAACCCAGACCCAAACTCCTTGGGTCTTAAAACAAGGAGAAATTAACCATCTTCCTCCTTTTCCCCCCAGACTTTCTCCACCCTGGGTTGCCTTGAGAGGCTTCACACGAATCCAGACTCCTTGGATCTTAAAACAAAGAGGAATTAACCATCCTTTTCCCCCACCAATCCCCTGGTGAGTTCAGAACCAATACCTTGGATCTTAAAACAAGGAAAAATCAATCAGGTTCATAAAAAGAAAACTTTTAATTAAAGAAATAAAAAAAGTAAAAGTTATCTCTGTAAAATCAGGATGGAAAATGCTTTACAGGGTATTCAGATTCATATAGACCAGAGGGAATCCCCCCCCACCCCAGCCTTAGATTCAAAGTTACAGCAAACAGAGGAAAAAATCCTTCCAGCAAAAAGACACATTTACAAGTTAAAAACAAACATAAGACTAATCTGCCTTGCCTGGCTATTACTTACAATTTTGAAACATGAAAGACTGATTCAGAAAGATTGGAAAGCCTGGGTATACGTCTGGTCCCTCTTAGCCCAAGAGCGAACAACGAACAAAACAAACAGCACAAACAGACTTCCTCACCAAGATTTGAAAGTATCTTGTCCCCTGATTGGTCCTCTGGTCAGGTGTCAGCCAGGTTTACTGAGCTTCTTAACCCTTTACAGGTAAAAGAGACATTAACTCTTAACTATCTGTTTATGACAGCTTTACAGCTATTTGCAGACAGCAGAGGAAAGTGGAGACTTGGAACGCCTGGATTCAAGTCCAGAATCTGAAGGAGAGTGTTCTGTGATGAGTAAAACAACACGTTTCCCAAATTTCATCCTCTAAAAGGGCTGAACTCTCTGTTCTGAAACTTGCAACTAAATAAATACATTCAGTCTGAGGCAGACACCCGACATTGGTACTTCCGGTATTGGTTAAAGCTTGGCAAAATTGTAAGCAACTAAAACTGGAGTCTTATAATGGGAAGTGTCAGGCACCCGTATCTGCAGGAGAGATAATACAATTGTTTTTCATCCAAGACCTGATCCCAAATCCCCTGGAGTCAGTGGAAAGGTTCCTATTAACTTTAGTATGTTTTGGATTAAGCCCTGATAGCACAAAAATGTACTTTGCATTTGACTAAGATTTCTGGGTGTAGAAAACAGCAACATGCAAACATGAACAAAACATTTCTTTTTAAAAACCTACTCGGATTTGCTCTATTGACACTAATAAGATCGTGTTTCTGGCCATATGTCATGAAGTATTTTTAATGCTTGGTAGAAAACCATGAAAGACTAGATGTTCCTTCAGCCAGCATATTCGGTCTATATAGACTATAAAAGCATGTGCAGAAAAGTTAATTTGTATGAAATTAGCAACTGTGCATGTAATTCAGCCTTAAACCTTTGTTTTAAATGACATTTGCAGGCTCTACTGTATATTCTTGTCTCCTAGATCGAATTAAAATATCAGGAAATAAACCAGAAACGTAAAATTTAATGAATTGCTGCTCTTCTCAGACTGTACTTACAACTTGCCCACAAAAATCAAGCCACATTTGCTGACCCTTGCCAAGGCTAGAGGTGAAAATATCCCTGTCTCTAAAATAAAATGTAATTAGATTAAAATAAAAATGCAGTACTTGAGGCTGGTGGTTAGTCAGAGAGCTGGAAAGAAAGAAGGAGGAGGAGGGAGAACAAGATGTAGAGGATAAGAAGCCAAACAGAAAATGAACATACTCTCGGCATGAACTGAAAAGCACAATGATTTGAGTATGTCTGAGGGCACAGAAAGAGCTGATCCCAGAGCCTAATGGCAGGGTTCTTCGGAGAGGTGACCCGATTCGAAGAGATCTCAGGTGAAAGGTCACTGAAGGCTGGAATCTGCAAACCCTTACTTACATGTAGGATTAGTTGTGTGAGTAAGGGTTTAACAGATCAAGCCTCAAGGTACTGTGGAGCTGGAGAGCTGTATGCCAAAGATGATGAAATATTACTAAACCAATGGAAAAAGGCTGTTACGTTTAGTATGATACATCTCTTATTGTCATGGTTGGAAAAAATTTCCACTAAATGAGCCAAATCAGTGGTAATGACCAGAAAAGGGTCTCTTCAGAAATGTCACATCTTGGTGATCCTTTTAAAAATGTTTGTCATTGATGATATGTGAGAAATTGGACAGCAATACTTTATACAGGCTGCAGACTGGAGAGCTAGAAATTGGAGAAGCCATCGAGAAGCCAATTACAATAGTCAAGGAGATGAAGGCATAATCTACTAATGCTGCACAATAGTGTACTGCCACGAATGACAAACACAATACGCCTGCCTATTTAGACCGTAAGCTCTTACTACATTTCTACAGCACCTAAGAGAATGGAGACCAAAGCTCAGTGGGGGCCTCATAAAGTGATCAGACAGCAAATGTGAAAAATCGGGACAGGGAGTGGGAGGTAATAGGAGCCTATATAAGAAAAAGACCCAAAAATCGGGACTGTCCCTATAAAATCAGGACATCTGGTCACCCTAGGGCCTCAAAGCGCTGTTAATAAAACAAATTAAGAAGTCTGGTTTCCTTTATGGAAAACAGTCATTTGCTACATTGCCTTATATCACTTCCTGCTTTAGTTCTCTGCACTACCATTGGTTTGCGTTCATTCTAGTGGCCTAAACAAGAGAGCACATTATTAATCACTTGCCACTTAAGGGCCCAACCCTGTAAAGTGCTGAGCTCATCCTGGGAGACAATGACTGTTCTCAACCACCACTGAAATTTTGAGAAGCCCTTTTGCATCTTGCAGGATCACTTTCTAACTGCACTCAACTAATGCTCAGTGCAAATATTCTCAATTCAGGCAAACCACCAAGCCTCGCAGGAGGGGAGGGGATTAATGAATACCATTTCAGACTGATTTCTCTAGGCTTTGAAATATTGAAAGAGTTCTGAATACATGTTAAGGGAAAGCCACAGGTAAGGGCTACTGGACTAGAGATTTTATGGTTTACCTGCCTTCATAACAGGTACTTTAAGCAGAACCTTTTTTCTGCATTATTCTCAGGTTTTTTTCTACTCTGTTCTTTTGAGTTAATATGACAAATTAGCCAGTTTCAATAAATAAAAGTCAGAACTGAGCTGCTCAATTCCCCTCTCACTTATATGAGAACAAATTCCATCCCAATGCTCTGAAGTCAATGATGTTACACTGGTATAACACAGTAACAGGAGACACGGGCCCACAGGGTATGTCTATACTGCATTTTGAAATGAGCTCCCAGCCCGGATCGACAGACTTGAGCCAGCAGGGCTCATGCTAGCATAGGGATGGCCAACCTGAGCTTGAGAAGGAGCCAGAATTTACCAATGTACATTGCCAAAGAGCCACACTAATACCTCAGCAGCCTCCCATCAGCTCCACCGCCCCCCTGCTCCCATGTCCTCCCACCCACTGGCAGTTCCACTGATCAGCACCTCCCCCTCACTCCCCACACCTCCCAACCAGCTGTTTAGTGGTGTGCAGGAGGCACTGGGGGGGGGAGGGGGAGGAGCGAGATTACGGAAGGCTTAGGGAAGGGGGTGGGAAGGGGTGGAACGGGGGCAGGGCCTGTGGCAGAACCAGGGTTTGAGCAGGGAACATCTCCTGACACATTGGAAAGTTGGCACCTGTAGCTCCAGCCCCAGAGTCGGTGCCTATACAAGGAGCCGGATGTTAACTTCTGAAGAGCCACATGTGGCTCCGAAGCCACAGATTGGCCACTCCTGTGCTAGCACTTTAAAAATAGCCACATACACAGCCTTGTGAAGTTGTAGCTTGAGCTTGAGCTGGGGCTTTGAAGCAGAAGGAGAGGGGTGGGCTTTAGAGCCCAAGCTCCAGACCATAATGCCACTCTAAAAGGCACAAGATCTCCTACATGTGAAACCTTCATTGATTTTAATAGCCTCATTAATACTCCCTTGGCTAAAAATGAATCTAATGTATCATATGGGGTTGGGAATCACTATATAATAGCTAATTATGTCAAAGCACTTGCACATCATAACATGGACCTTGTAAGCTGCAAGCATTAAAAGTTGCAGGGATACATATGAGCCACTTAAATACAGATCAAAGAACCACACTGCGTGATGTACACAGATACTGTTGATTCAGAGTGTCTGCAAACCTTATCAACATGGGAAAAGTTAATACCAGAAGTGAAGAGAAAAGTCAAAGGAAGAGAAAGATTTCTGTCTAAACAAACTCCCACTGTTCCCTTGTAAGGAACGAGGGAAGCAAACTTTGGTCGGATTTGTAAGGTAATATGTCTCATTGTATATTATGTCAAAGTCAAAGCAAGCCAGTGAGGTGCCTAAGAACCATCAATATATGAAACATTTTAGGACCAATATTATATTGGCAATTCCAGACCCATAAGTTTTGGGGTGAGGTATATTCCCAGGTTTGACCTCTCTCTTGTGGAACGAGCTGCAGCCCTGCATAAGGCCTTGCCTGAGACTTCTTTGCAATGTGTTAAAAGAGGAGATCTCTTTCAAAGGTGCTCTGATTAACTTTCCAAATCTCTTCTATTTCCGCTAAGGACTAGATGGAAGGGAAGTTGCTTCTGCTGCTTTAGGGAAATAATAAAAACAAATGTTAGTGACAAATGATCATTTTCTTGCAATCTGCTTACATATCATACAGATAATGTCTTCTAGTTTGCTTAGATGTCTGAATAACATGTGTTGAGTGCAGAGCTGGTCAAAAAATTCCATAGAAACTGTTTTTCACTGGGAAAATTGGGGTTTTGAGTAAATAAAATTCATCATCAGCAATGTCTGCTTTCCATGGGAAAGTTTTTACTAAAAAAACAAAGACTCAGATGTCACCACACCACTTCATGAAGTTGCAGTTTGACTGCCTCATGCCCCTATTCCCTTTTATGGGGCTGAACTCCCCACTGGACTTTATCTTCCATGAAGGACCATGCCATGGGACTCGCAGGGGGCACCACCCATATCACAAAATGGGAAGACTGTGGTGCATCATAGGAGATGAATGACTAGGAAGTCTGGCGGCCTATCATGGAGAATGGGGGCCTGAGGCACCCAAACTACAACCCCCAGGAAGAACTATGGTGGCATTTCCGAATCAAACAACTTTGGGTTTTAGCCCAACATTTACAGGTTTCAAGTGAAATGTTTTGATTTTCAACTAGAACACTTAGGTTTTCCATTTTTGGCTGGAGTCAAAATTTTCATTCGAAAACTTCAGTAAAAACTTTTTTTTTCTGTTTTCTTCAAAATTTTCTGTAGGGAAAAGTCCCCATTTCCCAACCAGCTCTAGCTGTGTCAAGTAACCACTTAATAGCTGCGAAGATGCATACTGTACTGTATAACAGGATTGTATTTTCGCAATGAACAGTGCCTTTGGTGGAGGGCATATTTTACTTTGCAGCTTTGAAAGCAGAGAGAACATGCAGCTGAGGCAAACTACAGCTGTTTAAATCATTCCTCAGTGAAACGATTCTCCCATCAGGAGAAGTCCGAGTGGTGTATTTTTTACATCTTGAAATGCCTTTGGTGTTCTTCTGCCCAGCTCAGTGTGTGAAAGACAGAGAAGATGAAGCTAGACTTCCACCACTCTTTTAAGTAAAGAAGGAAGATATAAGACTAAATTTGACACCGACTAGAATAGGACTGCATGGGCGTTACTGAAATGTGTATTTAATCCATATGCTCTCTTTTACTGTTAAACGGCTAGCAGTGCGCTAGACACATTGCAGATATGATCTATGGCAACATTACAAAACCGTCTCAGAACTAATCAGTATTAAAATATATCTGCCTACAGGGACGTATGGCTCTGCTGTGCCTTTAAGCCACAGGCCTGTGCTGGAAGTTGTGAGAGATCCCTGAGGCACTGGGCCTGATTATAATATTATCTCCACCAGTTTTACATTGAAATTGTTCCTGATTTACACCAGTGGATGAGGAAACAGAATCAGGCCCAGTGTACTGGAAGCACAGCTCTGCTCTCTACCGATGTGAATCCAGAACAACTCCACTAGCTTCAACAAGGTTATGCCACATTGACACTAGCACAACGGTGTGTGGAATGTGGCTCACTGTGCCCACAGGTCTGGGGAGCATATGGGGCGTGCCAGCCTCGGCCCCACTCACTCCCCATCCCTTCTGGACAGGCTGGCCCGGATGGCAGCATTAGCAGCCAGATTTTCAGTTACTCCATTTCTGCACTTGAGGTAGGGAGAGTGGCGGGGACGCAAATGTAACTTGTGCTCCCTGCATTCTGTAGAGCCTTGTATGGCGCTCTGTGTAAAATGAAGCAGCCTCAGAGTAGACAAGACCTAAAGACCACAGACTGAAGTCCTGTGGTTTCTGTGAGAGCAAAGCTCTCTTCATGAGTGTTAGACACAGATACAATCAGCATTAGTTGGCTCTGGCTGACTTTCTGAGTCAGGTTCTGTGAGGAGCAGAGGTTCAGATGTTCACTGCTGTTCAAATAAGCCTCCAAAAAGTCTGCTCTGGCCTCAGACATCAAAGGGAAGCATTTCCAGACCACAGGGGATAGAGGTGGAGCTCTCCACCTCACAGAGAGACACTACCATGTGCCTGAATCGGCACCCATTAAAGCCAATAGCCGCTGTATCACTGATTTCAATAAGCGTCGCGTTAGAGGCCCTGTGTCTGAATTCAGGGACACATCTCATACTGGAGCTTCGCCAAGCCCCAAAGAGGCACTCCTGGTTTGTCCTGACACATGTAAATTCTATGGCATAATGCAGCATGACCACCTAACAATCCCAGACAGTACGATCATTTGCCTAGACATAGCCTCTGTGGGAAGCAGGCAGCTGAGAAGCGAGCACGGTGACACACCAGTCCTGTCATCCCCTCAACAGTCAAACTCCCCCCTGACCCGAAGATTCCACTTTCCTCAGGGATGAGCGGAGATTCGTTCTCCCTGACCATATTGCCCTGACCTCTTTTTAATCACAGGCTGAAAATGCATTGAGCTCTGCACGCTGCCTGTGTGAGGTGGGCCTGAGCTGAAAATACCAAAGCAAGAGTTTGTTAATGCAGCTCTTCAAAGAAGTGCTGGATTCGAGGGGATTAGCAGCTGACGTCACAGCACGGCACAGAATGAATAATGTAAAAGGATTGTTGTTGTGCTGTATCTGTTCTGCAACTGCAGACCTGGATGGGAATAAAAAGGGGGCTGATACAGTATCATTTCACAGCGTGAGCTTCTTCCGGAGAGACCACAAGACACTGGAAATGTCAGCACCTCTCTGTCTTTATTTTAGAAAACATTTTGTTACTCTGTGGACCAGATTCTCCTCTCATTTACATCAGCATAAACCAGCAGCAACTCCACTCAAGTCGGTGGAGTTACACGAGTGTGAAACTGATAGGAGAGAAAAAGCAGCCCTATATTTTTCTCTTGATCACAGCAGTGAAATTGATCAGCATGGATAATGGAATCTGGCAAGGAAGAGATGAGAAGTTCATTCCGCCCTTGTCATTAAAGCTCCAACTGCACTTGAGTCAAGAGTAAGGTTGCTACCTCAGGGTCTTGGATAAATTCCAAGGTGGCTAATTACATTCTGTCTATATTTCCCTGTGGTTGCAGTTAGAAAAAAATGGTTCCTTTTTTCTTCTAAAATCTGTTCAGTGATGTTGCTCATTCCAAATGGCCACTCTGTTTCACCCCAGTGGCTGCTGCATTTTTCTATAAATGATCCCTCTATTTGCAGTTTGAGAATCGTCTGATGGAAAGACATGCTATAAACATAAGCTAAAATGATTGGGGGATTAGCATAGCCTAGAAAGGAAGACTACCTGAGAAGAAGATTAGCCTTGTATGGGAGGCAGTGTGATCTAGTGGATAGAACACTTGACTGGAGACCTGGAGCCCTTTTGGGTAAGTCGCTTCCCCAGCTCAGTGCCTCAGTTTCCCTATGTATAAAATGGGGATGATGAAACTGCTTTGAGATCTCTGGATGAAAAGTGCTCTCTAAGAGCTAAGTATTAGCTTTATTGTAGTCAGGTCATTTGCCGGGAATGCAGGAGATGTGGGTTAAAGTCCTAGTTCTCCTACAGAACTTCTCTATGACTTGGGCAGGTCTCTTAATCAGTCTGCAGCTCAATAGCCCCGCTGTAGAACAGGAGTAATAATGCTTCCATGCCCCTCACTCTTTGTATGTCTTACCAAGAATGGGCAAAGACGTGTGTCTCTTCCTATGTGTCTGCCGAACACCAATAGGACCCTGCTGTTGTTTGGGGGCTCTAAGTTGGATAATGGAAACAATAAAATAATTCTTAAAAAAAAATCACACTTTGTTGTGATCAATTGAATTTTATGAATACCTTTGAAGTTCGTAGAGATTTCAAGCATCTTAAATACAAAGGACCAACTTTACCTTTGATAGAAAGGCACTGAAGTCACTGGAATTACATCAGATATGCATTTGACCTCAAAATATTTGTTGTAAATCTTTATTGTGCCCCAAGTAGCCATGAGTCAGATAAGCAGCAAACAGAAAATTGCCCTAGAGTTTTATAAATCCCATTTTGTAACAAAATATTTAATATTTCTAATCTTTGTTCAAATAAACGATATTGGAAATACATGAGGCCAAATTCTCTGCTGGTGTAAATTGGTGTCTGTGGCTCTGCACTAGAATGAGTGTTTGCCTCCCTTGCCTTCTGCTATGTCTGCCGCAGATGTTTTGATTTTTACACGGCACTGCTGCGTGTCCCTATCACAGTCTTCCTCCTCCATGCCCCAAGCAAGTTCCTGCAGCTGGAGCAGAGCTGTGTCTGCAGATCCTCCTCGCCCCACAGACCCAGCAGACCCACCACCTCCCGTGAACTCCAGGCTGGAGCGTGTTTGCTGTGCGGAACCAGCATGCTCAGCTGGGAAGATGTGATGTGAGCTGTCCACACTGAGCAAACAAGAAGAGCAATTTCAAAACTTCCTGTGGCTTTAGAAGGGGAGAGACACATGCCTGTGCACCTGGCTGCAGGGCAGCAGAGTTCAAAACAGTGAGCAGAGCGGTCAAGGAGGGCATTGTGGGACACCTCCTGGAGGCTACTGAAGGAGACATAAGCAACGCAGCAGTGTCTATGCTGGTGGTTCTCAAACTTTTTACTGGTGACCCCTTTCACATAGCAAGCCTCTGAGTGCGACCTCCCCTTATAAATTAAAAACACCTTTTAAGATATATAAACACCATTATAAATGCTGGAGGCAAAGGTTTGGGGTGGAGGCTGACAGCTCGCGACCCTCCACGTAATAATCTCGTGACCCTCTGAGGGTCCCGACCCCCAGTTTGAGAATCCCTGGTCTACGCTGGCACTGCGTCACTCCAAGTGCTACGTCTCTTGTCGAGGTGGTTTTATGATGTTGGTGTAGCTAGAGAGTTAAACGGTGGGAAGCGCATTACAGTGTGTTAGGTTGAACCTAAAGCTTCCTTATGTCTAGTTAAATGTGTACTGTAGTCAAGCCCTAACTTGTCATTGCAGACAGCAGGGGCAAAGGCATGGCTGAAAGGCACGAGGAGGCAGGAGATTACAATGGTGGGGGTCTGCAGAGGCCATTCATGACAAAGGAAGAGGAGAGAACCTGATAATTTTTTTTCTCATTTAAACAAAAATAACCAATGTGTACAGACTAAGTTTAGGCACCCACCTTTGGAAAATTGCCCTAGAGTCGTTCAAATGAACTCAGCCATCAATCAGAGCTGGCCAGCGACAAGAACAAATGTAGAGGATTCATGGGTGGGGAGGAAGGGTTTATGATCCTGACTGTTTTCATGTGTGAAATAAACATATGTGAGCTTGATTTAGTCTGAGGAGCAGTTTACATCACTCATGAAAGTGCTGACATCTTGAGAACATGACCCCCAGAGCCATGGTATCGGATGCCTCCAACTGTTGGCAAAACGTCACCCCAGCCTGTGTTAACTGACGGTTTTAAAAAAAGGAGAAATGAGGAATAATTTGAAGTAATTTTATCTGGTCAGTCCCTCTTGGCAAAAGGGCCAAATGCTCAACTTCTGTTTGTCAGTATATCTCCAACAAAGTCAATGAAAGATAATGTGGCTTAGTGGCCTCCTTCAGGGAAGGAATTTTCCCTTCCCTTCCTGTGGAACAAACTCTCTCAGTGGAAGGCACACTCCTCCAACCTGCCTTCTCACACATAAACATACATAGCAGAGTGTACATTAAAACAAACCCGAACCCTGTGAAGCACACTTGACTCCCCTGGGGAGAAAGTGAGAACAAACCACACATGACAGAGTAAGTCACAGGGCTTAATGTGCTACTAGAAGGCATCCAGAGACTACGGGGGATGAGGGATGGTGTACACGCTTAGATGGACCAGGCAGCGCATTGGCCTGGGACTCAAGAGACCTGAGTGTTATTCCCAGATCTGCCCCTAGCCTGCTGGGTAGTCTTTGACACATCATTTCACAGCTCCATGCCTCAGTTTCCCCTGCTGTAAAATGGTGATAATGATACTGACCTCCTTTGTAAAGCCCTTTGAGATCTATGAACGAAAAATGCTACATGTGAACTAGGCATGACTGAAACTACAGCACCTTGTGTCAGCTGAGGCTCTGGCTCAGCAGTATATTATGTATTGGAGTCTTGAGCCAGGCATCACTATCCTGGTGTGTCTGTCCTGTCAGAGATTTATGGCCTGATCTGGCAAGTAAGTACTATTATCTACTATCTAGAGACCCCAAACTGAGCTCAGGACCCCATTGTGCAAGGCTCTGTACAGACTCATAGTAGGAGAGATTCCTTTTTCTAAAGAGTTATAATCTAAGTAGACAAGCCAGACAAAGAAAGCAAAGGGAAATAGAAGCAAAGAGAGTGATGCGGCTGGCAAAAGTCACACCCCAGATAAGTGACAAAACTAAGAATAGCCATTGAACAACAGCCTGTGAAGCCATAACACTTAAAATCAATAGGAGCAAGAATGCTCAGCAGTTTTCAGGACAAAGTCCCCATTTGTGTTTGTATATGTTACAATAGGTTTCTTCAATTTCTATTCTAGGCTTTTTTTACTTAGAAATCTCTGGGTTGTGTCTCTGTGGGATTTTTTTTTTAATTGTATCTGTTAATTTTCAGAAGAACGGCTTTAAATTTCCATGCCAGCATGCTCTCTGTAAAACTGGATAGGAGACAGAGCCTCTCATTGTAGCTGCTTGATGAAGAACGTTTCAAAAATAAACATATTGTTTTAAACAGCTTAGAGATCCGCTCTCAGTAACTTCGCAGCAAACAAATCAAACGGTAAGTCAACAGCCCAGAAATTTGCATTGCAGCACTATAGATATTGCAGCATTCTGAGCTGGCTGTGTGCTTTGTAGTTGTGAATGATTTTCATTAGAATTCAGCACACTGCACTGCAGATAGGGAAACCTGCCAAGTATTTTATTTTTAAGAAGGAACTACATGACCCATTTATGCCTTCAGCACTAACAACTTCTCACTTAAAAATCAATGCAGATTTCAAGTACCTGTCCTATGCTTTGCTCTGCTTTCTTCCTGAGAAACCTACATCAGATGGATGATTAGGGAAGTGGCAAAGATTGATAGAAGGGAAGCATTGAGCTCTGGGTGTTTTCCTGCTTTTGCTGCTCAGTTTTTGTCACCTCATATCCAGAAGAAAAGCAACAGGCCTAGGAAACTGCAACTGATTTTTTGATGGCAAAGTAATTGACTGGGTGAGATATTATTTGATAAGCCCCTTATATAAAGTGAAGGTCTGGTGTGCTCTGCCCTAATGTTACAAATCCAATGGATGTTTTTTTAAAGGCAGAGCTCTCCCCATCCTCATTTCCTGGTAACTATGTATTTGCTCTCTGTGAATCAATTGGGCTGGCCCCCACAAGAGACAACTGAATTCTCATGGTGCTGTATTTATACATAGCTAGAGTGAAGGCGTGTGCTATCCCATAAGGGTCAGCCAGGAGCTCATAATCAGAACCCTTTGAGTATAATCAAGGAAACTCCCTGCTCCACCCAAAGACTGACCTATTTAAACAGGGAGACAAAGCAGCTGAGGTAATATCTTTTATTGAATTGACTTCTGTTGGTGAAAGGGCAAGCTTCATAGAACTCTTCTTCAGATTTAGGAACAGCAAGAGAGCTGGGACTCAGAGCTAGCTTGCTGTGGTGGGAAAAGTCTACTCCAGGTTCCTGAAGACAAGCCTGAACAGGCTCAGAGTCTTCTTGAGCTGTTAATACAAATATTCCTTCTGTGATCCCTTATTAAAGGGGCCATACTTATTTTTGATTAAGTGTTTTTGGTTTTTGTGGCTTTTTTTTTTCCCTCCCTTGGCCCAGATCCCTTTACAGGAGATGTCTAATGCCCCAACTTGAGAGCAGTAAGGTAAAAGGAGACTGAGGGTATGGCCACACTTGGAATTTCAAAGCGCTGCTGCGGCAGTGCTTTGAAGTGTGAGTGTGGTCGGAGCGGCAGCGCTGGGAGAGAGCTCTCCCAGCGCTGCACGTAAACCACATCCTTTACGGGTGTAGTGTGCAGCGCTGGGAGCCGTGCTCCCAGCGCTGCCACCCTGATTACACTAACGCTTTACAGCGCTGTATCTTGCAGTGTTCAGGGGAGCGCGAACGTTGCAGCGCTGTAAAGTGTGAGTGTAGCCATAGCCTAAGGGGGGATATGATAGAGCTATATAAAATCATGAGTGATGTGGAGAAAGTAAATAAGGGAAAGTTATTTACTTGTTCTTATAATACAAGAACTAAGGACCACTAAATTAAATTAATGGGCAGCAGGTTTAAAACAAATAAAAAGAAGTTCTTCACACAGCGCACAGTCAATGAGTGGAACTCCTTGCCTGTCCCAGGTTCAGAGGGCAATGGGGGGAGAGTTCTGAAGGGGTCTGGGAGAAGGCCAACCAGCAGGGCTGTCCAGAGGATTCAGGGGGCCTGGGGCAAAGCAATTTTGGGGGCCCCTTCCAAAAAAAAAAAAAGTTGCTATACTATAGAATACTATATTCTCATGAGGGGCCCCTGCAAGGCTTGGGGCAAATTGCCCCACTTGCCCCCTCCTCTGGGTGGCCCTGGCAGGCAGATGGCCTTGGGATTAGAGGGGAGCAGAGCAGCCAGGTAGAGGAAGACTCCAGGGAGGTAACTCTTGAGAATTGGGGTCCTGTAGAAGAACAGAGAGCGAGGGAAGACCCAGACTGGGTTAAAAAGTCAAGTCTGGAGAGATGGTAGAAGTTGCTATTGATGCAGCTTGTGTTTTGCTTCTGAGTCTGGTTCAAAGACTTCTGGGAGAAGCCCTGGAATTGCTTCCATTCCGCTCTTCTGTCAAGAGTAGATGAGGCCTAAATGGGCAGAAGACATTGTGACATTACACCTCATATTCTTCCTAGAAATATGGTTATGATATGAATATGGCATGACTAAGGTATGTCTTATGCAAGAGGGGTCATGTGAGATATCACTGAAAAGGTTAAGATCTACTGCAGGGGCGGGCATCCGGCCCTTCAGATGTCTTACTTTGGCCCTTGAGCTTTCTGGATCATGGGCTTGTCCTGCTCTGCATGTGCCATGGCTCCCGGAAGCAGCAGCATGTTTCTCCTCCCCCCACATCCCTTTCCTATGCATAGGGGAAGCCAGGGGTCTCCACCTGCTGCTCCCTGCCCCAAATGCCACCCCCACAGCTCCCATTGGATGAGAACTGTGGCCAATGGGAGCTGCAGGGGTTGACACCTGCAGACAGGGCAGTGTGCAAAGCCACCTTGCTGCACCTTTGCACAGGCGCCAGAGAGGGGATACGCTGCTTCTGGGAGCTGCTTGAGGTAAGCGCTGCCCAGAACCTGCAGCCTGACCCCTCCCACACCCCAATCCCCTGACCCAGTCCTGATTCCTCCCCCCCTTGACCTCCAAACCTTTCCGTCCCAGCTCAGAGTACTCTCATGCACCCCCAACCCTCATCCCAGAACCCGCATCCCCAGCTGGAGTCCTCAACTCCCTGTTCCAGCCCGGAGCCCCCTCCCACATCCTGAACTCACTTCTGGCCGCTCCCCAGAGCCTGCACTCCCAGCCAGAGCCCCCACTCCCTCCTGCACCCCAACCTCCAATTTCGTGAGCATTCATGGCCCACCATACAATTTCTGTACCCAGATGTGGCCCTCAGGCCAGAAAGTTTGCCCATCCCTAATCTACTGAATGTGTTTATCCAATTTGTATCCATGTATCATTTTTGTATCTGAAGCTAGGAATATTGACCATGTATCTGTGTTTCAAATGTGCTATTTTGGGTGACATCCACAACTAGCCCTTCAGGTACAAAAATGAAGAAGCCAGACAGGGCTGATGGCCCATCAGCAGAGAAAATGGACTGTGCAAGAGCTTAGTCTTCCTGTGGATGCTCCAGACAGCTTGCGAGTAATGGCTGCCACAGCCCTGCAGAGACATGTGACTGAGTCACCTGGTAGTGGACCCCTCCTTGGGATGCCAGTGTTTTTTCCACTAGAAGACAAAGGGTTCCTGCTATACACAAGCTACATAAGGCAGTGGAATGACATCATCGAGGTTCTCCTCTGCCTCCCTGACCAACGAGACACTGGGAAACAAGAACTGATCTGAGGGGAGAAGAGTTGAGCCTAGACTGGACAGCTGTCTAGCCTGTGAGCAATAATACCTGAAGTTTCAAGCTGCAGGCCAATGCAGCTGGCTTTCAAGAACCTTTGCAATCCACCTGAAACAACATTGAGGGTGTATTTGTAGCCAGTTTCATAAGTGAATCAAGTTTAGTTTGTGTGTTTTGTTTGATTTGCTTAGTAATCTGCTTTGTTCTGTCTGCTATCCCTTATAATCACTTAAAATCTGCCTTTTATAATTAGTAAATTTGTTTTGTTTATTATTAAACCCAGTGTGTGCAACTTCTAACGGGGAGGGGGCAAGAAGTTGTGTGTATCTCTTTCCACATTGAGGGAGAGGTTTTTATGAGCATGTGCCATGCAGATTTTTCTATACAGCACAAGACAATATACCTTTGGATCAGCACTCCAAGGGAAGAGGGCACCTGAGTGCTGGGACAAGTCCCTTAAGCTGAATCTTCCCAGAGCTGATCTCAGTGTCTGTGTCTTTCTGCAGCTGGGTGTGGCCCTGCCTGTGTGCATGCTAGAGGAGGCTTAAGAGCCTGGCTCAGCCATACAGGTTAAAGAGGGCCCAGGCTGGCAGAACAGGCAGGCTGAGTGGTATCTTATTACATCAGGTGGTACCTTCAAGGAGGGCAACCCATCACAGACATCACTGATGACCAGCAGTGTGGGCTGATTTTAATCAAGACTATTTAAATCACCAAGTAAAAAACCTTGATTAACAATCATTTTAGGCAACTTTACCAATTGTGTTCATTACCTTCCAAAGAAAGGTACATTCTCTCATGGGTTGATATACCCATTAAAACACATTAATTTACAACTAAAGAGAGCCTTTATGCTAGATTGGTACATCCTTTTGGTACCTGGGAGGGTACAGTATAACCATATACATTTATTTAAGCAATTATATAGCTTAGTATTTTCAGTAGTATTTTAGAAAATGCTGAAGGACATATTGCTTAGTTAACAGATGATTAACTTTTTGCTCCTGTTGTGTCAAGGTGCATTTGGATGGTAACTGAAATTTAATTAAACCACAGTGTATAAAATTTGTTTTTATTAAACTAAACAAGCCCTTAATACATGACCTATTGTGCCACGTTTACAAAGCTTGCCCACAAAAGTTAGATGTTTTTCTCTGATTCTGTTTTATATGGAAAAGCAGCTTTTAACTCAGTTTTTAACAGTGATTCATAGATTCAACATTTTTTATTTATATTTTTAGGAAATTATAATTTTTGTCCTTAATTTATTTTGTATTAATGTCAGATTTGCTTTTAAATAGGCTCACTTCAAAAAAAAAAAAAAAAAAAGTTAAATAATTAAAAATCCCAAAGATTAAAAAAAAAAACTCCTTAGTTTTTATCCCCCCCCAGATGGCTAGTGTTGTGAGGGACACTGTCTGTGTGGAACAGTGATACCCTGAAAGGAAGAGACTTTAAAGTGACCTGGCCAGAGGGCTGAGTCACAGGAAGAGAGACCATGCTGTTGGAAGAGGGTGCACGATGAAGAACGAGCTGCTATCCCCAGCCAAGAGGGGGTGCTCTAGCAGTGATTCCATTGTGTAGAGGCAGATAATATTGAAGTAAAAGAGTATACATCCATAAAAGTTCTCTCAGACTCTTTCAAGTGGAGAGAGATAAGTTATTGAGTGAGGAAGAAACTGTAGATTATTTGATGGGCTTTGGGAAATGTAGTTTTTCCAGGATGTGCTCTAGTAACTGCATAATACAAATGCCTATTGTATGCTACATATCACTCTAGAAATCGATGTAGTTCTGTTCCAGTGATTATATTGGTCTTCAAAGGGGAGATGATCCAAGAAGCTGTATGTATTAATCTTCTATGGGTGATGACAATGGTGCATTTCTGGTTGACTCAAATGTCAATAATAAATTGAGGATACAAACCAGATGCTTCCTGATATGACAAACCACATCTGTTTAATAAGGTGGCTCTTTGGGGTGAATTCCTGCTTCCCCACAGAATATAGGAAGGAACCAAGTGGGTTAACAAGAAGAAAGGTGTCTAGGATTCTCTTCCCTGCAAGGTCAGTACATCGGTGAAGATTGATGGCTCTCCATAGTTGATTCCACAATATGTATTTTGAGAGTAAAGTAGCTGGGGCATTTTCAGGCATGGTATAGTACGTGGCTGCCTTGATAAAGTGAGCAAGTATAAGGTTTTAATCTTACATAGATTATTAGTAGCTCTGGGAATCAGTAATGGCCAGATGAGAAGAGTCTGATGGTCTGGGTATATGGTGCTTTATTTGCTGCATGGGAAAATACTGCCATCAATTAGATACCCATTTTAGATATAAAACTTATCATGTAGATCAAGTGAGCTTGTATTTGAAATGCACAAACTGGGGGCCAGATCAGCTGATGGAAAAGGGCTATATGAAAATACAAGTAACCACTTCCATGATGTCCCAAGCTCTACTTTTGGGATGCTTGGTGCTGATTTTTCCTCTCCTCTGTAGTCTTGTGTGGGTTCTTTAGAACTATAAATACTTGTCCCTGGGGGAAGGTGAGTGAGTGGAGGAGTAGTCCAGTGACAAAGGCACTAGCCTAAGACTTGGGAAAACTCTGCTGTGCCACAGACTTCCTGTGTGACCTTGAGCAAGGCATAATCTCTCTTGCTTCTCTTTCTCCCTTTTATTGATGGGGAATAATAGTACTTCCCTGCCTAACGGGGATGAGGATAAATGTATATTACAATATACCTAATATAATAATTATATTGTATTGTAAGTAATATATTTATTATATATTAGAGATTGTGAGGCACTCAGATACTATGGTAATGGGGGACAGATGATACCATAGATACAGGTATTGCTACGATAATTATAAAATGTTTTATGCAGCCCTACTTCACGCTGGGTACATCCTGAGTGTGCTTTGGGCCAACATTATTTAAGGCCAAACTTATCTATCTAGGTTCTTATATGATCCTCTTCACCATAATATTTCAACACCCCACAATCTGGGAACAGTGGTGTACTCTGCGATAAACTGATGACCCAATCTGGTCAGTGCAAAGCCCCCGCTTTGGATGCTCAGGGGTGGAGGATGGAAGAGGTGGGTGGGTACTTGATGGTCCCTCACTTCTCCCCTGTCTATGGCTGCCAGAAGTGAACGAGGAGACTGCAATGAACTGTGGCAGAGTTCTGCCTTTCTTTGCTCTGTTTGGCTGCTCCAGGCAGAAATCTTCTGACCCAGGCAGAGCAGTCAGAACACAGCATTTAAGTGTGTTTTTTGTTTCCCTGGATGAGGCTTTTGCAACCCTAACACACACCATCACAAAAGCATCGTAGTGTGTGTTTGAAAGGACAGTCACATCCCTGGAGCTGAGGGTACTTGACATCTTGCAGGAGCTAACCTTTAATGCTGTTATTTGTGGACTGTACACTTGCGCACCAGTTCCCCACATGGTTATAGATTCGATTTTAGCTAAATACAAAGGTATCTGATATAAACATGGCCAGAAAATAACCCCCCCATGTTCATTTCAAATGAGTCCTTATTCTGCAAACCAGAAAGATCCTCCAGATGTAAATGGAAAAACTTCAGCTTTCTTAAGGGAAGAAAGATGCCCTTGCAGTTATGGCACAGGCATGGGACTCAGGCAACCAGAGTTCAATTCCTAACTCTGCTTCAGCTTCCTGTGTGACATAGGGCACTTTAACCCTTGTGGCCTCTCTTCCTGGTCCTCTACCTGTATGCTCTATCCATTTAGCTTGTAAGAACTTTGGGGTAGGGACTGTCTCCACTGTGTATGTACAGCACCAAACACAATGGGGAGAGGGGCATCTCAGCCCTACAGAAATGCAAATAATTCTCTCAGTGCATTTGTGAGGGGATGTGAGATCACATCAGAAAACACTCCCAAGTTCAGCTCCCTGGGCCTATTAAAAACATTAATTTAATAATATGGGAGCCTGCTGTTAGCAGCTGCAGTTACATTATGCATGATGCTTGGCTGCTTGTGATATGATCACACTGCATAGGACTTCATTAGCAATTCTTCCATCTGACATTATGCTTTGCAGTTGAGCTTTTGGGGCAGCGTGCTGCTGCTTCGCACATTTACAGTATCTTAATGCAGCTGTCTATTCACAGAGATGCAACTGTTCAGGCATCAGCAATCTAAAATGTCTCTGCTATTTGGATCATTACAGAGCAGTGAGTCACATATGCAGCCCTTTGTAGTGGGTTTACTGTGAAAATTCATTCCCAAGGCAACTTCACAACCTCCCTGCATCTGCTGTTCTGTATTCAAATTCTGATTCCAAGCTGCAATGAGCCCATGGCCAAACCAGTGGGTGAAAGTCTCTCTAGGGAGTAGCACGTACAGGGGATGACCCAAGGCCTGGAGTGAAGGAAGTCACAATTTATATCTCGCTTTGCCTTATGAGTTATTCCTCTTATCATGGCTGTTTGATGCCAGTGTGATCCAGAGTGGGTGCAATTGGGGGTAAGCACTGGACTCTTTCATCTGCACTGAACCGTTTAATCACATGCTGTGCCACATCCCACTTCCATTTTCTAGAGTGAGGGTAAAAAGGGGGGCAAGATATAAATGGGTGTGGTCTGAAGAGATATGAGTTGTGTGCGACTGTAAGTAAGAAAACTAGATGCTTCTCTCATTGGCCTTACTAGGCAGCAGTAACTCACTAGCCATACAATAGAATCAGGATCCCTTGAATTCAGTGTCCCGTTCATAAATATGTACATCCTGCTCTGCCCAGAACACAGTCCTCCTGTTCTGTGCAGGATCAAGCATCCCCCAGAGTCATGCTTGGTCCTTCTACTCGGTTGTGGTGATCCTATTGGCATCCTTTGGGTCTCTGTTTCCCAAATGATGGATGTAACATGCCTTGCATGAAAAAATGTGTATCCCCTCTGTCACTTTGTTTCTTAAGGATGGGTGACCTTAAAGGAGCTGAGATATTAATGTTACCTTTCAGCAAACAGAAAACATTCCTATGGTAACCTCAAGCGAAGGTCTTTCTTTTCTTTTGGCTTTGCATTGCATTTGAAGCAACCCCCAAACTGAGAATCTGATCACAGACTCCCCCAGAGCCCCACTGAAGTCAATGGGGCTGTGCTCAGGCCCAGGGGTTTGCCCAAGTTCATCATATTGCAGAATTGGGGCCTGAATCTGCATAGCTTGGGTTAAATTCAACAGACTTGTATGTAGCTGGCTGGGATGAGCTTGAATTTCCACCCAGCTCTGTCTTCATTCAGTTCTTTTGTTACAACCAGCCAAAAGTTTGTATCTACTTGAGGGGGGGGGCATTTCAAAGGTGTGGAGATCCCTCAAAAATAATTCCTACCCTTTATCCATAAGGACTTGCTATAGCCTGCCTCATGGACAGTCTTTCTTCTCCTTTTCTCATTTCTCTTTACTCAGATACTCTAGTAATGATGACTGTGTAGCTCTCAGTATGTAGTGCAGTGATCATAACACCATCTGACCCACATAAGGTAGAGAAGTGCAGTTATCCCCGTTTCACAGATGGGTAACTGCAGCACCGAGACTAAGTGACTTGTCCAAGGTCACTCAGGAAGCCTGCTACAGAGTAAGGAATTGTACATCAGGCTAATGCCCTAGCTGCTGGACTATCCTTCCTGTCCAGCCATCTAGCACTGACCTCTCGATATTTTCATAAATTCTGCTGCTCTTGGTGCAAGATCCTTCTCCTCTGCAGCATTTGAAGCAGCATTTCTGAATCTCTCTGCTATGCAGTCCAAAGTTGAAATCTTATGCCTTTGCTTGCCTACCTCGAACCAATTTTTTCTAATATTGTAAGAAAAACAGACAAAGGGCAAATTGTGACATTTATCTAATGGCAAAGCTCTGCAGCTTTACTCAAGCCAGCCTATGGGGAGTTCATGGAAGCACACTTCTCCCTCAATGGCCCAGTGCGTAGGGGACCATGAAGTTTGCACTTTTTTTATCATATGGTTCAGCCTACTTATTCCCAGGCTGTGGGTGTATGTTTTCCAGTGGGGGAAGGGTAGCTCTGTACTCACTATTCTGTGAGCCGTGGGACTGCAAATGCTCTCCGTTTAAAACACAGCTGCAAAAATTATTTTCCTAGATCTTCATTTTGATCATGTCCCTTCTCTCTTTGTATCCTCCACTACATCAAACACAGACCACTTGCCTTCGCTTTCATGACCTATCCCCACCTTATCTATCATCTCTTATATACTATCAAGATGTCAGCGCTGGACTCCACTCTGCCAGTGATACCAGTCTTTGTTGCCCACTTGTCACACTTTCAAACAAGCACCTTGGTGCTTTCTCCCATGCTGCCCCTCATGCATGGGCAGATCTCCCCATAAACCTCCATAAAGCCACCTCAGCACCATGCCTAACCCACTCGGTGCCTAGGAAATCACTGATATTCACAAAGTCTGAGTTAGGAGTGTAGGTTCCCTATTCAATGAGAGATAGGAGCCTCAAAACAGGATTCACAAAACCCAGCATGCTCAGTGGCTCCTTGCCTAAACTAGCGAATGGAAGATTCCAAGATGAGGGATGTGGGCTAAACCCTGCCCCCTCTCAGAGATATATGCCTAAACTGGGCTGCTTGGGATTTTTGTTTCCCTCTCTTGGCATTAGGCGCCAATGCTATTTTAGCAAGACTGTGGGACTGGGGAGGAGGCCCTCCCTCGTAACTTTTAGCTCATCTGGGTACTCATCTGGGATGTGAGAGACCCTTGGCTCAAGTCCCTCACCTCTACCTGAAGGGAGAAGGAATTTGAATCTGCTGTCTCAGATCAGTGCCTGAGTTACTGGGCTATTCTGATGTGGGACTCCGCAGTCTCCTATTAAAGCTGTTGCACTTAGCATGAATAACTTCAAAAAGTCATTGGGGCAGGGGGACTGCATCCTAAGTCTCCCACCTTCCAGGTTAGTGTTCTAACCAGCAGGCTATATAGTCATTCTCATGCTTGTCTGCTCTCTCTGGCCCAATGTTGAAGCACTCACTGTGGATAAATACAAAATCTTTTGGATTTGGCCCATGCAATTTAAGGCCAGAAGGGACCATTGTGGTCGTCTAGTCTGACCTTGAGCATACACAACCCATAGAATTTCACCCAGTGATCCCAGCATCTAACCTGTATCTCTGGTTCAACAAAACCATCTCATCTAGAAAGACTTCCAGTCTTCATCGGAAGACTTCAAGTGATAGTGGATTCTCCATGTCCCTAGGTAAGTTTGTCACAGATAGGATCACCGGTCATACTCCGACAATACTCAATTGCTTAAAACTACTGCTCCTAACTCAGCTCATCAGGTGAGAACTTTTCTCTTTTGTGATAAAAGAAAGAGTTACTCACCTTGTGAGGTAATGGTGAACCTTTGAGATGTGTCCCCCTATGGGTGCTCCATTGTAGGTGTATCCACATCCCTGTGCCTTGGATCAGAGATTATAGGTAGCAGTGTCAGTTCAGCCTGCACCTGAACCTTCCCTGTCTCTTACCTGGCCCCCAGGCTATCTAGCACTACATGGGTGAACTGCCCTCAATTCCTTCTCTACCACAGAGCCCCTTGTTAAGAACCCCAAAGTAGAGGGGAGGAGAGCGGGTTGTGGAGCACCCATAAGGAGACACATCTTGAAGAGCCACAGTTACTGCACAAGGTGAGTAACCCTTTCTTCTTCTTCAGGTTGCATCCCTATGGGTGCTTCACAGTCGGTGACTTTACAGTAGTTACCCGCAAGGCTTTGGAGTTGAGTGTAATATTGACGATGATATGGTGGAGCCAAACATGGCATCAGAAGCAGAGTCGTGGGTGATAGCATAATGTTCTGCAAAAGTATGAGCAGATGCCTAAGTTGCTGCTCTTCAGAATTCTGTGATGGGAACATTTTTGATGAAGGCTGCAGAAGTGGAAACAGATCTCATGGAATGAAGATTGCTGGAGGCTGAAGATTGCAGATACAATAGCAAGAGGTAATGAGGTTCGATATCCATCTGGAAGGTCTTTGTTTTGAGATTGAGGTTCCTTGAGATCTCTTTGCAATCGAAAGGAATAATTTAGGAGATTTGCTGAAGCTTTTTGTTCTATCCAAATAGAACGCCAAAGCTCTTTTGACGTCAAGTGTATGTAATATTGCTTCGCTCTTGTTATGGTGAGGCTTTGGGGAAAAGATTGGATGGTGAATACGTTGGTTTAGATGGAAGGCAGAGGATATTTGCAGGAGGAACTTTGGGTGTGGTCTCAGTGTGACCTTATCCCTAAAGAGAATTGTGAAGGCTGGGTGTGCCATTAGAACCCCTATTTTGCTGATTCTTCAAGCCGAGGTGATGCCTACTAGGAAGGCTGTCTTCACAGACAGATGCATGAGCAAGCATGTGGCAATGGGTTCAAAATGAGGCTTTTTAAGGCACTTGAGGACCAGGTTAAGGTCCTATGTTGGTGTAGGACATCTGATCTGTGCGAAGAGGTTGCCCATACCCTTCAGGAATCTTTTTGTTGTAGGATGAGTGAAAACAGAGTAGCTATCTATCTTATGATGAAAGGTGGTTATGGATGTGAGCTGTACCTTTATTGAATTTAGAGCTAATCCTAATCCGTAGAGTGGATGTAGGGGTAACGTGTTTTGAGTCTCACCAGATTTGGAATCTTTTCCATTTCTGCATATATATGTGTTGAGTTGTTGGTTTTTCTTCTGTGTAATAGTACCTCTTTCACATCCTCTGAACAGGACATCTCTGGATTTCAACCATCAAGGAGCCATGCCTTGAGTCAGAGGAGCTGTAAATTGGGATGGTGGCTCTGTCCAGCATTCTGAGCAAGGAGGTGAGGAAGGGACTGCAGAGTGATTGGCAGGCACATCGCTAACATGTTTGTCTTCGCCAGGTGGGAGTGAAGCGAATAACTTTTTTGTTCTTTCTTTTCTTGAGCAGGACCTTCAATGTGAGAGGAATTGGAGGAAAGGCATAAAGGAGACCTGTGTTCCAGTGACAGAGGAAGGTATCTCTTGGCAGATGATGCCCAAGTCTGGCTCTGGAGCAGTGCTGGGAGCATTTCTTGGTTTTGGTTGTGGCAAATAATTCAATTTTGGGGACTCGCCAATGTCAAAATATGTTGTGAAGAACAACAGGGTCCATTTCCCATTCCTGTTCCTGTGAAAATGTCCTGCTGAGGGTGTCTGCTGTGGTATTCTGCACACCATGCTTCATTTGAATGGTTTGCTATAGGTTACCCAACAGGTTTATCGGATCTTAAATTTAAAGCCATAAGAATAATGCAGAATCCCAAAGCGTAATGTCTGAATGTGTCAATTATTTCACAGATACCAACCCCCTTGCCTTTCTGCAGGACGGATGAATGTTATTCTGTTATGTCACCTGTTACTATTTCAAAAAAGGAATGTCTCCTATTCCGTCCCCTGCAGCCACCCTTCCCACCCCCCACAAATGGAGGAAGTCCAGAAACAGAATTTTTTTCTGGAATACAAACCAATAAAAAATTGAACTCCTTCCCCATTCTCCCCAATGCTTTATGTATTTCTCAACAAAGAGTATATTAATGGATATACTTTCTTAAAATAAATTTTATCTTGAGGATAAGCAAACATACTCCCTGCTACACTACTCTATCTACTGGAAGACTGGAGTGACATCTGCTGTTTACCATGCAGATCTAGGAACACTTTTTATTTTTCACTTAGCAGCCATTTTGATTGAACAGATCCTTATGGAACTGTAATTTTTTAACTCTTTTTATTCTGGAATCAAATGTTTCTGGTCCTCCTCCCAGAGTGCTGGGGTGTGTGTGTGTATGCACGTGTGCTCTGTTTTTTCCAGTGTGAAGCCTTCATTGAAAAGACTTGGTTTCGCTCTTGAGTACAAAAAATGTGTGTGTAGTTTTTGGTAATGGAATTGTTGAATAGGCTAAAAGATCTCGGTGCTGAAGGGAGCAGTTTGCATTCTACACGTCACTGAGGAAAATGTAGAATACATTTTCTGCCATCAAGCTTTAGGCTTGAACAAATTATTTTGGAAAGATAAAGCATGTGATCCTCAGAGCATGTCCACATTTATTCTTTTTAAATGTCTGTGTTGGTCTGGGGTTTCAACAGCCCACTTGTTGGCATTTACTGTTCTTGGTGCCGGAAAAATTTTTAATAGGCTTACAAGTCATAGCATTCTAAAGTTAGTAATTGTGTAAAGATAAAGGTTATAGGAACATCCTGTATTTCTTTGGCTTTCCTCTGTGCTTTGATATCACCTTCAATTAGAGATGTCCTGCATCTGGCTGTTACTATATTCACTGCTATCAAGCACAAACTAATAGGGGCAAATCCATTCCTTGCCTCTATGCTGGCAAACGGTCCCCAGGCAGTGGAACCTCTTACTGTACTTCCGTGTAAGGGTGCAGGGCAGCATGTACTGTGATAATCTTATTCAGGGATTAGCACCCATTGTGCTAAGTATTCTACCCCAAAGAGTTTACAACCTTAAATATATGGTGAGAGAGAACAAACAGGGAGATTGTGATTAGTGTCCTGAGCAGCGATGACAGCATACCAACTGCTGTTTATTAAATATTTATATTATTTATTATGATTGTACCTATAGGTTCCAATCAGACCAGGAGCACCACTGTGTTGGTTCCTGTATGCATGCAAAACAAGACCATCTCAATCCACAGAGGAAGATCAGGGGATGGGGATACACCATAAGAGCAAATGAATCTGATGAAAAATTGTCCCAGCTTTGTTACCTGCATTGTAGATTTTGGGGTTTAGGGGTGTGTGTGTGAAGGATGGGAAGGCAGAGGGAGGTAATAGAGGTGGAGAGGAAAGAACCATCATAGTTTGTCACCTGCCTAGCCATGATCATCAGGTTAGATTTTGGTAGACATTGTGGCAGAGTCTTAAGGAAGTGTCTGTTTAGATTTTATCTTTTAGCAGTGAGTTTCCCCACTCTTGCCTTTAGTAACTTTGCTTCTTCCTCTCCAGAAGAGTAAAAGACCTCTCAGGAAGAACTAGACTGTCACAGCTGATGACCATCAGTGACTCCCATGGACAGATATTGAAAATGCATGAAATGTTCTTTTCATTGCCAAACAATGAAATAAACACTTCCATTCCATATTAAACTGTTCAGAGCCAACAATCATGCACTGATTTGCGAGAAATGCCAATGCTAAATTAGAAACAGAGGGACAATAACACACAATGAAATTAAAGCAGCCAGCAAAGGCCTCAAACATGGGTAAGCTCTTGGGATTGACAGAGCTCATGGGCAGGGTGGGTGGAGAGAGAGCAAAGGCTGGATTTCACAGTGGTTTGGTAAGAAAATGCAGCACAATTTAGAAATAGCACTCCAGATGCTCTGAACCTAGACTACTTATCACTAGGACCACTCTATGCGAGGCTATGTATTTAATCAAGTGTGGCGTGGTTTTCGTTTTAGCTCTTGGGTATGAGACCAGTGTGTCACTGCCTATAAGGTTATTTTCTGGCACTGAAAAGCTCCTATTTGCTGATGAGGAAACAAGAAATAATTTGTGTAAGTGGTGGTAAAAGTCTTGAAATAAGTAAATCTATTTTAGAATTCAGCTGCTATTCCCTCTGAACAGACCTTATTTCTTGGTCTCAGTAGTAAAAGGAAATAAAAATTGTGTTTTTGTTTAAAGTGCTTCCTGTGACATTGTCTGACTTCCAGATGTGGATATTGATTTTCCTGAGATTGAAAAACAACAGTGAAGGGCTTGATGTAGCACTGTTTGCAATATGGCAGAGGCTACACTCTGCCCTTCAGCACAGCAAATAAAGGGCACAAGCAATCCTTTAAAGTTGAATTTGGGCGTTTTCTGGTTTGCACACATTCCCCTGTGTTTGTAATTCGCTTAGTCATGGTAATTTTAGCTCTGTATCTATACAAACAGGAACATTTTCAAATTACTTTTGAGTTGAAAAACAAGAACAAAGCAAAGCAAAGCCTTCTGAGTAACTATTGGCCTACTGACATATTTAGGCCAGATTCCCAGCTGGTATAAATCAGTGTAGCTGAATTGACTTCAAGGAGCTATCCCAGTTTACACCAGCTATGGATTTGGCCCATAGCAGATTTATGCAGAGCATTGACTCACTGAAAGTGACATGCAGTGCAGGCAGGATCAGTGATATTCCACTTACCTTTTTAAAGCAAAGTCCAGTCATGCACCCATAGGGCAGTTAGGGTGTACTTTTCTAGATGTGCACTGAGCATCTAATGCACTGAAGTAAATGTTAGTAGTCCCGATTTGGGCAAAGTGTTCACTAATGAACTGTTGCTGCAGTGTTAACAGGGGAAACAGAAAATATGAATATTTAGTAACCAAAAAGAACACTGGCTTTAAAAATCAAGCATACCTGGTGAAAGATTAGTAAATTTAAAGAACAATGACAACCTAATCTTCATGTTTTATCTGTAAGGCCCTACCAAATTCACAGTCCATTTTGGCCAATTTCATGGTCATAGGATTTTAAAAATCATAAATTTCATGATTTCAGCTATTTAAACCTGAACTTTCACAGTGTTATAATTGTAGGGGTCCTGACCCAAAAAGGAGTTGGGGATGGGGGTGTCGCGGTACTGCTACACTTGCTGCTGCTGGTGGTGGCGCTGCCTTCAGAGCTGGGCAGCTGGAGAGCTGCAGCTGCTGGCTGAGAGCCCAGCTCTGAAGGCAAAGCCGCCGCCACCAGCAGCAAGAGGTAAGGATGGCATGGTATGGTATTGCCACCCTTACTTCTGCAGTGCTGCTGGCAGGGCACTGCCTTCAGAAATGGGCACCTGGTCAACAGCCACCTCTCTCCGGCTGCCCAGCTCTGAAGGCAGTAGTGCAAAAGTAAGGGTAGCATGGTATGGTATTGCCACCTTTACTTCTGCGGTGTTGCTGGTGGGGTACTGCCTTCAGAGCTGGATGTCTGGCCAACAAACACTGCTCTCCGGCCACCCAGCTCTGAAGTCAGCGCAGAAGTAAGGGTGGCAATATCGCAACTCCCTAAAATCTTGTGACCCTTCTGCAACTCCATTTTGGGTCAAGACCCCCACTTTGAGAAACATTGGTCTCCCACAGGAAATCTGTGTAGTAAAGGGTAAAAGACCAGATGACCAGATTTCATGGTCTTTGAAGCATATTATATGGCCCTACCTGACTAGAAAACAATCTCTACTCTCAGATTAGATCAATTTGAGCCTACCGTAAACATGTAAATTCTGCCAAAATCCCACCAGCCAAATTACCATTTTACTTCAAGAATCCTAATTTGCAATTTTTGTTGCAGTGGGCCTAAAACTACAGCAAATGCTTAACACTTGATGTAGCGCTTTTCATCCATGATATATCAGTGTTTCTTAAAGAAGAGTATAATTAATCCAGTTTTACAGATGGACAATGAGGGGCAGAGAGACAAAATGACTTGCTTGAGGTCACACTACCTCAGTGGCAGAACCAGGTATAGAGATCAGGTAGTTTGAGTCCCAGTCCAAAACTAAAAGAAACATTTACTTACTGAGGTTCTTTGAGTCTGTGCACATCCAGTGTGCTGAAGTCAGAGATTTTTGCCTCACAGTAACATAGGCAGATGGTGCTCATGCCTTGTGGCTGTAGTCCTTCCTTTGGCAATATGAATTGGTGCCACCCTGATCCCTCTCAATTCCATCACCCTCAATGCCCATGACAAGCGACTCCTATACTGAGGGGACAAAGGGTGGGTCGTGGAATACACGTCTGCATCACATCTCAAAGAACTACACTTACAGTAAGTAACTCTTTGTCTCAGTAAGCAGGTGTTTGTCTGAGGGATTGGAACAAATGTGGTTGTATTTGGATTTCAACAATTCCTACCCCACCATCAACTTCAGCCTGGACCAGTCCACACAAGAAATCCACTTCCTGGATACTACAGTGCAAATAAGTGATGGTCACATAAACACCACCTTATAGCAGAAACCTATTGACCACTATACTTACCTACATGCCTCCAGCTTTCATTCAGACCACATCACATGATTCATTGTCTACAGCCAAACCCTAAGATACAACCGCATTTGCTTCAATCCCTCAGATAAAGAGAAACATCTATGAGATCTTTATCAAACATTCTTAAAACTACACTATCCACCTGGGGAAGTGAGGAAACAGATTGACAGAGTGAGATGGGTACCCAGAAGTCACCTACTATAGAACAGGCCCAACAAGAAAAATAACAGAACACCACTGGCCATCATATTCAGCTCCCAACTAAACCCTCTCCAGTACATCATCCACGATCTAGAGCCTATCCTCAAAAGCGATCCCTCACTCTCTCAGACCTTGGGAGGCAGGCCAGTCCTTGGTTACAAACAGCCTCCCAACCTGAAGCAAATACTCATCAGCACCATACCACAGAAACACTAACCCAGGGACCAATCCCTGTAACAAATCCTGTTGCCCACTTTGTCCCCATATCTACTCTAGTGACACCATCAGAGTACCCAACCACATGAGCCATACCATCAGAGATTCAGTCACCTGCACATTACTAATGTGATATATGCCATCGTGAGCCAGCAATGCCCCTCTGCCATGTACATTGGCCAAACCAGAGAGTCTCTACATAAAAGAATAAATGGACACAAATCAGACATCAAGAATGGTAACATACAAAAGCCAGTCAGAGAACACTTCAATCTCCCTGGACATTCAATAACAGATTTAAAAGTAGCCATTCTTCAACAAAAAAACATCAAAAATAGACTTCAAAGAGAAACTGCAGAGCTACAATTCAGTTTCAAATTTAACACCATTAATTTGGGCTTGAATAGGGACTGGGAGTGGCTGGCTCACTACGAAAGCAATTTTCCTTCTCTTGGTATTGACACCTCCTCATCAATTGTTGGGAGTGGACCACATCCACCCTGACTGAACTGGCCTTGTTAACACTGGTTCTCCACTTGTAAGGTAACTCCCTTCTGTATATTTATGCCTGCATCTGTAATTTTCACTACATGCATCTGAAGAAGTGGGTTTTTTACCCATGAAAGCTTATGCCCAAATAAATCTTTTAGTCTTTTAAGGTGCCACCAAACTCCTCATTGTTTTTGTGGATACAGACTAACATGGCTACCCCTCTGATAATTGATGGTACAGGGTTTTTGCCCTCCCTACTTGGTACCAGGAAAGGGTCAGAAGTACCCACACTATCTCATGTGACAGCACCGGCTCTGTCCCAGTCCACGCTTTTCCTGGCAGAAGCAGAAGAGCCACCCTGAGACTTGGAGAAGTCTCGACTGGTCTTATGAGACCTTCTCTTGGTGTTGGCAGGGAACGGCTCCTCCGCCTCTTCGGTGAGGTGCCTGCTTCAGAACAGGAGGCAGCAGCCCTCTCAGAGCCTGAAGGCGATCTTCATCCTGATCCAGTACTGAGGCCTTCATGGCCTGTTCGAGCAGGTGCTGCCTGAGGCAAAGGTCCCAAGTTGCTTGAGTCCTTTTCTTGAACTGTCTGCAGATTGAACAATGTGCCGCCTGATATAGCCAAGAGAAAAGCCACAGCCACAAGGTAAGAGCACTGCCTCTCTTCAGGTACTGCTAGGTAAAATCTCTGGCTCCAGCCTGCTGGGTGTGCACACACCTAAGTGGAATACATGTCAGCATCTACTCGAAGCAGAATGATTATTAGCGGTAGGTCTACTGAAAATAGAAATAATAGAAATGCTGAAGAACACTATGCTGCCCCATTGTCAGAACTTGTTCAGAATCCTTTGAACTCGGTCTGAAGTCTTATGTCTGGTCTCCATTTAAAGCTTAGGCTGACATAGTTATGGCTTGCAGGGGTCTGAAAAATCAACACTGACCTTAGATACACAGCTAGGTCAATGGAAGAATGCTTCTGTCAACCTAGCTACTGTCACTTAGGCAGGTGGAGTTCCTATAGCAATGAAAAAGCCTTAAGCTGCAGTCCTGCTCTGAAAATGACACCTTACTCAACAGACTTACTGCTTGTGTATATTCAGAGCCAGAGCTGCTGACACAAGTGATAAAAATACACTTGTACTGCTTTTTATTCCTATTAGCCCTGCAGTACCAACACAGCTGCAAAAGAGAGCTCGACTCTATTCCTTCTTATGTGTCATCAATAGGATTGTTTACTAAGCTTCAAATAAATTCCCTGAGAAATCTATTGAAGGCAATCTGTGGGCATGGCTTGAAGACAATGGGGTTGCACAGGTGTCACTAATTTAGCCTCCAGAAGCTTTATAATAGGTGATGAGGTGGAAGAAGAAAAAAAAACTCTGACCAAATGATTCTTAAGTATTTATCCAGTGTGGAATAGTCTCTGGATCAGAAAAAAAATTCTGTAGTCTAGTGGTTAAGCATCCAGCTGCAACACCTCTCTTCAAATCCTCCCCCTTGCCTGGGGTATCCCATGTCAAAGATGACTGCTCTAGTCACTGGGCTAAAAGTTAAAGGTGAGCACCAGCTTATTTCCCCATCCCTGTTTTGTGTTTAGCGATGCAGGCACCTAACTCACTCCTGCAAGAACCACTTAGGCCCCTAACTGGCCTGACTACAGGCAGCAGATTGCTTGTGGATTGCTAAACTTGAGACAGGTGCTCCCCTGCAGCCCAGATTTAGGTGCCTAACTGTGCGGGCTTAGCGCACACTCGTCATCAACACCTCCCATTGGCTATCTTAGGCAGCTCCCGGACTGGCAGGCTGGCTTCTGTGGATTGCATTCTAAGGTGCCTATCTTTCTGTATTCATTGTATAGGGAGTCTAGGTGCCTAACTCAGGCGCTGTGGATTGCATTGTTGTTCCCGTGACTTTGTCTAGGCACCTAAAAATTAGGCATTGTGACAGTGTTGCAATGCTTAAGTGAAGAGCCTAAGGTTATACAAGAACTCTGGGGCAGAGTAGTGAACTGACCATGCCCCAGACTAGTGCCTAAGCACTGGTCATCCTTTTCAATCAAGCACTGGCATATTAAGCTGGGGTGTTATTAACAGATTACTATTCATACATGAAACAGACTTTTAAAATGCTTGTACCTAGATCAAATCAAAGTCAGTTTTCACCAAGTCACCAAAAAGTACATCCAATCTTGTTATCTTCCAACACCAAAAACCTTCTATTGCCTCTTTCTGAGACACTGGAGATATTCCTAGAAACTCTCAGGCAACTCTATTTCTAGATCTTTTTTTTTTTTTTTTTTGCTACGTGGTCTAGGTACAATTTTCTAATCTATGAAGTTTAGAAATATACAAATGGCAAAAATTCTAAAAAAAAACCCAGATGTAATTCAATTGTTTTACAGTGCCTTTAAGTAGAATTTTTTTTTAGCATGATAAACAAGTACACAAGCAACAGTTTCTACTTTACTGAAAATTAAAGCAACTGTTATTTTAACAATACAGGCAGTCCTCGACTTTATGACATTCGCCTTATCACAAATGGCACTTACGACATTTCTGAATTGACAACCTGATTTGACTTACGATATTGGTTTTGACTTTACAATGCTTGGTCCCACAATGGAGTGGACTGCGGGACCGACGTTTCAGCTTACGATGCAATCTTCAGGAAACAATTGTATTGTAAGTCCGAGGACTGCCTGTATTAATTAAATTTCCAATTCTTGCATTGGATGGTAAGCTGTTACTGAAGGTACATATAGTAATTGTGGTACTATATGTTAGATGTTCTTCATTAACTGAAGTATTACCAGCAGTCTTTCTGTGCCTTAAGATATACTCCATCATTTGGCTTAATTAATCCTAATGTTTTCATAGCTTGCCTCGTATACTGTAGGATCAAGAGCTGAAAATCTTTGGACAAAAATAACTTAACACAGCCTCTCTTAACCCAAACAGCTTATGCGTTACAAATATTCAATTGATGTTTTATAATAGTGTAATAATTACTTCAAGTTAAACAGGGTAAGACACTTTAATAGTTTTCTCTATGCATCATTCCTTGTTTATGAAAACAATAACTAGATTACTTATGCTCATAGTGTTTAAAAAAGGCTGGGAAATTTTTTGTTTTCAAAATTGAGTTACACAAAGCAGATTGTCACCTTTTTTATCCAACATATATTCACCTGAAATCCAAAAGGAAAATACCAGAAGACAGACAATAGGCAGATTTGGCCACATGAGTAATTCAGCGCTAAAAAATGACAAAACCAACTTGTCCATGTGGCCGGAAAACTGCAGGGAGGGAAAAAAGAAAATGAATCTGAGCAGGAACTGTAATTCCCTGTTTGATCTTGGCTGCAAGCTGTAAATGAGCAAAGAAAAAGAGGTTTCTATCATTCAGGCTTAAGATCAAAACAAGGCAGCATAGTTTAAAGCTTTATTTAATCAAAAATTGGCATGTGCAGTCAAGGAATGAACTGAATAGTAAGTGAGATACTTACTTGCATCTTTGCTTAAGATGGTGTTAAAAACGTTGTTATTTATAAACTGTCTTGTTTTCTGTGGAACAGCCAGGTGCAACCATACAAAAGACCTCTTATTTCCTAAGTTAGTCTGTGATTTCTTTTGAAGTCTTCCCTTAATAAGTCCAGGTTAAATTTTTAAGCGTTTGCTACATGAACTAGTTCTATGCATTGAAAATTCTCTCACAGCAATTTAAAGAATCAGATAACACATATCGTATATGGCAAAAAGATCTTCTGAACAAAATATGAAAGTAAGAAGTGGGTCAACATGTCTGGTAACAAGTCTTAAGTATGAAGTTGAAAATTAGTAATACAGTAGTTTTATTTGACTGTGTAAAGCATATGGTGAAGCTGCAGAAATTCTATCTGATATGTATGCTCCTTGTTGAGCAACTCAATTTAATTTTCCCTACCAATCTGAATGGAGCTATCAAACTTTCTACTTTTACATAATACATGGGGGTACGTCAGACAATGTCATTTAACTTCAGTTTTCACTTATATTTAAAGGCACATTCAAGCTTACTGGAAGGACATGACTTTACTCTTCCTATTTTGCAATGTAATTCTTTCACCTACAAAAGATTTGGATAAGGTACATGAGACCTGCCTTCTATAGTGGGCTCTGCAACAGGCTTCATAAGTCACTTGGGCAAGTCACAATCTTTTTATGCCTCAGTCTTTTTCTATAATATGAGGATTATGTTGCCACCTCATTAGAGTACTGCGAGGATAAACTCACTGTTTCTAAAGCATTTTGAAATGTTTGGCTAGAAGGCACACAATGGATGCCCACTCTGAGGTACCACAAGGACTCCTCATTGTTTTTGCTGCTACAGACTAATATGGCTACCCTTCTGAAACCTGACATGCAAAACTGTAGTCTTCCTTTCAAATGAACATTTTTTTTAAAAAGTATGTATTTCCACTATAACAAAATGGCAGCAGAGCAGCCTCATTTAACCTATACAGCAAAACAGGTTGATTCAAGACTGTGAGAACTGAATGAGGTAGTCTGAGTGCCTGGATTAGGCCCATAAAGAGTTGGTTTCCTTTGTCTTCCCGTTACTTTCAGTTTTGAAGAATGATGTTAAAATTGCAGTTAGGAAAGTTTTGTACTAGTTGTAACAACACTGTATATACACCTCTACCCTGGTATAACGCAACCTGATATAACACGAATTTGGATATAACGCAGTAAAGCAGCGCTCTGGCAGATCAAAGCAAGTTCGATATAATATGGTTTCACCTATAACGCGGTAAGATTTTTTGGCTCCTGAGGACAGCGTTACATCGGGCTAGAGGTGTAGCAGCACTTTAGAAAAAGAAAAGAAAGAGGGGGGATCGGTGTTGGGAGGCAGTTGGAAGGTAGAGTCAGCATGAGATATTTTAGAAAAATAGATTCTGGGTGTGATGGGTTCCCCCTGGGGTGCCACCTGGAACGGGGGTACCACTGAGCCATACTCACTCACCAGCCTGGGCTCCCTTTACACTGTACTGCTGTGAGCAGCCTGCCAAGCTCTCTCCGAGACTCCAGCACACATATAAGTAGGGACAAACCCAGCTGCAGTACATACAGATGTATCAGCTCTGGCTGGGGAGGCTACAGTGAAGGAACTGCCCAGCTACTCAAGTGCACACCCCCCTCTGGAGTGTAAACCCCAAATTATACCATCTTGCACTGCACAGAGATCCATACAGTGGAAGCTCATGAAATTTGCCCCCTCTTTCAGTGTGGAGAAGGATATGCAATAGCTTTCTGCCCCAAGTTATGATTCCCACACACTGGCTTTAGACAAAGCAAAAATACATTTATTAACTACAACAGATAGATTTTAAGTGATTATAAGGGGTAGCAAACAGATCAAAGCAAATTACCTAGCAAACAAACAAAACACACAAACTAAGCTTAATATACTAAAGAGACTGGAAATGAGTAGCAAATTCTCACCCTTTATTTAATATTTCAAGCAGGCTGCAGAGATTCTTAAGGGGCCACCTGCACTTGTTTACAGCTTAAAAACCCCAGGTGTTCGATTCACAGGTTAAAAATCCCTTTAGCCTGGGTCCAGCACTTCTCCCCAGTTCAGTCCTTGTTCCTCAGGTGTTTCCAAGAGTCTCTTTTGGGCAGGGAATCAGTGAAGAATCACGATGATGTCACTCCCCTGCCTTAAATAGCTTTTGCATATGGCGGGAACCCTTTGTCTCAAAGCCTGGTTCCATGCCAGTCAGTGGAAAAACACTGAGATTCCAAGAAGGAATGCAGTACCAGGTGAGCTGGTTACATGTTCCTGTAGTGCCACAGCAACCATTGCTCGGAGGTTGTTTGTAGCATCTTCATCTTCCCAGGTGGGAAATAAGCTCCTTCTAAGACCTATTGTTTTTTCCCTAATGGTTCACAAACTTGAATGGGCCCTTCCCAGACAGTCATCTAGACTGACAGTCTTTTGCCTAGTGGGCGTTCCCCAGGTGTAAACATATTTGTGATACAGATACGTAGTCAATATTCCTAACTTCAGATACAAAAATTATACATGCATACAAACAAGATAATTATATTAATAAATCATAAACTTTCCAATGATATCTCACATGACCGATCTAGCATAAAATACATCAGAAGTATGCCATAATCATATCATAATAATATCACTGTGAAGAATATGGGGTACAGTGTCACACTGGGAATTTACATTTTTTAAAGTGTTTAGCAGGATTGTTTGGCTCCATGCTGCTTCTAGAGGGAATCTCCTTTGCAAGGGACAGGTAAATTTTTTTTAGCTATTTCAGAATTCCTTAAACAGAAAAAGGCCAATTTCTTCACATGAATAAAGCAAAGTTATTTTATGGTACTGTATTAATTTCTTGTACAGATCTCCTCCCTAACAAAGGGTACCCTTCACAGAAATAGCTGCAGAAGGGGGAGGAATTAAAAAATTAAAAACCACACAGGATTATGTTTGTTTCTCTAGTTCAGCCATCCTGGGTGAGAGAGGGTTTGTGGGGCTGCAGAGCCGGTAGAGATTCAGTATCACTGAGAATCATTCCCTAATCTTGTAGATCTCCAAACACAACTACTGTGCTCTGCTACTACTTCCCTCCCCATTGGCAGACCAGCTTCTGAACCACGCTCCTGTTGCCTCTTCACTGTGGCTGCATATTCTGACATCTCCTGGGGAGCAGCATTACCATGAAGTTGGGGTTTAATCTCAGAATGAAGGATTAAAAGAAACTCTGTGGGGGGAGAGGATGGGGGAGAAGGCGGAGATCCTTAGGTACTGCAAACTGTCATAGCTTTCTGGAGTTCTGACTGTTTTATACAAGCTGAGGATCTGCCCCATGATGTGGAACTGCTACTCCCCATTTCCATGTGTACCTGCTAATTTCTATTCACCTTTTAAACTTCCATCCATATAAATAGAGATAAATATGTACCTCAGTCTTTAAATTAGTTCAATGCACAAATAAACTGGAATTTGCTGGTCCAGGATCACCATGTTCCTAGATTATACTAGGATGCTACTTTAACCAACAAGGCTTTTCCTAAAAAGTACTGAATGGACAAGATTTATCATCTAAAACTCCAGAATAGACTTCTGTTTTTGCAGATAATAAAATTAGTACAAAAGTCCTGAAAACAAGTCATGGTGAAAGTCAGAAACTCCAAAAACATGTTTTTGATGACAAAAGATATTTATGAAAATAAATGAGAAGATGGCATATAATTAAAGAATATATTGAAAGAGCTGCACTAAATCCTAACCATGTGAATCCCATTATTATTAAGAACTGCACAGCTAAAACCCTCAACAACTTTGAAAGTTTACTGATGGGGTAGAACAAATAAATACACTAATCAGGGTTCCAAGTATTAAGTTTTATATAGGAAATCAAAATGATACAATGGATTGTTATATTGGTGACCTGCCTGTCTCTATATCATACATAGCACACTTAATAAACAGAAGCAAAGTATTGTTTAGTCCATACTTCATATTCATAACATTTTTCTATAACTGTACCAAACTAATTGCACAACATAGGTGTAACAGAATTTTTCACTGGATTGTAATAATGACTCTGCTAAGTAACAAGTACAAAGGCAAACTTCTGTTCATTATCTAACTGAAATAAAATAATAGACACTGACTATCACAGAGGAATCAAACTTTGTGCCACTAATTGTGCCTAAAAATATCTGGCATCTATGCAATCCCAGCACACATGCCTAAAAGTACCAGCTCCTGAGTTAGTCAGATGTGATGTTTTCATATTTGCTTTTTTGTATAACCTTTTACGTATTATATAACACCCATTGGTGTTTTTATGCAGGGGGCAAACTTTGAGCAGGGTGGTCAAACAGGTGGAGGCAGAGTAAGGAAGTGGCAGAAAGGTAAAATCAGGGACAGAGGATAGGAGCTGGGGTTAAAAAAGGGATAGAGGCACTGTTAGAGAGTGATAGAGGAGGACAACTGCAGATTATATAGAAGTAGAGAATATAAAATGGAGTGAGCAATCTGCAGTGTTTGCAGAAATAGGGTGTAAGTGGCAGAAGAACTCCTCCCCTTCTCCCCACCAGCCGAACAGCACATCTCAGCACCCACTTCTCAGGGCCAGCAGGGAGGGTAAGGCGTGGGGTGGGGGAGACATGGAGTAGTAAGGGCTATAAACTCCACTGAGAACTATATTTTTGTTAGTTCTCAGTAGAGTGTGTAGCTTGCTCAGTACAAAGAAAATGCAGCAGGGGTCCCATACAACATTCCTTCTACATTTGTTACAGAAATTGAAATGTATAAAGTGAATGAGATGGGAAGAAAAGTGGTAGTCTCATGATCAAGGCAGTTGAAAGTTGCACTGGATTCTATCCCTGCCTCAGCCACAAGAATTTCTATATGATGTTGGGCAAATCACTTAAACCATGCTTTTCAAAAATGGTCATAAATGTGTATTTTCTTGGAGCTTGATTTGAGACCCTGTAGTCTGATTTGCAGAAGTGCCGAGCACTCTCAGCTACAAGTGAAGTTAATGGAAGCTGTGTTTTTAACATATGAAGTGCTACACAATGCTAAGTATTTTGAAAAATCTGGCCTTAAGCACATCAAATTGGACACCCAAAATTATTGTGCCTCCCCCTCCATAAAATGGGGATACCAGCTCCTCATCTCGCAAGAGTATTACAAGAATAAAATTAATGTTTATGAAGCACTCAGATACTACAGAGAACAGAGCTATACAAAAGCTTATGAAGAAATTAATAATTCTGTCTTCAGAGCATGGTTTGAATAGCAGGAAGTAAATAAAATATGGGGTCACATGATGATATAACAAAATATTGAATAGCTGCTCACTCAGTCAGCACTGCCCATTCTGTGGACTGAATGAGTCAGGGGTCTTGTGGAAAAAGTACATGTGATTAGATAATTAAAGACTGAATCATACTGCATACACACAAAGAAACTGTATTAAGGTTGCACAGGCAACCTTAATTGTGGCACTTCCTAACTTTTGAGTGCTTTATTTTACAACCTTCCTCTTCCTTTAATGTAGTTGTGCGTGTGTGTAGTAACACATATTTGCATATATAGTTTGAATGGATAGAATACATTATAGTCTGAATTCTCAATCACATGTTACTAAAATTTGGTTATGTCTGAGTGCACACTAGACTATTAATGTTTAATTTTTCTAACAAAATGTTAAATATGATTGCAAATGTCTATGACAACTAAAGTGGAGTAGGAATCAGACAAGTAGCTTTATGAGCAACTATGCTTGACATTAAAATTCTGTTTACAGACTCTGCTCCTGCATAGTAGTCTCTTAGTATATTATTTATGTTGCTTTGGAACTTTTTCAAATAAATATGAAGTTCAAAATAATGGAGATAAAAACGAAACTAATTTTGATCTTCAACTATATATGACAAATCCAAAATCAGATTGGCTGTCTCCACTGCTACTTGCAGACCACTACATTTTGCAGTAAAACAGTCCAGTACAAGATGGTCAGTGGAGTTTATAGAAGGCTCATTAGAGCAGCTTTGTGGAGCAAAAGGGATATATTGGCTTCGTAAAACTGTCCAATTGAGATTTCGCTGGTTATTGTAAATCCCACAACCACACTTCAAAACTAAATCTGACCAGTTACAGTCAGAGGGAAAACCTGATTGAACAGACCAAAAATGTCCATAAACCATATCAGTAAGAATTTCACCATCATCATGCTCCAGGCAGCAAGCTACACACTCCAGGGAGCGGCAAAAGGCATCAGCAACCAACTGGTATTGTGTCCGAGAACAATCTATGGCTTTCAAAACACTAGTAGGGAGGGTAAAACTCTAAAAAGATAAAATAATAAAAATCATTAGACAACTGTAAATGTGTATACTTTGCACAAACTGGAAAACAAACCAGTAAACATCTTATTTATTATTGAGCACACACAAAATAGTCTCCCATCAAACTACTGGATAACAGCTTTGCTGTTTTTAATAAAAGCAATTTTCCCTCTCTTGGTATTGACACCTCCTCATCAATTACTGGGAGCGGACTACATCTACCCTGACTAAATTGGTCTTCAACACTGGTTCTCCACTTGTAAGGTAACTCCCTTCTCTTCATGTGCCAATATATATTTATGTCTCTATTTGTAATTTTCACTCCAGGCATCTGAAGAAGTGGGTTTTTTACCCACGAAAGCTTATGCCCAAATAAATCTGTTAGTCTTTAAGGTGCCACCGGACTCCTTGTTGTTTTTGTTTTTAACAAGTAGTCCAAGTTAACATTTGTACCCGAGGAAAAATTATTAATGTGATGACAAAATTCAAGTATCAAAGGTTTCCCACAAGTAAAATCAAAGCCAAAAAAGTCTTATCCTTATTAGCATTCAAGACAAAATAATTCTATACACTTCTTGTTTTCAATTAAATATTATAGGAATAAAGTGAATGAATTTTTGCTATGGTAAATGGAAATCTGAAGACCTGTTAAAGAATACAAATGCAATATTTCTTTTGCAATAAGTCCTGAGGCAGATATTTATCAGCACATTAAAATCTCATACAATTTCATTTTATATTAGTCATTCTTTGGATAATAAAATACAACACTTTATGTCAACTGAATCTGCTAAGGACAAATGAGATGTTTCAACTCTGTTCGTAATCCGATATAAACTAAATTCCTTGTCATCCCAAGTGAATTAAGCAGCTTTAAATATCCTCTCAAGGCCTTACATACCTTGTGTCTTATATATGAGGCCAAATGAGTTTCTGTGCAGCCACCTCCTAACAGTGCCAATGGTTGCTTGATCGTTAGTTGTAAGACATGTTCTGCAGTTTGACACGCAAGCTGAAGAGCAAGAAAAAATTGTCATTGCATATATCACTAAAGCAGAAAAAAAATCTTGTTTTAAAAAGGTTTAAACATTTTACTTTTTAGGATATACTTTTAAAGTGCAGTTCTTCTCTAAGAAGTGTAAATGTACAGATGGCATTCACTTACTCACAGATCTGCTCTGGGTGATTTCAGTATCATAGCTGCTTACAGAGTGAACAAAAGCTTTTGGTATTCATGCTGCTTAACACTGCAGATCACAGCCAAGAGTGCTGGGTTCTGTTCCTCATTTTGCATAATCAAAATTATTTACTAAGTTTCAATCAGTTACAAACATGGAGCCCCATGTCAGCATAGAACCACCCTTTAACTATCTAAATTATTCAAGTGTGAGTGTTGCCAAGTGAAGGGTCAGCAGTAACCCTGAAACTTTCCTCACACAACTGAGAAAAAGTGAAATAACATCCTCCATTTCTTTCCACAGGGGTGGCCTCTAAAAAGGGGGAGAAATAACTATGTGCAAAATGGTGTGGAAAAAATTCGTTGTTTCTGAGATGGGTTGGTGATCAAGGAAAAGTCTTCTGGTTATAGTGACTGAAACTGTTAATAAACCTTTCCTCGCACAATCCTCTCCCAACCTTCTCTCTCCAGATGAGCATGCATTTTTATTAGATATTTTGAAAAACTTTGCCTACCTTCAGCTCATCCCATGCCATTTCATTTCTGTTACAGAGTATCAAGCTGCAGACAAGTGTGTCATTAGGAACTAGATGCAAGAAATGTTTTGAAACAAAACTCTCGGTGCGCAAGTCCTTCAGACTGCCATAACAAGTAGGAGATACAGAATGTAGGGCAGCAATGGGCTGTGAACCTGTACAATTAAGAAAAAGCAAAGAACAGCATCTATTATCTTATCAGAATAGCTGTCTACTGTGTTTTGTAGAACATGGACTGAAAGGTTGTTTTGCTTGTATTTTAAAGTTACAAATGCTTTTCAAGACATATTCATGTAAATTTTCAAACTATGATGGAAGTCATGCAGACACAAACCAGTACAGTGCTTTGAAAATATAGCTTCTGGTACTAGTTCATTGTAAAAGTAGGAATTTTATTTAGATTAGGCAATTTAAAAAGTCTGCATCTGTAAGCAATGTTTACCATGGGACTCTAGCCCTGAGTGCTGTAAGCAGCATCCATGTGTCAGCTGTAGAACTGGCCAGAAAAGGTTTCCATTAATGCTTGAAAAATCTGGTTTCCAATCAGCTGTGGCCATACGCTGCTAGTCTCGCTGGTGACATGTCTTGCTCAGCTTGGTAAAGTAGATCGAAAAGACTGGAGAAAAAAGAATTTCTGCTGCACAAAATGGCAAGCAAAGAGATTTAAGATTATAACACTGAACTTCTTAGTTTTCAAACTTTTAATTAAAACTTTATAAATATTGTATTTAAAGAGAAAAAATGATTAGCCTTAACTTGACTTTATCAAAGTTGTCTGGGAATATAATTTTTTCTGAATCTTCACTTCTCTTTTTTTTGCAAATAGAAATAATTTTAAATCTTTTTCCTCATTAAAGGTTTCATCTTTATGATAGTCATATATTTCATTCTCTTAAAAGATCCAATGACTTGCCCTCTTGAGGTTTTTGTATGTTGGAAAGTTCTAACAGAATAGCTGAACCAATTTCAGTGAAAAACTCAAGAACTGCCAAGATACAATCTGGCTGCCGCAGAGATTAAAAGAAAACAGGAACTCAAATTACAATATATGCACATGAACTACGACTTAACTGGGATAGTAGTTTAAATGTGTTGGACCTATTAAATAGGTATAGTATCAGAGGGGTAGCCGTGTTAGTCTGGACGAAGTGGGTATTCACCCACGAAAGCTCATGCTCCAAAACATTTGTTAGTCTATAAGGTGCCACAGGATTCTCTGCTGCTTAAATAGGTATAAACTTTTTTGTAAAACAAATGACATTTGACTTAAAATAATGAAAGCTTTACTTTAGGCATTTTCCCACTGTAACTTTGTGCCTTCTGGCTCACTATTACCAGATTATGGCTCTTCATAACAGGATCCCTATTTAATTCTTTATGAATAGTGGCACAGAAATATTGGGCCCAAATCTGACCTAGCCTAAAGTTGTTATAACTTAGTGAAGGAAGCTTCTAGACTGATGCCGACACTAGAGATGAGTATATTACAAGTACCTAGATGTTTAAACTGATGAGGAAAGCCATCATTTTGTATAACATCAAAAACATCTGCTCAGTAGCACCAGATAACCACTATGCTTGGTATGCAAATTTTTGGAATTTGATTAACTAAAAACAGAGGGAGAAGATGTTTGATGTGAAAAATGTGAAGATATTATTTTCAATCTTGACTATAGTAATGGAGTGTATTTGGCAATGCCATTTTTACATTAATTTAAGTCTTATCTCCTGAGATTGTCCTATTTTTAGCCAGGAAAACAGCTACTGGTTCACAACAGCAAAGGAACACCAGAAATCTTAAAAGTTAATGAGTAATAAGAGCACAGCTCTTACAGTATCTAGCAAAACAGAAAGAATTTGGGTTCTGTCTGTAACTTTTTCCAATCACTGGTTCAGGATTAAAGTACTCTGAAAGTTAACTAATCCTGAAAAAGTCTGCAATTGTTTGAAAGCTTTTCTAAGGATGGCAAGTTCTGACATATTAGACCCTAATCATATAATTCTTAAGTTCCTTCTTCCCCATCCTTGAACACACACATCCACACCTCAATTCTACTCACAACTCTGACATTATAGCAGCTGAATTTAAGGTTTTACCATCTGAAGCTATGTCCTATATTTTCAAATAGTACTGTATAAATGTACAGCAGTGTTTTCTACCTGTAACTATTATCACAGCTATCACGACACTAAACTTTTGAAACCTGAAGCGGACAGGAAAGGAAAATAGTAATTGGAATGTCATTTTGTGATCTGAAATCACCACCACAAATGACTAGGAGCAATTTCTATACATATATTTAGACAGATGAGATTCTTCTCTCTTTTCACCAGCAAACCTCACCATTTCTAGTCTTGGTATTTCACAAAACATACTTAACTATTGTAACCATCTAGCCAAGCTTTATTAGTACTGGTTCAGGAATGATTAGCACATCTTGGATCATGAGCAGTACAACTTTTATTTCCTTGATAAGGACATTACTTGCCAGTGGAATTTTTTTTTAAGTGGTCTCTATTTTACAGTATAATATGAGCTAAACATCAAGAGTTTATAACAATTAAATCCTCCATTATCATTTAATGTTATATAAACACAGGGCTTAGAGCTTGAGTCTATCTGCTCTAGGTAACAGAGTGGGTAATTGTCTTGTAAATGTCAGTTATTGTGCTTGTGTAGCACGCAGTAATGACTTTTATGAAACGATTTATAGGATATGGCCACATATGTAAAGGCAGGATCAAGATCTCTTTGCCAGAGTTTGAAATAAAGATGTATATCATGAGATTCTAGTTTGTTGGATTTCAAACAGCACACTATTTAATCTTAACAAATTTAAGATACATAAGATACAACGGCTACATCCATCTCAGATAGAGGAAAGATGGATTATCTTACTTTGTAACATTTCTATGTTCCCTTTGAGACTAATGTTATGGATGCCATGTACAAAGTTCATTTGTTACCTGTCATTTGACTCAGGGGCTCCATCATAGATACTCCAACTCTGTCTATAGTGATGACACAGTGCTCTTTCAGGTACTGTTTCAAAGATGGGTGGATAACTTTCTGGCACACTACAAGGCCTACTTGGTCATTAACCAACTGCTTTCCTAAATTAAGCAACTGATCCAATACTGCTACTTCTAGAGAAATTCCATGATGGACAATTACAGTTCCTTCTCCAATATTGGAAAGATCTCCTGACATAGAGATACAGAAGAGTGCCATCTTGATAGCGCTTGAAGAAACTCTTTTGACAGGAAATGTTCTTGCGAATTGAAATTCTGGTATGTCTATTAGTAGTCCAGGAAATACAGTAGAATCCATAACTCTTTTGCCTTTCACAGGAATAATTACACACTTTCCTAAAACAACATTAGTTTCAATGGTATGCGGAATTGTAAGCAAAAAGGCCTTTAAAACCAATGTGCTGAGGTGATTGGCTTCTGTTTTGTTAAGCATGCAGGCAGGTTTGCTTGCTAATATGCTTCGTACCAATGAGAGAAGAGTCTTAATACTGTCAAAATCCACCGAAACTCGGCAACCACAGGCCTCAGACTTGAGATAGTCAGTACATAAGCTCAAAAGATGTCTACTTATTTTAGTGACAGTACAGGCTGCAAAATTTATTCTTTGAAAATGTTCAACCAAGCTGCAACAAAGAATGGCTGTAAATAAGCCACAGTCGCTGAAGCGTGATATATGATTCTGTACAGAGGCTGTCAGAACCTTCAATGCTGGATGGGTGATAGAAAGGCCACCAAGCAAGGCAGAAGATTGTGAAGTTGTGCGAACATAGCCTCCCATACCATTGTGGAGCTGTTTGAGTCTACCAGTAGGGCCATAGCAAGACTTTACTATTCCACTTAACACAGACAGAGAGAAACTAACTCTCTCTTTAGTTAGAGGGTCATTAGTACACAATGAAGGCTTTTTAGCTTCAATGCGAGACATCTTCAAGACAAGATTTTCATTCTGAGCAGCAAAATTTCAAGTTTATTCCATTTTCCTTGAATCCATAAATTATAGATGTTTTAATCTACAGAAGTATTTTATTACTCTTTGTAACCAAGCACATTATAAAAGAGAAACCTTGTATACAGAATGACAACTTTGTCCACGTAGCTGTTCATAGTTTAATATTTAACAAATTATACAACTATAAGTGATAAATTAATATGTGATTGCAGAAAATTACTTCATTCTCCAAGATCCTTTTGCTTAATTTCCAAGGCTGATTTAGCAGAGTTCTTTGCAGCTCTTTGTATAAAATATGTACAAAGATGGACTCCCAGAAATGAAAGTCCTGCCACAAGCAGCCAGTTCTTTTTAATCCAGCTAGTTTTTCTCATCTTTTCTTTTGGTGGTAAGATTACAGATGCAAACTTTCAAGGTTAATTATACCTACAATAAAGAAGTAACAGGATATTAGTATAACCTTGTATACAACAATATTGTATAATGATTTCAACTGTCTCTGAGAAATCAGATTGTATCTATGTCAATAGTCAATAACTGAGCAAATCAGCATTGATTTAAGGCAAGACCACTAATTTAGCACCTTTATTCTTCCCCAAACACAGTGTGTTTGCGTGCACACACAAACACTTAACTGTAGTACTTTTTAATAGAGCTGTCAACATGTACTAGGTCATCATCCAAGACTGCTATAACATGAAATATATGGCAGAATGCGGGTAAAACAGAGCAGGGGACACACAATTCTCCCCCAAGGAGTTCAGTCACAAATTTAATTAATACTTTTTTAATGAGCGTCATCGACTTGGAAGCATGTCCTCTGCAATGGTGGCCAAAGCATTAAGGGGCATACGAATGTTTAGCATATCTAGTATGTAAATACCTCGCAATGCCAGCTCACTTTCTGGAGACATTGTGAATACAAAGAGGGCAGCATTATCTCCTGTAAATGTAAACAAACTTGTTTGTCTTAGCAACTGGCTGAACAAGAAGTAGGACTGAGTGCACTTGCAGGCTCTGAAGTTTTACATTGTTTTGTTTTTGAGTGCAGTTATGTAACAAAAAAAATTCTACATTTGTAAGTTGCACTTTCATGATAAAGAGACTGCTCTACAGTACTTGTATGAGGTGAACTGAAAAACACTATTTTTTGTGGTTATCACTTTTACAGTGCAAATATTTATTATATATACTTTAATTTCAATTACAACACAGAATACAATATATATGAAAATATAGAAAAACATCCAAAATATTCAATAAATTTCAATTCGTATTCTATTGTTTACCTGTGCAATTAAAACTGCGATTCATTTTTTTAATCACAATTAATTTGAGTTAATCGCGAGTTAACTTCAATTAATAGAAAGCCCTACTTTTTAACTAAGATGAGAAAACCTGCTACAGTTAAATATAGTGTGGGAAGGCACTGCTCAAATACTTAGGCATTTCTGCCAGTTAACCTCTGCAGTGATGACTTGTAATATGCATGCTATTTTAACCCAAGTCTTCAAAGAGGAGGCCCTTACCAACTATAACAGATCATGTGAAAATATGAGTCTATATTGGTTTTGATAACCTCATTTTACTTTAGATCTATACAGATAAGAAGCTAGTGCATTAATACCAACCTCCCTGCATGTGCAATCACTTCAAAACAAAATGATTTCTTGTGTTCAGAAGTCTAGGAACTCATTCCCCTTTTTATGGGGGTGGGAGGCATAAAATAGTCCTTTAACTTGCAACCCTGTGACATCTAGACATGTTTAAATTTATACACTTTTCTCAGCTCACTTCTAAATACTTCAAAGTTTAAAGGTGTTATTTTTAAATTTAAAATTAATATTCTTTGAGCAATTGTAATCATCCACCATTTTAGCACTCAGTGGCTTACACTTCTGAAACCTTGTTCAAGACGTTTCAATCCTTAAATCACATCAAACTGGTGGAAAATAAAATACCAAGCTAGTAATAAAAATAATTCAGACTAAAATTATGTAATTAAATTGGTGTCAAGTATCAGGAAGTAGCCGTGTTAGTCTATATCCACAAAAACAACAAGGAGTCTGGTGGCACCTTAAAGACTAACAGATTTATTTGGGCATAAGCTTTCGTGCATCTGAAGAAGTGAGGTTTTTTACCCACAAAAGCTTATGCTCAAATAAATCTGTTAGTCTTTAAAGGTGCCACCGGACTCTTTGTTGTTTTTCTAATTAAATTGTTGCACAAGATGTTAAATATAAGGATTTTGAATATACTGTGCTGTGAGTTGAAATTAAGTGATACATTCATTTTAAAACATTTAATTATCCCTAAGATAACAACACTGATAATGTTACTTCTTTAATAGTATATCTCATTTATTCCTACTTAGTAAGAATTTAAATACTATTCTGAAGTGGGAAAGGACTGATTCTATGAGTGGGGAATCCTATTCAATAGGAGTTTTACCATTAACTTCAAATGATTTTACGCTATAAATCTGGGTTTCTAGTTAAAGGTGACTTACAAAGTTTTTCAGAAACAATGAAGTGCTTTAGTTATATGCCAAAAGTCCTTAAAACCAATAGTATCTATATCTACCTATACATTTATATAACATCACTATGTTATCTAGATATCTCCTACAGAAGTTTTTCTAAACATACACCTCTACTCCGATATAATACGAATGCAAATATAACGGAGTAAAGCGGTGCTGCAGGGGAGAGGGGGCTGCTCACTCTGGCGGATCAAAGCAAGTTTGATATAATGTGGCTTCACCTAGAATGCGTAAGATTTTTTGGCTCCCGAGGACAGTGTTATATAGGGGTAGAGGAGTATTTGTTTGGTCTTCATTTTCCTCCAAAGTACCAATGGCTAGCTGTATTCAACTGTAACTTATAGAACACATTATTTTATGAAGTTACAATGTCACTGATCCATGTTTGTTAGTAGAGTTGACCCTCTTGGACTTGTATATGTTCATTAGATGGACTTGAAAAGCCTTTTTAAGATAATAATAAAATAACTTGAAGCCATATAATAAAAGTCACTTAGCTGAACACTTATAGGCTAATTCCATAGTCTAGCAGGATTTAGCTGCAGTTTTGAAAACACAGACTGATGGATTTTGGAGTGTAATAGCAGAATGGAAGCTGTAGACAAGAAAAAGGTGTAGAGTAATTTATGTATTGAATTGCCTTCTAATGCCTGCTATCTGGTGTATTCAGTACATAACAGTAGGGTTAACTCGCTTTCAGAAAAATTAAACAGAAAGAAAAGACTAAAAGGTTATAACAAGATTATAATGGTTAGAAAATTGATCACATGAATTATATACTACATTAAGCATTTCAGTCTGGCTAGGTAGGGAACTTACCTTTTATATATAGTACTACTGTTATTTTCCTTTTTTTTGACTTTCATGTTGCATCACATATGTCACAATGCCAGGTTCTGGTACATAATCCTCTCTTTTTGTTTGGAAAATAGAATTGGACTTGATGTTAAACCACCCCCAGTGTATCAGTCCAAGGCTAGTTCCCATAACAATCAAAACTTTGTAGTCCTTCCAGATGGTTTTAAGGCCCATACTGGCATCTACCTATGTAAAGACAGTTGATCATTTTATTTTAAACATGTTCCAAGAAATATTTCTCCCCAATCACCATAATAGCACAGTACAGCCAAACCTGAATGTTAACATTTTTAATTATATTGCAGCATGCCAAATGATTAAGAACAAAAAGTGACAGAAGGAAGCCTTGCTTAGTGAACTTTAAAATTGTCTTTAAAAATAACCTCAGTTCAGATACCTAAAAAGAAAAGCTAATTGCTGTACTTGTTTCCCGTGCAGTTATAAGCTATACTGGTATAATTACTTCCACTTTGTTGGGGTTGTACTACTTTAACTATACCATTTTTGCATGTAAAACTTTTTTCTTTTTCAAAGAAGACTGAAAGGGTATATAATGATATAAGATCTGCAAGGATCTTAAGACTTTGCACTTATCATTCATAAATCTCAAAGCACTTTTCACTGGTTTTACGAAGGAAGAAACTGAGACACATCAGCCTCAATTCTGCAAATACATACACACCCATATGAGTGTTGCAAGATCATGGTAACAGATACTAAAAGTATGTCTACAACCCCCCACCCTCCCAAACCAACAGCATTCACTCTCAGAGGCTGGGTCAAGTGACTTGGGCTCATGCTATGGGGATACAAAATAGTTATGTACACATTCCCGCCTGGGCTCTGAAACCTGGTGAAAGGGATGGGCCTCAGAGCCTCAATGGGAATGCCTACATAGCTATTTTACCTCCATAATGTAAGCCCAAATCACTTGATTCACATTCCAGGACTGGCTACTATGGGTTTTGGGTTTTCTTTGCAGTGAAGACACATCTTAAGTGACTTCACCCAAGTGTCACTGCACCTCGTGGCAGTCAGAAATAAAATCCAGGTCTCCAGTTGCCCAGTGCCATGCTTAGTTCACAAGAACATATATGCTAGCCTCATCTCTGCCCCTTTCAAGGCAACCCCCAACCATTAACATATTCTGCTGAAAAACCAAAAGCTTTAACATCTGTCTGAATGGTATTGTTAACCTGAATATATTTTACTGCATCCTTTTATAAGTTTTAGTGAATACTTCTCCTCATTCCCCACCAAGGAAAACACTCCTATACCCACTGGAAGTCCTACTATTGATAAGAACCCAGATTTTAAGCTCCCGGTCAGTGTCTCATTATCTTTAGTAATATAAGCTTCTTGTGCTATATTTATTCCTGGGGGAATTCTGCACCACTGCGGATGCACAGAATTCATGTGCCACACAGATTTTTTTCCCCACAGAAAATACATTCTGCCAGAAAGGTGCTGCAGTTACTCCTTTCACCCACCAGGAGCCACTGTTGCACCAGAACAGAGCAGCCATTTCTGGGCAGGAGTAGCCCCAGCTGAGGACAGAGAAGACAAAAGAGGCTGCATTCCTCACAGCACCCTGCCTGTGGGGCCAGGTCAGGAGGGATGGGATATGGTGGGAAAGAGACAACATGGGGTTGCTGAGGGGGTGTGTGTGTGTCACAGACTTGGGTTCAAAAGGGCTGGGGGAACAGACTGAGGCGGGGGCTGAAAGGGAGGGGGTGCAAGGACATGGGGCAGGGGAAGGAAGGTGCAGGTACACATGAGGACAGGGGAAGGAAGGTGCGTGCATGGAGGGAGTGCGGGCACAGGGGCACATGAGGAGGGGTGGGTGAGGGTGCAAGGACTCATGGGGATGGGAGAGAGGATGCAGGGCCATATGGGGACAGGGGCAGATGTGCCTGAATGAGTGAGAGCATGCTAGAGGCTCCCTAGCAATCCCTTTCCACTTCAAAAAAACCTGTGCTATACTTCTCCCACCCACACCTAACCATCCTCCAGTTTTTCTGGGTGTTGTTTTGGGGTGAGGGTTGAGTGGAAGGGTGGAAAGAAAGTAGGCTGAGAGGTAAGCAGCAACTCTTCTGGAGTAGAAAGATTTTTAAAGGGCTGTTATAAAATAAGCCTGACCCCTAGAACTAGTCAGATCTTTCCCCCACAAAGTCCTAATATTTTCAAATACCTTGGAACATTCTAAGGCCAGGTCCACATTTGAAAAGATCTGCTGGAATAGCTATTGCTGCAAACCCTTCTAGAGTAGATGCAGGAAAGAAGTACTTTTGCCAGTACAGCTTATACCAATTGGGCAAGCAAAATAAACTATACAGTCCTAAAGCACTTTTATGCTGGCATAATTGCATCTACCACAGGACTTCTGCAACTATAGAAATGTCGCACACACAAAAATATACCCCTAATCAACATTGCTATATGGGCAAATGTTTATTGTGTAGAGCTGTTCTAAGCCACAGACTGCATTATGAAGGGCTCTGAAAATTGCTCAGGTACAGAGTCAGTCTTCCTACCAGTACAGGTAAGTCTGTGCGGTAGAAGGATCTGGTACTGATAAATACCTCCTCTGTAAAACACTGTGAAATCTATACATGACAGGCACCACATGAGAGCTAAACATTATCATCATCATGACTAGAGCTAATTAAAAATGCAACAATTTCTCAATTCCCTCTCCTCCACTGCATTTCAAAACGTGATAAAAATTAACCAGCTCTACTAATGAGGGAAATGCTGCTGTAAACTGAAAAAGGCAGGGAGGGGAAGGAAGGGCAGTGTTTCTAAACCTTTGCAGCTTAGCAACCCTTAACTGTGTGTTTTGGGAGCTTGCCACAGAATACTTGACACTAAGGGACATACAGTGCACAGAGGTGTGCATGCAAGATTGTCTTTGCTTTAGATTGCAACAAAACTTTCCATGCCGTTACCTAATTGCCTTTTTTGAATCACAAGGGGGTTACAACCTAGTGGTTTGCAAAAGGCACTGGGACTGGGATTCAGGAGACCTGGGTTGGATTTTGGCCTCAGGCACACAGGTCCTCTGTAACCCACTGTCTAGGGACTGCAGCTCAGGTGTGGGAAAGAAAAAAACCCCACAAAAAACCCTGACAGGATATTGCACATGCTGCAGTAATAGAGGCCATACAGTCCTACAGGTGGGTGGCTCCTAGGACTGGGAGTTGGGACACCACTGGGGCTCTGAGGTGACTCCAAGTTTTCTCTCATTTTCAGGTGCTTGGCTGGCTCTTGCTCATGCTCCAGCTGATCTCCCTATGAGGGACCAGAAAGAGATCCCTCACATTGGCAGGGAGCTTGGGGCTTTTCTGCCTTTCTCTGCAGCACATGTAGGTAACCTGCCAGTATCATCAGCACATATTTCACTGAATCATTTCCCTGCCATGGGGGGAGTGGAGTGTTGGGACACTGCTGAGCCTTGTCCCTCCTATTCTCTGCCGGTGGCCCCTAACAGCCTAGTCCCGTGTCAGGCTCAGCACGCGGACGGATGGCCTGTGACACACACGGGGTCCCAGCAGAGGAGCTGGTGACCCCTTCCAGTGGCAGGCTAAAGGCCTGTGCCCACTGACTTCACAGGTGCAGGATCTGACCCCAGCGAACAAGCGAGGTCACCACTCCCTGCCCCCTACGAACAAGTCAATGGGGCGGGGAGGGGCAAGAGCCCCTCCCCCTAAACCACAGCCCTTTTATATGCCTAGATCTCCTAGAAGTGGAAGGGACCCTGAAAGGTCATTGAGTCCAGTCCCCTGCCTTCACTAGCAGGACCAACTACTGATTTTTGCCCCAGATCCCTAAGTGGCCCCCTCAGGGACTGAACTCACAACGGTGGGTTTCGCAGGCCGATGCTCAAACCACTGAGCTAGCCCTCCCCGCTTTACTCATCCACAGGAGGCATGGCCCCTCATCCATCCGCCTCACCTCCGCTGGCACACCACCCGCCAACTGCCCCTCACGGGCGACCAACCGGGATCGCCAACGGCTGCGGCCCGCACGCCAGAAACGCAGGGTCAAGGACTGTCCGAGAAGCCGGTGCAGGTCCTTTGCTAGGGAGAGGTGGTGGCTTAGTCAAACGCCTGTCTGACCACTCAGAGCTACTCTCCTCCCGGAAATATCCGAACCGGGATTTCAAGCTGATTTTTACTCAGGAAAATGCCCGGACAACGGGACTTGTTAAAAACATGTCGTCAGGTTCCTCAGGCATCTGTGTAGGCACCTATAGAATCCAAACCCTAACGGTCGGAGGAAGGCCAATTACATACGTTTTTTGTAATCAGCTTCTCCTGCGAGGAGAGCTTATCGTCTCAAAGCCTCCCTACTCCTTTCCAATCAATTTAACTGTGGTTAACGCTAATTTCCTTGCTTTTTTCGTAGGCCACCCCGGGTCACGTGACACCGGAGGCCCCCTAAGTGAAACACCCGGATGTCGGTGCGTGATTGCCATTCCAGACGAAATAAAGGCCTTGGGTTGTTTGGTCGCCATTTTGGATTGAGGCAAGGAGACGCCATATTGGATTGGGGCAGAGAGGCTTCATCGAGCGGCCATTTTGGATAGGGGCAGAGAAGTCGGTGCAGGCGAGCGAAAGCGACACACGCGGTGCGGGGAGGGGCTGGAGCGTGAGTATCCCCCCCCCCCCTCCTCCCGGGCCCGTTCAGCTCGGGCGGATATGCCCGTTTCTACTGCAATATACTCTACTCCCAAAATAAACACCCCTCCCCGCACACTTCCAGGGGCCCCTGCCGCGATGCCCCCCTGCCCGCCTCCAGCTCTCGTCCCGCTCTGCGCACCTTCCGCAGCTGTTGTCGCTGCTTGGTGTTCAGTGCTCAGTCCTGCCGCCTGCAGTGAATGGCCCCCAACCTGTCTCTGCTCCCTTTGCATTCCCTTTCAAACGACCCACCCCGGTGCTTTCCCCTTTGCATTCACCCCCAAACCAACCCACTGCTAGTGTGGCCTGTCCACTTTGTATTCACCCACCCCCGAACTTCCCTGCCTCCTTTGCATTTGCCCCCAAACCACACCACCCCCAGTGCTATCTGAATTAGAATAATCAGACATATAGATGAACCCAATTTGTTATATTAAATATTAAAAAGACTAGGATTTTTCAGTTTGGAAAAGAGATGATGGGGGGGCGTTATAAAGGGCTATATCATGAATGGTGTGAAGAACTTGAATAAGGATGTGTTACTCCTTCACATAACGCAAGAATCAGCGGTCAGCCAATGAAATTAATAGGCAGCAGGTTTAAAACAAACAAAAGGAAGTACTTCTTCACACAACGCACATTCAATCTGTGGAACTCATTGCCAGGGGATGTTGAGAAGGTCAAAACTATAACTGGGCTCAAAAAAGAATTAGATAAATTCATGGAGGATAGGTACATCAGCGGGTATAAGCTAAGATATTTGAGGATGCAACCCCATGGTCTGGAAGCCCCTAGCTTGGGATTGCCAGACGTTTGGGACTGAACAACAGGGAGTGGATCATTTGATAATTGCCTATTCTGTTCATTCCTTCTGAAGCACATGGCATTGGTGACTGTCCGAAAACAGGATACTGGTGACCAAATATGGCTGTTCTTACGCCTATCCCCTTTGCATTCACCTCCTCCATCATCCCTTCTGCCTTTGCATTCAGCCCCTGCCCCCAAACTTCCCCACCCTCCTAGTGCTGCCTGCCCCCTTTTCATTCATACCAAATCTCCACGCCCCTTTTGCATCCATCCCGAAACTGCCCTATGCCTAGTGCTGCCTGCCCCCTTTGCATTCACTCCCCTAAACTTCCCCACCCGCTTTGAATCCACCTCCCCAACTTCCCCACTGCTGTCTGTCCCCTTTGAATTCTTCCAAAATCTTCCTGCCCCTTTTGCATTCACTCCCAAATCCTGGTCAGAGTCGATTGGAAGCTATGGATTTGAAAAATCCAGAGCCTGGGTAGATGACAAGATGGTGAAAAAAACCTGAGCCCTTCTAAGACAAGTCTATTCCAGTGTCCACAGGCAGAGCTGAACAGTCAACAGTGTAACATTTGCAAAAAAAGCAGACATCATTCTGGGATGTATTAGTAGGAGTGTTGTAAGCAAGACATGAGACGTAATTCTTCGACTCTACTCCATGCTGATTAGGCCTCATTTGGAGTATTGTGTCCAGTTCTGAGCCCCACAGTTCAGGAAAGGTGTGGACAAATTGGAGAAAGTCCAGAGAAGAGCAACAAAAGTGAATAAAGGTCTAGAAAACATGATGTATGAGAAAAGATTGAAAAAATTGCGTTTGTTTATTCTGGAGAGGAGACAACTGAGAAGGGACATGATAACAGTTTTCAAATACATAAAAGATTGTTACAAGGAGGAGGAAGAAAAATTATTCTCCTTAAGTTCTGAGAATAGGACAAGAAACAATGGGCTTAAATTGCAGCATGGGCGGTTTAGATGGGACATTAGAAAAAACTTCTTAACTGTCAGGGTAGTTAAACACTGGAATAAATTGCCTAGGGAGGTTGTGGAATCTACATCATTGGAGATTTGTAAGAGCAGGTTAGGCAAACACCTGTCAGAAATGGTCTAGAATATAATACTTAATCCTGCCATGAGTGCAGGGGACTGGACTAGATGGCTTCCTGAGATCCCTTCCAGTCCTATGAATCTGGGAATAATTGGTTTGCATGGTCCTAGATTAGCCGAGCTAGAAATACTTTATTGAATACAAATGTTTTCAGGAGCAGTAACCTTTTCAAAGCACTGCCGGACCAGTGATTAGAAAAAGGGAATTTCAATGCCTGTGTTACACTAAGGGCCTGATTCAAAGCCACTGAAGTCAATGGAAGTCTTCACTGATTTCATTGGGCTTCAATCAAGCTCTTGGTCATCTGTTTGTTTTGCGTAAGTTTCCGGACACTTTATTAAAAAATTAGCCGTGTAAAAAGATTTTAACATCTCCTGTAGTTTATTTCTGGGGCATTAATTGTTTACTTTTTTTCCAACCTGTCTGACATATTTAATTAAATTAAATACGATCTGTTTTAGGGCTATTTGAGCCATATGTAAAGAGGCTGGTTCAGCTTCTAGTTCTAGCAGAAGGAAATTATTAATAGATAATTAAATAAAGCTTTGTTCAGTACAATGCAGAAGAAGGGATTGCCATTTTGTCATTAATTACTCATGTTCAGAGCCAAGTAGCTAGGTAAAGGGTCCCAACAGCACCGTCTTTTTATAATACTTCATTATAACTCATCTGTAGTGCACTTACTGCATTTAAACAGTACCATGTATTGCTACTCTAGTGTCTTCATAGTCTTTAATATGTCATTTACCTTTTCCCCGATACATTTGGTTCTTGTGCCTTCCTGAGCGATGGTTATATATTTCATAGTTCATCACAATTATGATGTGTCAATAGTGGGAGATTTCCCCAGTGTTAGTGTTGGTAAGGTCTAAGAGCCATATTTCAAAAGTGTTTAGGCACTTAAAGATGCAGATAGGTGCCTAGTGGGATTTTCTGAAGTGCCTAGGTGCCTAATTCCCTTGGGAATTAGGTACCTAGTTGGATTTTAAAATCTCACTGGAAACCTATTGTCATCTTTAGGCACCTAAATACCTTTGAGAATCTGGCCCCATGGTCCTCTTCCATACTACATCCTCGTACTGGGAATACATAGATGACAAATCTTATTTCAAGTACTGTGTGGCTAATTTGCTCCTTATTATATATTTTTATGTATTCCACATGTTGTTTATCTAACCTTGATTCTTCTCTTGGAACAGTGTTTGACAGCTTGTCTGTAACACAGGTGAGCTGTTGTGATTAACAATTGAGTTAATCTTGGTGGATTTTGCCCTAACTGTATAACTCTCTCGCTGAATTGCTATGCCATAACACTTTCTACTTAAATAATGGTATATTCAGGCGCACAGTTGAATCTGAAGTGCTCCATATTTCAGGTTTACACACAGCTGGGCATAAAGGTAGGGTGACCAGACAGCAAATGTGAAAAATCGGGATGCGGATGGGGGGTAATAGGGAATATAAGAAAAAGACCCAAAAATTGGCACTGTCCCTATAAAATTGGGACATCTAGTCACCCTACATAAAGATAATGTTAAAAGATACAAAAAGGACTTCCAGGTCCCAAGGCAAGCTCTTGATCTAGTGCCAAAAGCCCCTTCATATTTTGGCTGTGGTCCTTAGATATATTTCAAAGCAATCATTTCCCTTATACTAGTGGTCATCCCTGGGCTTGACGATCATACTTATTAAGAAAATATTATTTTCTGTCTATTGCTGCTTTCTTCTTCCTTGTTTTCTAAGGAGAATAATTTTAACAACCGAATATTTGCCATACGGCTTCAACTCTTAATGTTAAATTCTCTATTTTATCCTGTGTAGTACTGAACACATCAAGGCTTACATAATAAATAGTTTCAAGGCCTTTCACCTTCCGGATTTTAATGCACCTTGCTGTCTCTTCTTACTAGCATTTTATTTAATCTGAAGAACGTCACAGTAATGTCAAGTGCAAATATAAAATGTATCAGGTGCTGTCAATTGATTTTGATGCCCAAATCTTTCCATTTACAGTTTCTAAATCTCTTATCCACTTAACCTCCAGGTAAAGAGTTTTAGTGGTAAAGAACCTGTCCCACTGTATGCTTCACAAGGAATTTTTGCTAGAATTGGATAAATATTTACAAAAAGTTTTTGCAAACATTCACTTGAATGAAAATCTCATGTTTGTTTCACTGGTATTCCTTTTCCTGTTTATTTGCAAGTCTGATATTTACAATAATGTTTGCAAAAAGGAAAAGCATTGCAAATACTTGAATTAATACATATTTGCATGCAAATACCAATGCATGTATGTTCATATGGGCTCGAAGCTTGTACAGATTGTGTCCACTCTGTAGGTTTGGGAGTCAAACAGCCAAGTAACATAGACAATAGTATGTGAATTTAATGACCAGACACATGAAGCAAATATACTAATTGTAAATATATGAAGCAAAGTTGTAGTTTGTGCAAGTAATCCTTTTACACAGATTTGTAAAAAAGGAAGTGTTTGTGGATTATTAATGAACAAATAAGCTATCATTTGTTTTTCAGTACTCTCTTGAGACCTCAAATGACATTGGGCAACATTGTGCTAAGCACTGTACATATACAAAGTACAGGGATGGGCAAACTTTTTGGCCTGAGGGCCACATCTGGGTGGGGAAATTGCATGCAGGGCCGAAGCAGGGGATTGGGGTGCAGGAGGGGTATGGGGTGCAGCCGAGTCTCAGGGCAGAGAGTTGAGGTGCAGGAGTGGTTCGGGCTCTGGGGTGGCAGTGGTGAGTAGCAGTGCCAGGGCAGGCTCCCTGCTTGCCTCCCCTGGCCCTGCGCCGTGCCGCTTCTGGAAGCGACCAGCACTGTATCTCTGCGGCCCCTGGGGGAGAGGGAGCAAAGGGCTCCGCGTGCTGCCTTTGCCTGTGGGTACCTCCCTCGAAGGTCCCATTTCCGGCCAATGGGAGCTGCAGGGGGTGGTGCCTGGAGGCGAGGGCAGTGCACAGAGTCCTCTCCCCCCCGCACCAGGGGCTGCAGGGGGTGGCAATCCCGCGGGCCAGATCCAAAGACCCGAGGGCTATAGTTTACCCACCCCTGACATAGTAAGAGGCAGTCTCTACTGTGAAGATCTTATAATCTAAAAAGACAGACAAATGGCAGGAGGAGAAACAGAGGTCTGAAGTGACATGCCCATGGTCACACAGCAGAGTATTGCCATAATGGAATCCAGGTCTCTGATTCCCTATGTAAGGCCCTATCCACTGGACCCCACACTAACTTAAAATACAGTAACTCCTCACTTAATGTTGTAGTTATGTTCGTGAAAAATGCGACTTTAAGCAAAACCATGTTAAGCAAATTCAATTTCCCCATAAGAATTAATGTAAATAGGGGGATTAGGTTCCAGGGAAATTTTTTTTTGCCGAAAAAAGGCATTACGTACATTTTAAACAATTTTAAACAAGCAATTTAATACTGTGCTGCGGTGGGGTAGTGTGCATGTGCTGTGTGTTACAAACATACTGTTGGGAGGTGCCCCTGCTTTACCCTACACAGGCACAGCCCACTGGCACTGGAGATGAGGCAGGCAAGGAGGCTGAAGGTGCTGTAGGCTGGAAGAAGCCCCTTGCGCAGCAGCGGCAGCTTCCCCTACTCTGCAAACATGAGGGGCGAGGGGGGGCTCAACCCTCAGCCCGCCCAACCCCTCCTTCCCCCAAACTCCCATCCTTGACCTGCCTCTTCTCCCCCCGACCTCCTCCCCCTTTACTTCCCATGCTGTGTCTTTGCTCCTCCTCCCCTCCCTTCTAAAGGCTGCAAGCCAGCTGATTGCTGTCGGCAGGAGGCAGGGGAGGGAGGGGGAGCCTGCACGCTGAGTCCTGGCTCCTCCCTCCTGCCCAGGACGATCAGCTGGCTTGCGGCGTTGGGGAGGCGGGGGTGGGAGGGGAGCCTGTGTGCAGAATCCTCGCTCCTCCCCCCCCCCCAAAAAAACATCACAGGCCAGCTGATTGCTGTGGAGGGGAGGAGGGGGAGGTGCTGATCCAAGGGGTCTGCTGGCAGGTGGGAGGTGCTGTGGGGAGGGGAGCGGCATAGGGAGGTTGCCAGCTGTGGAGAAAGCAGGCAGTCAAACAACCTAAGAGTGAAGCATTGCACAACTTTAAATGAGTATGTTCCCTAATTGATCAGCAACATAACAGTGAAACAACATTAACTGGAGCGGCTTAAAGTGAGGAGTTACTGTAGTCAAATTGTTTGCTGGAAATAGACCGGCTCTCCCTTTCACTCTGCATGTCATCATGTGTGAGGGAGGCTCTTCTCCTCCTGAAACTTTCTTTGCTTCTAACACTTCTGTATCAGTTGAGTTGGAGGCCTAACTACGTCACCTTCAGTAGTTATACAAATTACATATTAAAACAATGCATCTGATCCTTTTCCTTTTTTTAAAAAAAATATACTTCTATAAATAAAAGTGGACTTTTTTGTGAGGGAGCAAGGGACTGTTTTTTTAATCACCTGAATAATATCTACAGGCTTTTATTTATGCACATAGATGAGTTTAATGGTCTAGACAGCCTAGGGTGACCAGATAGCCAGTGTGAAAAATTGGGATGGGAGTAGGGGGTAATAGGAGCCTATATAAGACAAAGCCCTGAATATTGGGACTGTCCCTATAAAATTGGAACATCTGGTTACCTTAAGACAGGCTGCTGGCATGTCATGTACGCTTAGGGTGCCCAGATGACAGAGGTGAAATATCGGGACACCGGCGGGGAGAGGCGAGCGAAAAAGAAAAAAAGCCTGCAGCGGAGCAAAACAAAATCCAAAAAAACCGCCAGAGCACAGGAAAAATTGGTGGGGGCTGAGAACCCATCGGCAGCTCCACGACCCTCCTCCCACCCCCCGCACCAGCTTGCCTCTGCTCTGTCTCCACCTCCCCCCTCGGGGAGGGAGGGGACAGCATGCAGAGGCCCCCCCCCGCCAGAGGGGCCTGCCAGGGCGCCAGGTGAGTCCCTAGCCTTACCTGGAGCAGCTCCCAGGAAGCATCCAGCAGGCAGGTCCCGTCCCTCTGGCTCCTAAGGTCACGCGGGTCGGGTCAGGTCGAGGGACGGGGGGGCTCTCTGACGGTTGAGGGTGCCTACAGGCCCCGCCCCTGCAGCATGCAGCAGAGACCTCGCCGCCTCTGTGCATGCCTGGGGAGTGGGGCTGCAGCACTCTGCAGGCTCCTGCCGGCTGGCTGGCGGGCGCTGGGAGTTCAGCTGCGCTGCCCCAGGGCTGAGGAAGAAGAGGTGAGCGGTGCCGGCAGTGCCGGCTTGTGTCCTCCACCAGACGGTCGCCCAATATCGGGACAAAGTGTGTCCTGACTGATGTATGGTCGGGACGCGGGACAAGTCCCCTAAAATCGGGACTGTCCCAATAATATTGGGACGTCTGGTCACCCTATGTACACTGGTTCCTGGAAGCACACTTTTCACTCCAGAGGTTACCAGTTATACTAGATCCCACCCTCTCATGTCTTATTTAGCCTGGGAATCCCAAAACTATGTGTCTTAAGTATTGCCAGCCCCTTTCTACCTACAGTGGGTGGAACAATTCACCACTGCTGGGTAAGGTAGCTCAGCATCCTCTCATGTTTCAGTTGTTCGTTCCTTTCTCATCACTGACAGATGAGTGGCTGTTTCTGACTGCTCATACAGCATTTATATTTTTAATCTTTTAGCTGATTTATTTTTTTTCTAAGTTCTCCTTAGGAGTCATTTGTGTTAGTTCTATCTTCAAACTCTCTTCTGTCTGTCTGAGCAGGAAGAGAGTAGGATTTTGTACAAATTAGGGCATCTTTGAACCTGAACTCATGTAACTGTAAATTAATTAGCTGGATATCTTATTATGAATTTTCTCATATTTCTTTTTCAATCCACTGATGTATTCTGCATGCTGTGAGGGAATTTGTCTCTGTGGTAATGTTCTGTGTGAGACTGTTATGGCTTTCTGACACCAGAATATTTTTGGATGATAGACAGAAGGCACCCCCCCACAAACTTTCTGTAGCAGGGCGTGATAGCTGCAGCCTCCATGCCTCTATGCACCTGAGCAAGCATCACCACCAAGATGCAGCCTGGGGGAGTCAGATAAGAGGCTGCCTCTCTCTGATTCTTGGGATATCTGTAATACAATGAGTGTTTGATGGAGGGATGCTCTGCCATATTTTGTAGTAGTTTCCACCTCTTCCTAGGCAGATGTACATTAATTAGGAAGTAATATTGAAGCGTCAGCTGCTCCTCCAGTTCTCCAAGCTGCAGCACCATGGGTGGTCTTTTAAGCCTCAGTGCTTCTAAGAGTAGAGGAGCTTAGAGGCACCATATTTGCTGAGCAGCATTGAACACACCTCTCCGCATGGCTGTGTTCCCAGCCTCATGCTTTGTTTATCTGGGGTACTGGTCACTCAAGGTAATCCACAGGTTTGCTAAGTAATCTACATTGCTGCTAAGAGGACTCTTGATGGTGCCTTTCAGAATAGAAGAAGTGAGCCTATAAACCCATGTTCCCCTATGTTGCATGGGGATTTTTATTGGTTAAGCAATCTTCAGTCATGATTCAAGCTGTTTGGATAACCCCTGCTGTGACAGTCTATCTTGTGACATTGAACTCTTTCCTATTGTTTCCCTCCTACTGCCTTTCCTATTTTATTTTTTAATTGGTGGATCATTAAACAAGCTCTTGCTGATGACCCTTTATTAGTCAATGTTTACATGTCTGTCCTATTCTCAGACTCACAAGAGCTTTATGGTGCAAAACAAAGATCTAAAATAATATAATGTATGCCGAGGGTTATATTGGCCATGGTTTGTGGGATGCTGAAAGTGTCCTGGCCTTTCTGTTACTTGGCCTGTATTTTTTGCTGGTCTGAAGAGCTTTTTAAGGTACGGTATCCTGTGAGTCCCAGGGATATACACTAACAGTATGCACTATTTGAAAGCTGGGATTCTGAATTGTTTCTCGCTTCAGTGGTTGCCTTTTTCCTTCAGCTTCGGTTCTGACCTAGATTAGCAGTTGCTATTTCAAAAACTGTTAGTCAGAACCACATTTTATACCATTTAAATAGTTGTCAGTAAAGGCCCAATGGTTTCTAAATCTAGCTTTAGATATCACCAATGAGACAGCTAGATTCTATTACCCTTACTTATGCCGAGTAGCACTTTACTTCATGATTGGCTCCATTGAAATGTAGAGGGGGTACTCAGTGGGAATAACATGCTACTCACTGCAAGGGTAGCAGAACCTTCTCCCTAGTTCGTGGTGTGGGAAATCTGCTGAACTCCACCAATGTTTGGATAGGACGAACTCTGCCAAAAAAGCAGAAATCTTCTATGTGAGGGTGAGTGTCTACCCACATTATGGAGAAAGCATGATCACTGTGGCCCTTCCTTGTAGCACAGCATCATGACCTGCATCTCGCTTGTCTGTCTCTGAGTAGATTTTTATTAAAGAATTTTGTCTGCTTGCTAGCTGGTGAAACGCTGAGCCGTATACAGATAGAATACAGTACAAGAGCCCCATCACGCCAGTAGTCCATTCTTCCACTTCAAAGTATAATACAAGTGATGGTTTTGTTGGTAGTTACATTTAATTTTCAACAGTTACCTTTAAAGAGGCTCTCAATTTAAATGATCTTTACCTAAGTCAAACAGAATATTGAAAACCTAGTATACTTTCCACTATTTATGATCCTTTGTTTGCTGTTTGAATTTCTTTCAGCTTGAACAGTGAAATTCATGTATGGGCCTAATTCGGTTTTAATTTTGCAAGAAAATCACTGAAGTATTAATAAGAAATTTCCTTGGGCAAGAGTATTGAATTGTTGCCCCAATCACTTTCACTTTTGCATATTGTCATTTGCAATTTCAGAGTCAGAGCTGCAATGTTTGGGGTGTAAATACTGCATGGGAATGGTTATTTCAAATGGTTGCTATTGGAATTTAGCATCATAATGTAAGTCTTTCTTTTGGTCTTCAGAGTATGTAAAAGCGTGTGATTTTTGTTCTTGTTACCGAATTTAATTTGAGGGCAAAATTTGAGTTCACAGTGTCCTTTTAAATTGAAACATTTTAGTATTTTTGACTTTTTGGTATTACCATTTGGAGTTAATGTAAATTTCAAGATCTGAGACTTACTATCAGCACAATCAAGGCAAAAGTTACTTTTGTGACCATTGGAACAAGTATAATCAAACCTTCCAGGCCCTGCAACTGCATGAGAGCGAATGAAATATTAGGTATTCTGTTATGTCATTGTTGAGGGGCAAAATTTTAGCTATAAGTCTATGATACAAACGTCTTCTGGGTGTGAGTGGCTTCTGAAAGTGAGCAGTCTCCGATTTTCTTTTCAGAGGACTGAGTCTTTCAGCACACCTTTGCCCAGGACACTAGTTAAAGAGACTGTAAAATTTATGTGACCTGCTGTCAGACCATAGTGTCAAAGAGTTCAAATAAGTTAAAGGGAAAATGTATTCATCTTCTAATACAGGGATGAATTCTTCCTAAACTGATAAATAGAGAGACAAGGTGGGTGAGGTAATATCTTTTATTGGACTAATTTCTGTTAGTGAGAGAGACAAATTTTCCAGTTTATACAGAATTCTTCTTCAGGTCTGCAAACATACTCAGAGTATCACAGTTAAATACATATTGTCTTTCTAATACTCTCTGACTGACACAACTGCAACAACACTGCATACAACAATAAACTGATGACTGTCTCTCAGCTAGTATATAATTGGATAGAGGACATAATCCAAATTCAAAATGATCTGTGAGCAGGGCCAGAGTCCATGCAGCTGGACAGAACCTCAGCAGGGCTCCCAAATTAAGCAGCAGAACCCATTTTAGGTTTTCAGGTTCATTTACAATTTTTCCTGTAGAGCAGTCAAAATAATGCTCATCGGCAATATCTTTGACCGTATTCCCTAAATCCATTTTAATAGTCTAAGATCTAAACAAAACAATATAAACAAGGCAGCTTTTTTGTCAACTAGAGCTTCCAGTCCTGTCTTCTGGTCAGTTCTTTCGTGAAAAGAGCTCTTCGTCATTTTAAATTTCTGATCCTAACTAACCTCATATGAACCCGATTGACTCAAGTGCAGGTACAAAACTAGAATCCCATACCATGGTGTAGTTCTGAAGGGACCCGGTTAGGACATCACTGCAATGGGATGTGTCATAACTATGAGAGTCTCCCTTCAGATGGAGCACAATAGGAAATATACAAGCCATCATAGGCTGCCTCTGGCTGACAGGAATGGAGTTGTCATCCGAGTAGAGGAGAAAGGGATTTATTGGGCCACAGACTCCTTTGTAATGAAAGGCTGTGAGGGGAGAGAGGAAGAAGGTATCCATAACCACCACCTGAACCATCATACAAGGTTGAGTAGACAACTCTGAGCAGGTGATATCCTCTCTCTGTAGTTTATATTTCTCTTTTTGAAGAAAATTACTTCAAAGGATGGTCTTCCCATTTTTTTCTCTCCTCTTCTTCACCCTCCCCTTCTCTTAGAGCTGTGCAAAGGAATTTCTCCTGCAGGATGTGTCCTTGGATAGGGTTATGTTTCTGGGATTATCACTAGAGCACTCAGGGAGTGAGAATCATGAATCATCGAAGGTCTCCTAAACTGCTTCACCAGGGTCTTCTGTAGAGAGAAAAACTGACATTTCGATTTTCATAGAACAGGTGGTGGTGATGGATGTAATTTTTAGGGTGCGAGTACTAAAGGGATAAGAATTGCTGGTATAGAAAAGAAGCTGGTAGGGCAGGCCTAAGGCAAAAAAGAAAAATAGGGCAGGGGGAAGGTTGGGTGGGTCTGGAGACAGTTCAGTGGTTGTGGCACTTGCCTAAGATTTGGGAGACCTGGTTTCCACGTCCTGTTTCACAAGGATTTCCTGTGTGACTACAGACTGGTCTGTCTATGCCTCTCTCTCTCCCATCTGCAACATCAGGATGGATAGTATTGCCTTACCTCACAGAGGTGTTGTGATGATAAATACATGAAACATTGTGAGATATTATGGTAGCAGAGGCCATAAAAGTACCAGCAGTAGGTAGCTAGATTGATCTTCTCAAAGTGGAGTAAGAGTTTCAGTAGGAGCAGAGTCTACAATATGTAAAGCAACATGAGCATGGAATAAACAAATAGTGAAGCTAAAATTGTTTGCCACTTGGTATAAAGATCTGGTATTCTTTTTTCTAGGGCAGATCTTTATTTGTAACTTCTTTTTGATATTTTAGGGGCTCTGTTTGAACTGATAATCATGGCATCCAGCAAGTTTGTTATTAAGGTAAGCAGAACTTCAAATCTTTCATAATAACCAATATTACCACAGTAATCTTTAATATATGACTAATCTATCTATGTATATCGATATTTAAGTTAATGATAAAGTGTCAGGTCAGCATAGCACATTTTAACCCTTGGCATTTCTCACTTACAAAATCGAGACTATATTCATGACAATAGAAATGCAATTGGTATACATATACACCACTGGACCTTGGCAGAGTGTCTTTATTGGAGGTTTTGTCCTTTCGAATGAAATTTTAAAAACTATGCTTGTGTAATTTAAAGCTACTCATGTTATAGTTCTAAGACTTTTGTTGTTTTTTTGCAGGTAATCATATTATTAAACTTTCCTTGTGGTCTGTCACTGCTTCTTGACTTTTTTTTCATAATTCCTATTTTTGTCCTCTTTCCTGTTCTTCTGCAGCTCTGTTCAGGTGTTAATTGTTTTTATTACCACATTGTAAAATATTAAGTGTAAAATAAATCACAAGAGCATATATGTATGCTTTTGTGATTTATTTATGTATATAGTTTGTTTATATATGATTTCATTATATAGTATTTGAATATTTAAAGATTCGTGCTGTCTTTATTGCGGTATCGTGTACACAGCATTGTATAGTTCTGCCCACCTGCAAACTATTTCAGCTCAAAGCAGTGGGTATGTAAAAAAATCACTCAATCTTATTATCTGCTTCTACTTCAAGACCTCCTTCTCTGTTATCCTAAATGGAGAAATGCAAAGAGTATTTTAAACTTTGCATATAATTCTATGTGATTAGAACAGCATGTTGCTCTTAGGTGGGGTCCTCTCCAAGATTTTTCTTCATAGAGGAGCTTTTATTTTTCCTTTGTGGATAGGTAGATTTACTTTTTGGCAAGTTGTTAGAAAATATTCATGATCGTCCAGATATAGCAGTCATCTAAGCTGCCATATCCTGGTTTCATGGGAAGCTAACCTGTTTAACAAAGAGACCAGCCAGTTAGTCTTCCCTGGTATGTAGTCAAAGCTGTGTTCTTCCACAAGGGAAAGAGAATCATAAATCATGCAATGAGCTTTTTAGCATTTTCCTCCTCATATCATCTCTAACTTGACTATACATAGAGTCCCATGCCTTGGTCAAGGACAACTATATATGCCAGAAATTTGCGTCTGCTTCCCCATCATTACAAGGGAAGATAGGATTAATGTTTCACATTTATAGCATTCTGTAGCTGATATCCTGAGTATACATCACTGGTATTCTACTGGTAGAAAAGTAGCAATAGAAGGCCTATGGGAATCCAGTTATTTGATCGGCTGAGTCCTGGCGTCATCAACACTAGTGCCATTGCTAAGGTAGTCGGCTGGGTTGAGTTGGATTGTTTGTGCTGGATAGAGTCCTAAGATCTTTGGTCACTAATCAGCAATGTGGTGTGGATTGCCTATCTAGCACAGACACTGCAACTCTATCCAGCCATTCACTTTGGTAATCACACTGTGTCAATGACATCATGAGAACTCAGCTGAGCAAACCAATGGTTTCTCATACAGGTGTTTCATATTGCTACCGGATGAGTCAGGTACCAGTAGTGTAGCACATTAGCCACAGAGTGCTATAGATTGGGGACACTAATATTTCTCTTTTTAATGTTGGAGAAGCAAAGGCAAATTTCTGGCATGTACAGAATGCTGAATAGGAATATAAATTAGTTTCATATTTTTTGTGTCCACGAAGTTTTTCCAGGTGGATAGCTGTAGAAGCAATTTTCTATTTAATTGAAACCTGTAAGATCCCTTTCTCAGACTTATTTATTTACTAGGCATAGATTTCCATCTAAGGGTTTTTGCTTCCCAAACGATATTTTCTCCAATGAATATAAATATGATTGCTCCCTTTCTCCTTTATATTCCACTTTCTGGGGAAGATTTTCCTTCAAAAGGCTCTTCATTACGGACCAGAAATTGCTTCTGCTCCACTACACAGAGTGGCAATATAAGATAGCATGTTCTTACTCTGTTGAGGCTTGTAATACAATTTAAAGTAATAAATAATAGAAGTATTGTGCCACTATTGCAATAAATATTGTATAAAATTGAAATATACATATTTTGGCTTGTCTTCCCATGAGTAATATGTGAAAATAGGAAGGAAACACCTCAGCATTATAAATACTGCGGTGGTCAGAATCTGGAATATACAGTTTACTATCCCATCTTTCTTTTTTGTCTTAATAGTTTCAAATGTAATTTAAAAAGAGAAAATGCCTACAATATATTTCATAGTTTTACTTTACATGAACATACATGTATTCTACCAGAGGGCTCTCACAGGATCTTTTTACATCTTTCTGCTATGTAATGGTAGATTATTTTCAGCAGAGGGAGTAGTTGGTCCACATTTGAAAGAAGATCATAAGGCTTTTTGTGGGAGATTCTTAAAAGCAAATGAAATGAAGTTAATTGATGCAGTAAAATCGCTTTTATACTTTTATTACAAAAACTACAGTTAAGTCCTAAATGCACGTATTTCAATTGGCAGCTGGCAGGAAACCATAGTATATTGTGATATGTGACAGCTAGCATTTAATGAAAAGTAATTTGAGCAGGTATTTTCAGTTTTAAGCAATACTTATACCTCATTGCTTCATGGTGTGCTATATGGTAGAATCAAAAAAACTGAAAAATGCGGCATATGAACTTAATTAGGATAATGTCTGTGTGTGTCTATGCTCCTAAAATATTTTAGTGCTATTATAAGTAAGCAAATCTTAACCTTGGTTGGGCAGGCTTAAAGCAAAGTCATGAACTTTATATAGACTTGAGAAAAAATACCACTGGGCTTTTGTTTAAAATTGATGAAAGGTTAAAAAGGAGAATTCTCCTGAAATTATGTAATTTGCATCCATCCGTGCCAAACTACTCAACTAAATATGGTAAGCCATGTAGCCATAATATAAATCAACCTTCTGTGCTATTTATAATATGTTGATCTGTCATACCTTTCAAAAAGAGTACATCTGAGTTGGTAACTCTTAAGCTATAGTGAAAATATTATAAAATAATAAATCTCTTCTCCAAGATGGTTTCTTTCACTGTGGACTTCCTTGCATTTTCACATTTAGGGCTCTGTTCTAACTCAGATTGGTAGACCTTTACTGCCACATATCTGAGATTAGAATAATTGCGGTTAAAATGTTCCTCTGGTCAGCCAGGACATTTTGGGCCAGATTTTCATAAGTGGTCAGCCCCCTGCATTTCTCATTGTTGTCACTGAGAGCTGTTGAGGGCTAAGGTCTATAGGTTGCAAACTCCTTGAGGCAGGGAACGTCTTACCTCTGTTTTGTACAGGACCAAACACACAGCCATTGCTTAATAAATGCAGAGAGAACCTTTGGTGTCCTTTAGTTTAAATATAACCATCAAACATTGTTAAAAGTTTTCCTGTTGAACATTTTTACACTTCTTAAAGCATTCCATTCATGAAGGGAAGGAAGTATACTAAAAAGATTTTATCTTTTTATCAGGGTGGAAAGGGACTGAGTAGCTATACTGAAAGAAATGTTCCTTTTGTCAGATTGTATACTAGCATCAACCTATGCTGTAATAACAATAGCATGTGATTTTAGAACAAAATTCTGTTCCCAGATATGTGCAAGTTGCCATTGACATCTGCTTGGGCCTGAGAATACAGAATTGGACACTTTATTTTGGTGTGGATTCATTGTGGTTTCATTTGTAATATTTGTGCAGGGTAACTTAATTTTATTAATGGTTTTCTAACAGTAATATTTCATTTTTGTGTGTCCCCCCTCATTTTGTTGCTCTCTGATTGCTTAGCTGCCATAGACCTTTTCGAGGATATTGGCAATAACTTATATATCGAGTGATGATCCTGTGGCTCATTCTTAAAGCTGATTGTCTGTCTTGCTTACTTGGATAGCTACCGAGGTTAATGATTTTGTAAGTTTCACTGGCCTGAGGTAGCTGATCAGTATTTCTGTTAGACTATCCTTGTAGCTGAAAATAAGACTTGCCCTATCTTTTCCAGTAAATAATTTGGTTTAAAATATAAAGTATAGTTAGATTTTTAATCTGTTGTTGATATTATAGTGGCTAGGCCTTTGCCTTAGGACCATGGGAGATGGACTGTGCATTTTACTACTCTAGGGAGTAATTAAATCCATATGTATATGAATGTATATGTATGTTTGTAAGGTGTGGGGAGAGCAAGGATAAAGAATACTTTATGTAAAAGATTGCTGTTTTCCAAGATACTGCTTTTATAAAGTAAACAAAAGAGATTTTCATAAAAATCTGTCATGACAGATCAACGGTCTTGCAGCTGAATGTTTTTCCTACATTATATATTGTGCATATCTTTTGACATATCACTTAGCTTGGCAAACCAGATCTCTAGAGGGATGGCTTACCTTATATAATTATAGTGAATGTATTCTTCTGCTTCTTTTTAGTATGACTATTAAGGCTATTTTATATGTGAAATCAAATGGGTTATTTTAGTAGGGATACTCTGGCAAAACATTTTCAATATAATTAAACTATTATATAATATTAAAAAACAGTATGTAAAAATTCAATTTAATCTTAAAAGTAAGATGCCAGAGTTCTGTGAATTGTTCTTAGGGACTGCTGAATGAATTTTCCTTATATAGTAGGAGGCCCAATAATTTAGTTTGTTTTTTGACCCACTTACTTTAAGGGCTATACTACCCACTCAAAATGCTGGGTTCTCAGGGATGGAGTTCTTTTCATAAGTGTTATGTAAGTACCTAAAGTAAACAGTATTTGAACTGTGTCTGTTTCGACTGCATTGTACAAAATAACTACAATATACAGCTGTGGGTGGTGGTGTTCTAATAATAATAATGCTAATTAGTATCACAACAATACTCCAATCAGGATTGAAGCCCCATTTTGCTAGACACTATATCAACATATAGGAAAATGTGTTTTTTCCTTCATATGTCACCTGGCTTTTTAGATTTTAAACAGTGTGAAGGGTTGGAGAAAGGGAAACAACATAAAAACAAAGTGATCAGGGGTGACGGGCACATTTATTAACTACTTCTATTTTTATTTTTTTCTTACTGTGCAATCTCTCTTTCATATTTATGGGGGAAGGAGTAGCAGGATTTGGAATGGCAAAAGAGGTGAGTAAATAAGCGAGCGGGGAAAAGAAAAGAAGAAGAACATTCATCAGGAAAGGAGTGAGTGGATAGACTGATCCCAACCCCTCTGAAATCTCTGGGAAGATCTCCTCAGACCTGAAAAGGCTATGGATCAGGCCTGGGGAAAGGAGGGAGGACTGGTGGAGAGTAATGAGATTAAGGGTGTGATAACAGGGGAACGTTGAGGGAAAGAGGTAGGAAGAAGCTGGGGTACATGTCAATAATATGAGAGAACTTTCCTGGCGATCACTTGATGTGGTACGAAGTAAAAGGCTGCTGGTACAACTCATTTAGCCTTCTGTTCTCGGTAATTTAAATAAATTCATTAAATGTATTTGCTATACCTAGAAAGTGAGGATTCTGCATTATGTTTTCTTCTCCCATCGTGTGCTATGTAAATTAATTCTGGTGGGTGAAGATTCAGTATTATCCCTGTTGTCTGAGTGTTCAGTGTGTTGGGACATTCTGGTAGAAGGAGAGTGAAAAGAGGAAGAGATATGACAAAAAAGTGTATGCAGGATAAACTAAAAGACAACATTCAATAGTCCACAATTTCCTTAAAATTGTTCTATTCTTTCAGTTCTCCAATAGAAAATGAGTGTCTCATGCGTACCACAATATTTACCAGTCAGCTGTGACTCTGCAAATATTCTTTTGACTCAGCATGCTAACGTTTCCTTAAATAACAGTAGAGCAGAGAAAGGCACATTGTGTAATTTTCTGCATTCATTGTAATCCATGATGTTTGAGGATTCTTGACTATTGTGAAAACCCTTCTAACCTGCTGATAAAATGATGACTAATGGTCAGCTGATGAAAACAGATGCATTGCTATGGCTTCAGAAACTTTAGTGTCCATATAAATGTTTCACTTTCCACAGTTGCTCTTACTCTATCCGGGATGATAGTGTACTTATTCTCTAACAGTTGACAGCTGCTCAATCAAGCCACAACAGTGTGGTTGGCAAAAACTATAAATTCCAGTTAAAGTTTTAAAACTAGTTTAAGGAACTAAAAATCTGAAACTTGAAGAAATCACATTTGGAGCATTTTCAGATTAAGTAATACTTTTGAGCTGAGTGATGATAACGAAACATAATGGCTCTTTCTGTGGACCTGACCCAAACCCCATTGTAATCAATGAATTTGGGATCAGGGCCTGTAAGAGTATATTGGCAATAGAATACAGCCTAACTCGAAGGACTTATAAAATTGTTCTGTCACCAGCCTTATTCAGTTTGGCTTGTTAGCCTTAGTTATTTTTGAGTTTTTTATTATTATTATAAGTTCAAGATCTCTCAGTGTTTGAGCTCCCTATCCCTCTCTAGGAATCGTGCATCCAAATAAATTATAAACAGGATCTAACTTTCATATGGAAACCAAAGGCAGACTCTAGGGGAGGAACTCCAAAACACTATAATCTTGTTGGTAATCTAATTTACCCACGTTTTACCCTGGTGTCACTCTTTTGACTACAGTTACTTCTGACTTGCTGTGAGGCCCACTATACTTCCAGTAGATGTTCTTGAAGCTAAGCAAAATATCAATGCATGGCTCCAAATACATAATCTCAAAACTCGTATTTTGATGACTGAACTGATACTAGTGATATATATGAGCAATATGAAGATAGAAGGCCAAATGCATTGGATTTGAATGCAGTGAAATTCACATGCAGACTAACAGGTGAGCTTCAAAAGTCTTTTCTTCACAATCCATTTTCTTCAGATTATTTTGTTATTTGTTCTAGGCAGTCTCACTTATTTTCTTGTTCCTTAACTTAAAAGTCAGATGATAGACTTGAACTGCTCTTCCTAGCACTGTGCTGCAGTCTCTGGAATTGATCTGCAGCAGGAGTTTAGTAATACTAACTAAAACTGCTGACTGAGGGGTTTTTCATACAAAGTAAAATAGACAAGCTAATTGTGGAATGGAGAGACTGAGGATTTTGGAGGAGAGATGAATTGATCTGCTGTTCCAGGAAGAGGATACTTGATATTCTGTGACTTGAAACACGGGGTGATCTGATTAGAACTGAATTTGCATTTCAGATACCAAGGGAAAAAAAATCTGGTACAAGATAAATTTGTTAGCAGGGTTGTATCATATAGAGAAGACATTACCAAGTACCGACAGCAGCAAGGCAATAAATAAATAATGTATGAAAGAGTAAGATAATATTTTTTGACTTTGAATACATTAGAAGTCATCTCCAATTTCTCCCATCGCTCTGCTTTCCAGAAAATTGCCCAGCCTGTAGTTAAAACCTGTGGTAGGAAAGATCCATACAGCTACACTGAGTTTCAGTTCCATTCTATAATAAATTGCAGTGATGGTACCAATAATGATAATAAAATTTAGAAGATTGAAGAACAGAGGACTATGCAATAAAGAAAACACACACAGAATATGAGCTGGTATCCTAACCCAATTAAAAAGTAATTGTTGGTTCCAGACAGTAAATGCTGCTTAAGTGTTTCAGTCTGTGTACTGAAGAGCAGTTAGTTCTCACTTGTGAGGGAGGACTGAGGGAAAGACTAGAGATACTCTTGTACAGCATCCAGTTACCATTCAGACTTTTTTGCACACATGGAGACCCTTTTCTGTCTCACGTATCACTCTCCTACACAACTGTATCACATGTATTGTGCAATTAGACATTTACTACCAGAATTTTCTTTTACTGCATTATTCTTTATACTTTGAATGGGAAATACCCTGGGTGGTAACTGTCCATTTTTAATGGTGCCTATTTGTAATGATTGATAAATGTATCAACTAGTTACTATTTCCATATCTGCTTGGGTTTTTTTTTTTGAAATATGTTAGCATAAGGATTGTGTAGTACTCTGATAAACAATGTGCATGGTCATGAATCTGAAAAATTAACTATATACTGTTTGTCCTTTGATATAGAAATTGAATATTCTTATTGTGTAGATTAAATTAGGGAGTTTTCAACAATTGTCAAAGTTTGCCTAAGGGATCTCGTAAGTAGGTTCAAGGAGTCTGGTGTATCAGACACACCAGTTTATATGACACACAAATAATTATTGTTCTTCAAGCCTAAACCAGCGTACTCTTGATTTAAATTCAGGGACTTCACAAGGCAATATCTTCCTTCTCTGTTCCTTGAATGTAGCAGTGATTTAATAAAGGACACGGCTAACCAAATAGACATCATTAGGGATTATTCTGTTTTATATTATCTAGATAAAAAATTGCAAACAGTATAAGTGCTGAATGTAAAATATCTGCTGAACTCTGGAGACTTAGGAAAAGCTAAATTTTAGGCCATTAGTAGAAGGGATCTGTTCAGTACCAAAATCCTAGACTTTGGCAGTTAGCAGGGCATGCCATGAATAACTTGCTCTTCTCTATTTTTTTCAGTTCCTAATATTCAAGAGATAAAACTCATTCCTACAGTAGCAGAATAGAATAGAAACTGATCTGCACAACTCTACCATACTAACAAGACAATGTTCATTAACTGAAACCAAGCTTATTGTGAACAGGTGGTGTACACTTATTTATTCATACTCTAGTAGCATCTAGAGGCTCCTGTCAAAAAAAAAGTTTGCATTGTGCTAGTTGCTGGACAGTCACATAGTGACAGGCTGTCTCTCAAAGAGGTTATAGTCTAAATTGAGACAAGTGTGGCAACAAATGTGTGGCATATCACAGGAGGACTACAGTAACAGAAATAAGATCATCCAGTTAAATAGGTCATTATTGCACCAAGTGTTTCTTTTTAATTTTAAATAACTTGGCTCTCTCTCTGCCAGACATGCATCAAGCCCTTATTGGCTGGCTGAGGCAGGTGTCACTGCAGTGATTGACCTTGCGGAGAGGGTAGTGAATTTATAGATTTGTGTGGAGTGGGTGTTTAATGAATATGAGATTTTTTTGTTGCCAATTCACAAAGTTTAACTTTGTCCTTCCGAGAGTTAAATCCAAGTGCTTTGGAAAGTTACAGAAGTTAAAAGTTGATCTTGAAAGACTCCAGAAATTCAAAGGAAAGGTTTCTCTCATCTACTTGTCCCCAATTTCTGGCAGCTGAACAAAATGTTTTGGTCTGGCCTCAAAAATATGTTGATAATATCTCTCTCTTAGACAACTAGGACATAGATAAGCATGGCCATTAATTATATCAGGACTGTGATTACAAATCCCTAATCCAAAGAAGTCATTTTACAAGTTTTTTTACAATTACCATGGGTATTATAGAATTTACTCTCCTCATTTAGTGTTACTTGCAGAAACTGAATAGTGATACAGAATAGAAAAGGGCTATCTGCAAAGCCCAGTTTATTATAAAACAATGATTTTCCCCCCAATACAGCAAAACTGTCACTAATTTGCATGTACTAGAGGGCTTTTTGAGTTATTCATAAGATTATAAGGTTACAAGGGACCATTGTCATCATTTTCTCTGATCTCTTTTATATCACAGGCCAGAGAATTTCTCTGAATTCATTCCTGTTTGAACTCAATCACATCTTTTAGAAAAATATCCAATGTTGATATTAAAGTTTCCAGTGATGGGGAATATAACAACAAAGGCCATAAAATAATAAAAGATTCAGAAATAAAATATACTCCGATATAATCAGTTCCTCCTTTTTATATACAGCACCTTTTGCAATGATGGAGAAATTTTACATAGTTTCTAACAATACATATAGAACAGAGGTGAGGGGAAACTATGGCCCACAGGCCACATCCAGCCCGTGGGACCGTCCTGTCTGGCCCCTGAGCTCCCCCGCAGGGAGGCTAACTCCCAGCCCCTCCTCTGCAGCCTCAGCTTGCCATGCCGCCAGCACTCTGGGTGGTGGTGCTGTGAGCTCCTGCTGGGCAGCACAGGTACTAGAGCTGCCAGATGTAGTGTATTAAATTGCTCCCCGTAGGAATGTGCTACTTATGTACGCCAGGACTGGCAGCTGTAAGTAGTACACCATAAGTAACACATTCCTTCGGGGAGCAATTAAATACACTACACCGGCCCTCCATACAGTTTCAGAACCCCGATGTGGCCCTCAGGCCAAAAAGTTTGCCCACCCTTGATATAGAAGGATCACGTCACACACTTTTGAAATGTAGCCAGCAGAATGGTAGAACAGAGCAGCCGTTATTCACGTACCACTGTAAAATACCATACCCAGTCAAAAAAGAAATGATGAGGCAGGCAAAATGTACTATAATTGCCCAAGTTGGAATTTGACCAGAACATTAAGTTGCCACCTTACTCTTCAGAAAAGTGCCTTCGGGTCTTTAATGGCTCCAAATGACCTCTATTTTAAATCTAATTAATTCAAAAATGACCTCCAGCACCATGGTGAGACACTGGTTCAAAACTGATGTAGAAGGAAGAATGACATGCATTGAATTATCAGCACCACATCTAGATGTTCCTTCATCCACATTTGAATGCAGCTCAACTTTTCTTAATGCATTACAATAGCTCTACCACTCTAGCAATGCTCAATTAACTGGGTGCTATTAAGAATAAGAGACTCTTCAAGGAACATTCTACTTTGGTAGAAACAACCTTTGGTAGAAACTTTTGGAGGACACTCCATGATCTCAGCACTAGCAAAATCAAGGCAGAGAAGCTAAGTGGCAGAAAGCTTCTGCAGGGGTGGTGAATGTTTTTTGACCCTTCCTGTTAAACTAAGTAATGAATCAGCGGGGACACATAACAATGGACCTACTTGCATTTCCAGAGAATTGTTAAATCAAGAAATAAATCACTGGGCATTGTGAGCCAAGGATATGTAGGATTATGGATTGTTTTTCTGTCGCCTGATGAGTTGGCCTCAGTTTGACGTTTCACCTATCTCTCAAACCAAAAGATTTTGAACATGAGGAAAGATGAAGAGAATAATTCTGGTGTGGTCTTGTAGTCTAGGTATGATTCTGTGGTCTGATCCATCTAGCAGAAAGTTTGTACCAGACCTATGTGTCCATAAGACCGTATCAGGCTGGTGTTGTTTTTTGCTTTTTTTGTGTGTGTTTGTTTTTGAAAATACACTAAAATTTTGTATCGCAGTAACCTCCAAAGTTGATTATAAGGTTTGGGAATCTACACACCTGCCTGTGGGATAGTGTACAAAAGATCTTCTTTAACTGAATATCTGCACTATCCTCAACCCAGCCTCTAGACCATAGGTTTTCAAGCTATGGTATGTTTATCGCTGGTAGTGCTTGAGTTTCATGTTCCATCAGTCACTTCACAATAATTTTTTATGAAGGTGGTATGTGAACCAATGACGTTTGGGAGCTGCTGCTCTAGACTATGTCCATTAGTAGTCAGCATAGCTGACAGCTGAGGATTCTTATTCCTTCTGAAAACCCTAGATTCAGTAACCTTCAGGATATTTCTCTGAACCTGAATATTGCTGCAAATGTTGGAGCACTTCAGCTATAATAAAATACACATATACGATATTGCTAATACAGTGATATTTGGCAGTTGATTGTGTGTGAATGTTCCTTTTTCTATCCTTATTTTACTGGCAGAGACTCACACAGGTGCAACAGTTGGAACAGTGTTTTAATGAGCTTTCCTTCCAATCCCATTAAGTTTCACCTTGGTCACTATGTTTACCATGAAGTTGGGTCTTGTTTTTTGAGTGGACTGATGGTAAACTAGATGAAAATAGCAGGAATTCTGCAGTTGAAGGATAGGAACACAAACTCTTTAATCAAACATTGTTTTAAAGCCTACTTATTTATCTTGTTGTTATAGCAACAGAACAATATCTCATTTCCAAGCAATGGATAATTCTGTACTACATAACTGCAGGAAGCTTTCCCAACTGAAAACATGCTGTTCCTCATTCCATTTATTGACTAACTGAGAATTACATTGTGTGAATTTGTCCATGGAAAGGGAAATGTTATTACATGTTGCAACATGAATCTAAAAGTAAATGTTTTTTAAGAAATATTAAGAAATGTGCAGAAAACTTAAATTATGAAAACTGCTGGTTCTGAGTGAACCTGGAGAAACTGGGAGTTTAGTAAAATGATGTATCAGAGGGGTAACCATGTTAGTCTGGATCTGTAAAAACAGCAAAGAATCCTGTGGCACCTTATAGACTAACAGACGTTTTGGGGCATGAGCTTTCGTGGGTGAATACCCACTTCGTCGGATGTATTCACCCACAAAAGCTCATGCTCCAAAACGTCTGTTAGTCTATAAGGTGCCGCAGGATTCTTTGCTGCTTTTAGTAAAATGAAAAATATGAATAGTTTTTATCATTTTTACAGAAACCTGCACTGAGTGGTCAAACAATGGAAAGATCTCTGGAATAATGTTCCTTGAGTATTGCTGCGCCATGTGTGAACGGATTAAGTCAGATATCTGTAATTCTTCATCACTGGCAATTTTTAATACAAGATTGAATTTTTTTAAATATATGATTTGATTCAAAAGGAATTATTTTAATTCTGTGGCCAGCGGTATGCCAGCAGTCAGAATAGATGATCACACTTGTCCTTTCAGAATGATCACAGTCTATAAATACTATATTCTGCTTGAGCTCAGATAGAAGATCAATGACTTGAAACTAATGTAAATGATGCTCTGAGACTATCCAGCTCCCTGGAGCCCAAGAATCAAATCCCAGTTAATTTGAGAGCAACCTCTAAAGTCATTGCCCAAACTGAGTACCCTGTGCTGCTCTGTAGTGCTCGTCATACTACTGTTACAAACTGAATTGTTTCTTCTGTTCTGTTTGGAGTATCACATTGATTAACTAGAGAGATCTTGGCTGGCAATAATATACCCAGGTTAGGTAAATTGACCTTCTGTAGTTTAGTGTGCAAACAGACTTTCATTTATGATTTATGATTCTTGTTAGTATTTATAGTTGTTGGATCCAGTATACGAGAAACATTATTTTGTATAATGTTTGCCAAGGTGTAATCTGAGTAGTCCATGCCCCTTGTGAAAATGAGACAGATGGCAGCCAGTGGTAGCACAGAATTATGGTGTCAATTTCTCCCCTTTCCTCAGAGGTCCACTTTGCTTCCTCTTCAAAGAAAGGTCAGAAGGAGAGCGGCTCTGATCTTTCTACTTCCAGGATCACTTATTGTTTATTCTGCTAGTGTAGTCCTTAAGAAGGAGAAAAGAAGCAATATCACTCTAATACCTGCCTTGATTATTTTCCTAATATAGGGAACACAGTATATATTGGGTATATGCACACTTTCTAAAAGGCTTATGGGTCACATGATATTTTATAAAGTTTAAATGGCACAGAAGGGATAATCCTGTTGGTGCTCAGCGGTCAGATCAGAGTTGACTGGTCATAAAGAGCTTATAAAGCATGGGCCTGGAATCTGTGTGTTTTGTTAAGTTTTTAAAAACAGTTGAAGAATTACTCTAACGCAATTGAAAGCCAAAACAATATCATGATATAGTAAAGTTTTAACTATATGTCAGTAATCTGAAAGAAGAAAAGAAAAGGAACTGGGAAATTAAAAAAAATACATTGGAGAGCCAAAATATCAATCTGTTAAAATTTAAAAAACAAACACACCTCTTTCCACACACACATATGGAGATAGAGGGAGGGGTGGAAATATGCAGGAACCTCTGCATCTATAACTTGTTCCACCCATATTCATGAACTAATTTTATATCTGCCCACCTCTCATCTGTGATTTTAACAACAGTACCCACATACCATTACTACACTCTGCATACGACTATGCTATAAATGTACTAATGTGCATACTACCTCTTACATGTACAATGTATTCTGTTCAGGTTCTCATACTGTGCCCATTGCTGTGGAATCTGGACATCTTCCAGTGGTGCATTAGGGATTCTCAGCCTGTGGGGAACAAATAGGTATCAGGAGGTTATGACCCCCTCGCCTTCTTATTTGCTTAGTGGGTGGGGAGTCCCAGCAAAACTGGAGGAGAGACACGTGGCATCAATATGGAAAAGGTTAAGAACTTTTGTATTAATTTTCTTTTGTGTTAATCCGCTTCACTAACACACCAGCCACAGCAATATGTACATTTTACAGTTTATAAACACCACAAGCTTTCTCCAGCCTCCCCTCATCTTTCCCTTACCGTTTGCGTATGCCCGCCATTTGACCTTGTACAACTATGCCAACTGTAATTCTCCACAAAAGCCAGCCTCCCTATGTCGCAGACCTCTTACATATTCTGTTTCCGTATGGTTTGGCTACTTAATACCTGACTGTGTAAACCATGGGAGGACATTGGTAAAGAAGTTCACAGTATCGAGCTCTAATTTTTTGGGAAGCTTTGTTGGAGAACCACCAAAGTATATGAGGATTAAGATGTCCAGAACCATTGAGGTTCCTAGCCAAACCAACACTGTACACAGAATTTAAGTTCTCAGTTATTATAGATGTGATATTGTACTTGTCATCGATGAGACAAAACTTGTTGTGAACAAGTATCTACTTTACGTGGAAGAGTGGTAGGAATATGGGAGCAAAGTTAAGGAAGTTACAGAACACCTCCATGCTTGCTACACTGCTACCGCTTTAACTGTATCTAAATTTAAAAGTTCTGGACTTTCTAGTTTTTCTTATTTTTAAACGTCAAAGAAAAAAAAATCCTTCCAAGTAACATAAGTTACTGATATGTTCTAACAGCCTAGACTACCTTAACAAACATTTTTGTGAATGATTTTATTTAAAAAGGTGTTTTGTGTGAATGATTATTTTTGATTTAAAAAGATAAGGGTGTGTGTGTGTGTGTGTGTTTAATGCCTGTTTTGAGGAATTTGTATCTCAACATTTAATATTCAGAGTCTGGCCTTAGTTGTAAGTGTAATAGCTTGTTTCATGCTCTGTATATTCACAGTTATGATACTGAAATGTTAAGACCACACACAGACAGCAAAGTCTCTAGCCACTTAAGCATGTAAACAGTCTGGCTTTTTACAAAGTGGAAAAATATTTCTGGTGCGCTATTTTAAAAAGATCAGCATGTTAAAGTGCTGTGTGCAACTGTGTCAACATTTTGTTGGCTGTAACCATTAATTCTGTAGCCTCTTGATAATATGTAAAATGTGAAACTGGTTTGTTTGCTGCTGGGATTGGTGCAGCAATTACTGTCTGCAGTTTCAAATAGATAATAGATCAAAGAATTATTTTTCACGATCATTCTGCTGTTTAAAACAACTAAGGTTTTGGGTTATTGTGTGTGTGTATGTTTTTTGGGTTTTTTTTACAGATTGCTTTGGGCTCTTGGAAGGGACATTGGACCCAACGGGTATCATAAATATTTTACTATAAATACATTTTCATTTTAATAGGCAAAGACAGTTTATTTCTAATACGACTCTGCCCTTGCCTTTTCACGCAGGAATTTGAGCTTTCTGATTGGCCACAGACACAGCAACATATGTTTCTTTCTTCACAAACCTCAGTTATCTTGAAACCTGACATGACATTAAGCCTTTTAGATTTTTTTTTTATTAATGCACTTTCTCAGCATAGTTAGTTACTGCAGTGATAACCAAAATGCAGACCCACATAGATGTGCAGTATGGCTTGAGAACACCCTCATCTTCAGTACAAAGGATTGCAGAGATTACAAGTCCCATCGTGCACTGCTCCGCCTTGATCTGGCTAGTAAGATTAAGATGGAGGATTCATATAAACAGCCCTGATCCTTATGAGCTGAATCTCTATTAAAATAATAATTACTCTGGTATATAGCGTCTTCCATTTGAGCTCCCAAAGCATGTATGAATATCAATGAACTTAGTTTCACAACACCTTTTTGAGATAGGGCAGTTATTAACAGGGGAGGGTGACTTGGCTCACAAATATAATGGGTCTTATTCAACTCCTTTTACAATTTAATTTTTTAAAAACACAATTGGCTATTCTACATCTCCTGTGCTATCTCATGGTAATAATAATGTGAAAGAGAGTTAGAGTAGGAGCTCTCAGCCAGGGACTCTTTTAGTTGTTTGTACATTGTCTAGCACAATGGGGCAATAATTCCTGAGTTCTTCAGACATTACTGTAATTAATTATAATAACGATAATGTTCTAAAAGGTAGATGGTTAGTTCAATCATAGTGCAGAGTATGCTTAGAAAAATAAAATTAACAGGCGATATAATCATTATAAAAGTTTTTCCTTTGAAGTGTTGTTTAAAATAAAAAATCTGTGTATTCCATGTATGTAAATATCCTCTTCCACCTCCCTTTCACTGCCAAGAAGGGTTATTTAGTCAAGTTTGGGACTAGCAACACAAGTGGCTACAGTGGAGAGGATTTTTAATCCAGCAGCAGTTTTAAAGATGGAGATGGGTAGGAGCAAATGTGCTTTAACTGTACAAATGTGCCTGAGGTCACCCTGATTTCATGATGATAAATTTTACCTGCTCAATATAGGCCAAGTCTACACTACAAACTTACATTGATATAACTATACCACTCAGGGGTGTGAAAAATCCACACCTCTGAGCAGTGCAGTTATACTGACCTAACCTCCCGGTGTAGATAGTGTTATGTCAATGGGAGAGCGTCTCCTGTCGACATTGCTACTGCCTCTCATGGAGATGGATTCTAAAGCTCGTGGAGGTGGGTTAACTAAGCTCTCCCAGCAGCATAGTAGCATATTCACCAATGCTTTGCAGCGGCGCATCTGCACTGGTACAGCTGTGCTGCCACAGCTTTTTAAATGAAGACCTGCCTTTAATCTGATGTTGCTAGTTCGGCACCTAGCCACTTGGTGATTGGCCCAGTGCTAGAATATGTATATCCCACCCACATTTATGTTTATGCTCTATCATGGCATTCTGAATGTCATACTTTTTTTCTGAACTATAATACATTTGTATTCCTTAATTACTTCCAAGAAAATCCATTTTGATGATGTATATGTTTGTTTAGCGAATGTTCGTCTCATAGGTACAACTCAGCAAGTCCGTGGATATCGCAGACCATTTTTTCAGCTAGGATGCGGATACAAAGTTTGTACCTGCACAAGGCTCTAGTGATCTCCCCATAGAAATCAGGGTGAGGCTGTAACGGATGGGATGGGGCAAGGCAGGCGCTCTGGCCCCAGCAGCAGAAGGTGTAAGGAGCCCAGGAGATGGATAACTATGGGGTGGAGGAGGCAGGGATGGAGCTCTGACTGAAGCACATACCCAAACGGAGCGGCTGTTACCAGTCCTCAGGCTCCAGCTTGGCTCTCTGAATCACGCTTGGGCATTCTGGGAGTTGGACAGAGGAGGTAAACTACAATTCTCAGAAGGGAGTGACACCGTGTGCTCCTGCGCAGTGAGCCAAGTGCCATTTTGAAAGAGGTGTCGTACTTTAAACTAGCGAGTGGCAACGATGGGCACTGCGAGGAGAGTAGTTGTTGCCACAGTCTGTCCTGGCTCAGTCTGCATGTGTTGGAGCTGTTGCAGCTGCATAGGGGTGTCCGAGCCCCCACTGGGAGGTTGGCGCTGCACATAAGGGCCCAGGATTGTAGCCTCTCTGCCTGGAGCAGGGAAGGAGGAGTGGCAGGGGCGGAACGGGCAATGGTGCAGGAAGTCTCTGAGGGGAACCGGGCGGTGGCTGGAGGTTGATGGCTTGGCACAGTCCTGCATCACTGGTGCATGGTGACCTGTGAAGCTGTTAATAGAGCCCTGCAAATTTGTGGATATCCGCAGATATCTGCATCCATGGGCGAAGATATCCGCAGACCATTTTTGTGGATCACAGATCGAATGCGGTTACAAATTTTGTGTTTGCACAGGGCTCTGTTCATAGACTTTAAGGTCAAAAGGGACTATTGTGATCATCTAGTTTGATCTCCTGCACATTGCAGGCCACAGAAGCTCACCTACTCCTGTAAAAGACCACTAACCTCTGGGTGAGTTACTGAATTCCTCAAATCATGGGTTAATGACTTCAAGTTACATAGAATTCACCATTTACACTAGCTTAAACCTGCAACTGACCCGTGCCCCATGCTGCAGAGGAAGGTGAAAAACCCTCAGGATATTTGATTTTTATCATGTACTTATTTTTTTTTAGTATATAATATCCCTTATTTTCTCTTGTCCTTCTACTAAGTATTCTGGTGTAACGTAAGGATGGTGAAATTAATCACTACATTATATTTCAATTCTTCTGTCATGCTCTGCACAGAGGAAAACATTTAGTGGGTGATGGAGAAATATAATTTTTATTAGCAGCTGGAAATTTATGCAGTGATTAAAGTAATATCCCTGTCATGTATACCTGTTTCTGCACTGCGTGTGTACATGTGTGATAGACCTCATTATTCAGAACCAAGATTTGCTTTTCTCAAACGTAATAATCTCTCTCTCACTCTCACATGCACACTCCTCAGGATAAAATGAGTCTTTTTTTAATCTTTGATGTGTAAGAAGTGGGGTGTGGGTGTGCTTTAAGTTCTGCTTTGAGCCCAGATTTTAAAAAATGCTCAGCACCCATCTGGCCACTCCCATTTATGAGCCTAAAAGGGAAATAAGTTCTCTTGAGAATCTGATCCTTATTTTTTTTTTTCCTGGAAATATCAGAAATATCCAGTCTTGCCTTTCCTGTTTTTGCTAGGGGAATCATTGAAAAACTAGAAAATTGGAAATGGGGGGCTTTTGTGATCCTCAGTTGGAGGGACAACTATTGAGTATTTCATAAAAAAAACTTTTCTCTGATTTCCCCCCCCCCAGACATTTGAGTGGTAACAAAAACAAACACAATCAAAGTTTTAAACAGACTGATCAGACTTCCTCTCTCAATTGTTCAGGTTTCACTTTCTGCTTATTTTTCATGGTTTGATTAGTTCTTCTGCCATCTTAGTATCTGCCTTGCAAAACTGAGGGTATGTCTTCACTAGCCGCTGGATGTAGTCTAGACACGATAAATCGACCCGCGAGCACTCTCCCGTCGACTCCTGTACTCCAGCACCGTGAGAGGCGCAGGCGGAGTTGACAGAGGAGCAGCAGCAGTCAACTCACCGCAGTGAAGACACCACAGTAAGTCAATCTAAGTATGTTGACTTCAGCTATCGATCCCGCTCCCTGCACTGTAGACCAGGGATAAGTCGACAATATCTGATGTTCCCAACTCTTGCAGTTTCACTAAAACATCAGCTTGTGCAGTCAAGTGATTAGGGGAGCATCTTGGTTGTCATTTAAAAAACAAGTTTCTAGCTCTCATGGTTGCAGAGAAAAGCTTGAAAGTATGATCCAAACGCACCCTGAAGGGATCAAATGCCAGAAGGCAAATAAAAAGAATCCCAACATTTATTTATTTTTTAAATCTCGTGATTTTGGGGCCAGATTCATCATTTTTGAACACTTTGTGTTAGTTTTTATTTGAACAGTATTGCTATCAGGAAAAAGAGGACTTATTCCCTCCGCCTCCCCTTCCCTCCCCACAATGTCTCAAGCTTTCTTCATACATATACTAAAGAAGTTAAAAAGGACACAAACACCATTTTTTGCTTTGCAGATAAACTTTAAAAGTAAAGAGAGTTTCCTTTGTCTTTGTTTTAAAAATTGATCATGGCTAGTAATAGCTACAATATTGTAAGAGGATCTCTCCCTTTATTCGAAAACAGAATGTTGTCATTAAAAATAAAATGCCAATACTCATGAAAAACCTGCAGTTAGTTCCATAAACCCCAGGGCACTTGGTTTAAATATCTCATTGAGCTTTTCCTAATTAAAAAAAAAAGTACTAATAAATCGGTCACATTTTTCTCTACAAAGTACAAAGAGGAAAGAATATCAGCGTTGTAATGAATACACATAAATACATGCAAGTGGAATATTGTCATTTCACAGCTTCAGATCATACAAAGGTAAAGCAATCATAGGAAGTACAAACAGAAAGAAATATGTTGATTCATGGAGATCCAGCTATGTAGAATAACCATTGATCTGGAACCTTTCAGAAGTCATACAAATTTATACAGTCTTCCATAGATGCATAACTCTTAATACAAGACTTCAATAAAGCTTTCTCTTTGCACATCAATGTCTTTCTGTGAATGTCTTTTTTTTTATACCTAAACACTCAATTTGCCCCTTAAATCTTTTAAACATTATTTATTTCACTCAGTACAGGTAATTTTCAATTACCATAACTCACATATAACCCACACCCCATCCCTCATATAAACTAACATGCCAGGTATAACCTGAGCAAGGAGAATCTGTGTATATCACCATTCTTATTAAGCAGTCTGTGATCCCAAGTTAATTTCCTGTGGCGGCAAAATGATAAAAGTAAATTTATAAATTACAGCATGAAGCAATACATGGCTGCAACCCACGGCTTAAAAGCCCTATACACAGCGCTGGTTTTCTTTACCATTGTTTTAGACGTAATAAAAATTCCGAACGTACTACAAAGAAGAGGGGCTTTTTAGAGTAGCGATCAGAAAAGGTGTTTTTGAAGCAATGAAATATTTGTTCATCGTGAAGGGACCCAGCCAAAACATTATTTCTAAACCTTTTCTTTTCCAGCTATCATATTTAGCCCCTGGAGGAGATGACTATACAATTCACTGTGTAGTGTAAGGGCTTGTCGGGCAGGCTGGGTCGACACTTAAAAGTTAGGTTGACATAGCAGTGATGGTCAGGGGTGTAAAAAGCCCAAACTTGTGATTGACATAGCTATGCTAACCTAATCCCCAGCATAGCCACAGCTATGTTGATGTTCCTACACCAAGAACAAACCCCTTCCATCGGTATAGGCTTTATCTTTTTTACATCTACCTTTTTAAAGACACCATAATAGAGGCCCAACTTCAATGTATACCCCAAATTAAGAAACACAGTAAAAGAACTAAAAAAGAGCCACCATGGCTTAACAACCATGTAAAAGAAGCAGTGAGAGATAAAAGACTTCCTTTAAAAAGTGGAAGTCAAATCCTAGTGAGGCAAATAGAAAGGAGCACAAACACTGCCAGCTTAAGTGCAAGAGTGTAATAAGAAAAACCAAAGAGGAGTTTGAAGAATGGCTAGCCAAAAACTCCAAAGGTAATAACAAAATGTTTTTAAAGATTACTCAGAAGCAGAGAAGCCTGCTAAACAGCCGTGGGGCCCCTATGAACGATCAATACAAAAGGAGCGCTTACAGACAGATAAAGTCATTGCGGAGAAACGTTAAATGAGATTCTTTGCTTCAGTCTTCATGACTGAGGATGTTGAGGAGATTCCCAACCTGAGCCGGCTTTGTAGGTGAAAAATCTGAGAACTGCCAGATTGAAGTGTCACTAGAGGAGAGTTTTGGATTAAATTGATAAAACTCAACATAAAAAAGTCACCGCGGACCAGATGGCATCACCCAAGAGTTCTGAAAGAACTCAAATGTGAAGTTGCACATAACTAAGATTTGTAACCTGTCCTTTAAATTGGCTTCGGTACCATGACTGGAAGTTAGCTAATGTACGCCAATATTTAAAAGGCTCTAGAGGTGATCCGGCAGTTACAGACCGGTAAGTCTAATGTTCGTACCGGGCAAATAGTCGAAAATGTAGTAATAAATTGTCAGGACACATAGAAAAACATCAACGTTGAGCAATAGTCAACATGGTTTCTGTAAAGGGAAATCGTGTGTTACTAATCTATTAGAGTCTTTGAAGGGTCAACAAACATGTGACAAGGGGGATCATGGACATAATGTACTTAGATTTCCAGAAAGCCTTTGACAAGGTCCTTCAACCAAGGCTCTTACGTAAATTAAGCTGTCCATGGGAGAAAGGGAAGGTCCTTTCGTGGACTGAGAACTGGTTAAAAGACAGGGAACAAGGTAGGAATAATGGTAAATTCTCAGAATGAGAGGAGTAACTAGTGGTGTTCCCCAGGTCAGTCCTAGGACCAATTCATTCATTTATTCATAATGATCTAAGAAAGGGTAAACAGTGATGGCAAAGTTGCAGATAATACAACTGTCAAGATAGTTAAGACCAAGCAGATTGTGAGAACTTCAAAAATCTCACAAAACTAAGTGATTGGGCAACCAAATGGCAAATGAAATTTAATGTGGATAAGTTAAAGTAATAGCACATTGGAAAAAATAACCCAACTATACATACATATGATGGGGCTAATATAGCTACAATCAGGCAAAGATCTTGGAGTCATCGGGATGTATTCTCTAAGATGTCCAGCAGTGAGCAGAGGCGTAACAAAGCAAACAGGAGTAGGATCATTAAAAGGGATAGAGAATAAGACTGAGAATATATTATTTCCCTTATATTAAATCCATGTACGTCACATCTCGAATGTGTACAGATGTGATCCTCACCTCAAAAAAGATTTCTAGCCCTAGAAAGGTCAGAAAAGGGCAACTGAAATGATTAGGGTTTGGAGAGGGGTCCCATATGAGGAAAGATTAAAGGGCTAGGACCTTACGCTTGAAAAGAGGAGACTAAGGGAGATTGATAGAGGTATATAAATCATGAGTGTGTGGAAAGTGGATAAGGAAAAGTTATTTACTTATTCCCATAAAACAAGAACTAGAGGTCACCAAAATGAAATTATATAGGTAGCAGGTTTAAAACAAATAAAGGAAGTTCTCTACACAGCACACAGTCAACTTGTGGAACTCCTTATCTGAGGAGATTGTGAAGGCTGGACTATAACAATGTTTAAAAGGGAACTGGATAAATTCATGGTTGCTAAGTCCATAAATGGCTGTTAGCCAGAGGGTAAAGAATGGTGTCCCTAGCCTCTGTTCATGAGAGGATGGAGATGGATGGCAGGAGAGAGCTCACTTGATCATTGCCTGTTAGCTTCACTCCCTCTGGGGCACCTGGCATTGGCCACTGTCGGTAGACAGATACTGGGCTAGATGGACTTTTGGTCTGACCCGGAACAGCCGTTCTTATGTTCTTATGTTTTTGTAGGCAGGGCCGGTAGCACTGCCTCTTGTTTAGGCTGACTGACACTTCCCATTACAAGATCTTGTTTTCAGTTGCTTGTAACATTGCCAAACGTTAACCATTTTGGTTGAAATTTTTGCGGTGGATGTTTTTGGAAACCTTCAGTGAAAACGGTTGAAGTTTTTCTGAGAAATATGTTGTTCCTACAATGAAACGGGCAAAGAGAATATACTGTGTCCCTTTTAAAGGTTTCAAATACCTCTACTCTCACCTACCCCCAGGCTTTTTGGTGGTGGCAGCAGCTAATGAGCGTGAGAGGCAGGGGCTCCAAGCATAGACATCAAAGGGCAAGGAATCAAAGAAACTGGACTTGTGTGGTCGTAAACCTTATTTGATGTGCAGGCTGCAACTTAGAATTGATAAGCAGCAAGCTGCCCTATGTCACTGTGACTTCAATCTGTGGGAAAACATTGTGAAATTTAAAGATAGGCTACCAGAGGACTCCAGGCAGAAGTTCACTCTGGTGGTAGTGGAGGGCAAGGTGATGGCAAAGATAGCTCTCCAGGACAGCTTGGCTGCTGTGAACTCAGCAGCTCAGTCCGTGATGTCTGCCATATGTATGAGGAGATGTTCATGGCTGCAGTCTTCCAGTCTCCCTCCTGAAATACAGGAGACCATCCAAGATCTGCCCTTTGAGGGTCCCTCCCTTGTTTTGGGAAAGGACGATAGGCTACACAGCCTAAAAGATCCCAGCATAACACTGAAGTCGCCTGGAATCTATAACAAAGAAGAAGCAGTTCTGTCCCCAGTAGGCTCATAGATATCAGAGCTTTATGCCTTAGCCCCAAGACCTGACGAGAAAAAGGCAGCAATTACAGGAAGCAACCATCTCTACTAAACTGGGAAGAGTGGTAGATACACTGGAGGGTAGGGATAGGATACAGAGGGACCTAGACAAATTAGAAGATTGGGCCAAAAGAAACCTGATGAGGTTCAACAAGGACAAATGCAGAGTCCTGCACTTAGGATGGAGGAATCCCACGCACTGCTGCAGATTAGGGATTGAATGTTTAGGCAGCGGTTCTGCAGAAAAGGACCTACGGGTTACAGTGGACGAGAAGCTGGATATCAGTCAACAGTGTGCCCTTGTTGCCAAGAAGGCTAACGGTATTTTGGGCTGTATAAGTAGGGGCATTGTCAGCAGATCGAGGACATGATCATTCCCCTCTATTCAACATTGGTGAAGCCTAATCTGGAGTTGTGTGTCCAGTTTTGGCCCCACACTACAAGAAGGATGTGGAAAAATTGGAAAGAGTCATGCTATCCATGCTATCCAACTAGCCTGTTTGGCCTTAATCCACATACTGTGGAAAGAAATCTGCTAATGTTAACGGACAACAGAGCAACTATGTTCTATGTAAACAGAGGGGGAGGAGTGTGTTCATTGCAACTGTTCCAGGAGGCAGTACTGCTTTGGAAATTCTGCATAACCTATTTCATGCACTCAAAGCTACTTACCTTCCAGGACATGTTGATAGATCACCTGAGCAGGTCTTGCTCCACTCACCATGAATGGTCACTGTCTGGATAGAATCAAGTCCATCTTCCAGCTGTGGGGGACTCCCCAAGTGGACCGGTTTGCAACAAACAACAGAAATTGCCATCAGTTCTGATTTTGGGGGAGGAGGAGCATAGCGGGGGTTCTTTGACCGATGCTTTTCTGCTGTCATGAACGGACTGCCTGCTGTATGCCTTTCCTCCAACAGCATTACTACCTAGAGTCTTTTTCAAGGTCAAGCAGGATCATGCCTGCCTCATACTAACAACATTAGTGTGGCTTTGGCAATATTAATTCTCAAACCTACTAGCAATGTTAGTGACACTTCCTCCTCCTCTCCTGTTGGTGCAGGCCATGTGGCCGTCTGCTGCACCCCAACCTATAGGCATTCTACTTGACAGCGTGGTTGCTTCATGCTAACACCATCAGAAATGGCTTCTTCAAAAGATGTTCAGGAAGTGCACTGGAATAGTAGAAAGTCTTCAACTAGGTATACTTACCTGGAAGCATTTTTCTACCTGGTCTCAACTGAAATGTCTCTCTCCGGTGCAAGCTTCCGGTAAACACATTTTGAACTACCTGTTGCACTTAAAACATCAATATTTGACAATTAGTGCTATTAAAGTACATTTAGCATATATTTCAGCTTTGTACCCTCCAGTGGCTATTAGATGGCTCTTTTCTAAAAGGGTTAGACATGTTACATCCATAGGTGCAAGAACCTGTTCCCCCATGCGATCTCAACCTGGTGCTAACAACATTAATGGGACCACCCTTTGAACCTCTTGTAACTTGCTCCATCTCTATGAAAGTGTCATTTCTGATTGTGATAAAATCAGCAAGGAGACTGGTGAGTTGAGAGCCTTGGTCTCAGAGCCTCCTTGTATAGTTTTCCATAAGGATAAAGTTTGCCTCCGCTTTCACCCAAAATTCCTCACAAAGGTGGTTTCCAATTTCCATGTTAACCAGGCAATTGATTTGCCAACTTTTTTTACTGAAGTCTCACATGCATACAGATGAGCAAAAGCTTTAGCCTTCTACTTGGACTGCACCAGGTCCTTTAGATCTGCCATGCAGTTATTTGTCGCGATTGCAGACAGGGTGAAAGTTAATCTGGGGCCCATTTATAGGATTTCCTCGTGGATTTCCTATTGTGTTTGTTTGTGCTATCAATTAGCTAATGTCATGCCACCTCCTAGAGGGTTGGCTCATTCAACTAGAGCTCAGCACCTTCCCTGCCGCAAATACATATTTGAGACATTCACAAAGTGGTGACCTGGTCATTTCACACCTTTACTGCTCATTATGCTATTTCCCATTAGTCCAGGAACAGTGCCAGTTTTGCCTGGGTTGTCCTACCATCACTGTTCAGGTAGACTCCAAGCCCACCTCCACGTTAGTCTGCTTGGGAATGAGCTACAGTGGAATGGACATGTAAAATCACTTGAAGAAGAAAAAACGATTAACTGCCTTTCCATAACTGTTGTTCTTCAAGATCTGTTGCACATGTCTATTCTATGTCCTGCCCTCTTTGTACTCTCTAGTGGAGTGTTATCTGGTAAGAAGGAACTGAAGGGGGTCGGGTTGGTGGCTCTATCCTCTGGTACCAGCAAGCAGTGGTGTGTGATGGCATAGGGTAATCAATTTACTAGTGTATTGCTGAGGGAAAATGTTCTCTGACAACTGTGCTCCAGGCGCTCACATACCTATGGTGGAATGGACAGATGCAACACATCTTGAAGAACAACAGTTACAGAAAGTTAGATAACTGTTTGGTTTTTTCTTTTCTATGGAACCTCTGCCTTATTCAGGCCACAGGATGACTGAGCAGCTACTCAATATTTTGTTTTCTCTTGATTGCTCAGTGTGTTGGCACCAGGCTTCATACTATATGAACTTGCTCCAAAATTTATATGTGGTTTCTTAGTCTACCTCCTCTCTGCTTCCTACTGTGGAACTTAGTTTAATTTAGTTTTTAAAAAGTGTATTGAGAGCAGAATATTTTCTTGTTTTGCCTCCTTTACACCCACTAGGGCAACCAGATGTCCTGTTTATAAAGGGACAGTCCCATATTTAAGCCCTCCTGCAAGTGTCTCAACTTTTTCTTAAACACGGACAAATTGTCCCATATTTTCTATCTTTCCCTCATCAGTACTGGCGGATCCTGCTGCTGGCTAGATCCCGGCTCACCAGCCAGCTGGCCGCCAGGTGTGAGAGGGGAGGATCCAGTGGCTGACGATGCAGGTGGGTGTGCAAGACTGGTGGCAGGGCAAAGCTGCTGCGCATGGGGATGGGCCGCTCCTCATGCTGGTCCATCAGCACAGTCCCCTCCCCTTGTCCCTTTTCCGGCTGGCACTGGCTGCATGCTGCAAGCTGTGGTGGCTGGCGTGTGTGGGCAGGCGCCAGGCAGCGGCCAGTTACATGTCGCCTCTGCTGCCCACCCATCATCCCTTTACGTGCTCCCCCTCTTGCAGTCCTCTTCCTGCTTTGTTCCCCACCCCCTGCTGCTTCTCCATATCCCCTCCGACAGGGCGTGTGCCGCTCTCAGCACTGTGTGGAGAACCATCCCCTGGTCAGAGCGCTCAGCTCACCGACTGCGGAGAGCTCCAGGCAGGGAGAGTCAGGTCAGCTGGTCACCCCTCCATGTGAGAGAGGTGTACGAAAATGTGTGTGTGTCGTCCCTCCCCATGTGAGGGGGTGGTATAGATGTGTGTATCACCCCTCCCTTTGTGAACCCTAAAGCCTTAAAGATAAGGTAAATAAAAAGAATACAACTATGCAGTATTTCTTTTTAACAAGGATGCAGTCAACGTGATGTTAATTTGAACATTTGGACTGCATAGTTCTGATTGATTGCCACTGAACTCGCTTGAATATGAGTAATTTTACCAGGTGTCTCATATTCAGCATAGGGAAATATGGTCACCCTAACTAGGGCTGAAGATTTGGTTTTCTACTTCTGTTGAGCATGTGAGTGTCCTTTACTTATTGACTGATGTGTGCGCTAACTGCCTCATTTGAAAATATCAGAAAAGGTTTATTTTGCGACTTTTATGATGTGTTCTTAGGTTAGGAGTTATTTCCTTGAAAAAAAACAAAATCATCTTCACGGCCTAGACGAGAACCATCAAGACTCATCAAATTTCATTTCCCTGAGGTCTGAATTGCCTGTGGCAGAGCAAAGAAATTAAGAAATAGTGACAGTTTCTCTTACTTCATTTTAAATTCTAATCTGATCTGGGTGAAGTTTTGGGGTCTTTCTTGTAAATGTGGTGGGTGTTTTGTTTGTTTTAAAGGTTGGTCTACATTGTAATGGACATGGCTTGGTTGACTTAGTCAATATTGAACTATATCATAGAATTGTAGGACTGGAAGGGACCTTGAGAGGGTCATGCAGTGCCCTGCACTCATGGCAGGACTAAGTATTATCTAGATCTATATGTAGTATATTGACATGGTAATGCAGTTTTTGAAATAGGGAGCTCTAAATCTCCTATTTCTTTCCATTCTCGAAACAGACCTTTTAATTTTTAGTGGCCACCTTTTCAAGTTATTGAGTGATGAGAGATTTAACTTTTGAAAGAAGTTGATGGGTAATGTGATATGAAGCATATTAGCAGGATAGATAAAACAGAGAAGGTTTTACAAACATTCCCTTAGCCATCTAGTAGATCATTCCACTGCTCGTAATCACTTTTTGTTTCTGAAGAAAAAGGAGGTAAATTGCAGAAAATAGGAAGCTGGAAGAGGAAGGAATATGAATCTCTAAAACCAGTTCCAAATTGGTTTAATGGTTCCAGTATAAGGAACAAAAGAAACTGATATGTAAGACAATTTGTGTGTGAATTCATGGCAGTTTCTGCTGAAAAAGTAAAGTTTATACCAATGTAACTTTCGTATAGAGACAGGGCTACACTATTTCAAGCTATCCGAACTATGGAGAGAGGCAAAGCTATGCAATTTCATTTTCTTTTTCCCAACAGTCCATTGTGGATGATTTTACTGAATGAAAATAAGATTCATATTGCTCTTGAACACTGATCTGCTAAAGCCATTGCTACTTTTTAACAGTTAATGAAACTAATGATTAGGAACAAATAACTAGGAACAGTTTAATCACATGCACTAAACTAGTCTCTTTTAAGCTGCTTGCTGACTTTTGTTTGGCAGATACCTTTATGTAAAAGCTCCCTTTTTTGATGTTTAATTTCTATGAATAGTTTTGAGGATCTCTAGCTCTAGTGAGTACATCTAGGTTGCATACTTGTCCAAATACCTTTCTAAAGGGGTAACAGAGTTTCAGTTCTATCAGTCAACAGATCTGACAACTATTCATCCCTTTTCTTCCTGTCAAACTATTTAAGACATTAAATATTAACTTTGGTCTAGTGTGAATGGACTTCTGAATGCAATTTGCCTGGATAACATCAGTTACTGAGATAAATTTGTTTAAATGATTTGCTGTGTATTTTTGTATTTTGTTCATGGGCAGTATTTTTCTGAAAATTCCAAAACTAGTGACCATTGTCAAGCTCAGACTGATCTTACCTTTAAAGATCTCCCAAAATAGCCATTTGGGGCTAGATTTCAGCATAATCTACGGGGACGTAGGACCTTATTCATAGCCCATTAAAGTCAATCAGGTCCGTTGTCACATGACACCCGTTACTACTAATGAGAGTCAAATGGCTGTTTCCCTATGCTGTAACGTGCTCTTTGACGTTTATTACATGCAGTAGGTTTGCAGTTCTCTCTTGGCATAGCGTCAGGTAGATCATCTAAATTCCTTTTGGCAGTATGACAAGTAAGGGAACGTTTCCTCTTTGTCTGATACATTCCCTCAGCAACGTCTTGGTCTATTTCAGTTGGTTTTTGGAATATATATTTTTGCTATGTATACTATTTGACAGTGTGTGTGTTGGTGTGGCTATAAATCTGTATCTGTGTTTATGTTCTTACACTGAATTACCCTGGGGTATATAAGTATATAGAAGATGTATATTTGCTAATTAGTGATAGTCAAACTCACAGTAAAGTATCATTCTAGCTTTTTTCATAATCTTCCTTAATGTAACACAAAGATTTTGCCTCAGATAAGAGAGAAAATGTTCACACTTTGTCTTCTCTCTGCATTCCTGGACACCCTTGTTCATCTCTGCTTTTATCTCTCCTTCCTTTTAACAGAACAGTATGAGCTGAACCAATGAGAGCAGCCCACCACATAATTCTTTTTCTTCTTTCAAAGTAAGCTGTTGGATGAAGGTACTGCTTTCAATAGGGTTTTGCCATCAGTTAGCCCAGATTTAATTTTCCTTCTTATTTAAATAATTCTAAAGAGAGATTTTAGACCTTTTTGTTTAATTTAAAAAAAACAACCTATGCTCCAGGCCTTTTTAAAAAAATGCAGCCACAAGTATGTTTTATAAAGTTTCAGCTACCCCTTCACTTGGAAGGTGGGAGGGAATTAAAGAATTTGCCATGAAAGTCAAGTTTTGTAGATATGGGGGGGAAATCGTCATTCAGATTAAACTGAGGATCTGCCCCATGGTGTCGCTCCCAGGAATTGAAAGCTTGCAGTCATATGAGAGCTGTGGCTTAATTTGTAACACTGATGTGCCATTATATTAAAATTCAGTATATTTGAGGCCCTTCGTGGTTAATATTTTACCAATTGTATTCTGCCCAAAAATTCCTGGGTTTTTGAAAAAGCCAGTATTCAAGTTTTACTGATTTTTTCATCCAAGTTTTATCTATATCTGGACCTGGAAATTTTTTGCAAGGAAAACAGATGGAGCTGTGCTAAAGGACTGGAGTAAGGAGGGGGCTCTGTCTAGCAGGGAGGTCAGTATGCATGGGTGCAGCCCTTCCACCCATCCTGACCCCAGGCCTTTGGCTTGGCTCCATTTGCTTCCTCTGCATAGTTGGGGAACAGGATGGGCAGAGAAGATGGGTCCTGGAAGCTGAGACTTGCCCAACCTCTGCAGGGAGCGGAAAGCTTCCTCAGCTGCTCAACACCATGACTACTGGGCATCTCTCCTTCCTACTGCTCTTTGTTTTTGGTTTTTACTGATTTTTCTCCCATTTTAAAATTGTTAATAAAAGCCAAACAAAAAAAAAATACCAGAAATATTATATAGATAGATAGATATTATATATTAGCTATTTTATACTTTCTACTAAAGTCCTGAGTATTTGCAAAATATTATTTGTAATTCTAGTGAAAACGTTGTTCCATAGGCCCATGGCATTCTAGCTTCTCTGCCTGTTCTTTGTTTTTTTTTTAATCTTGTGGTTTCCAGTAACATGGGTGCAGGTGAATATTGTAACAACACAGGCAAGGAACTTTCCAACCTGCAATGTGATCTCTTGATTGGAAGAATGCTTCATAGATCCACGTAGCCACTTTACTGCCCACAGAGAGTTTGGTTTAGGGTACAGTCTTTACACAGCAGGCTGCTATTATTAAGTTGCATTTTTTTTCTCCTTGATAGGAATTGTTTCCCCAAGAACATGGCTCCCAAAATACTTTGCTGAATACACTGCTTTATTAAAATTCCATGAAATATATTTATGCTCTGAAAGGTCATTGCAAAAAATTACTATGTTTGGGTTACATATTTATTGTTTCTTACTGACTTCATACTCAGTCTGCTAGTTTGACAAATAAAATTATATTTTTCTAACTTGCAGCCCTGCAAACTCAACTTCGGATCTGAACATTAAACTGGGTCGATTCACTCTTGCATGTCAGCAAGCCCTAAAGATTCTATTCTCCAAAACATCCCCATTACCTTTAAAAGCATAACTCCACTATCCTAAAAATCTGTCTGAGTTACCCTCAGAGTTGAACCCTCAGTTAGATCTGTGCAGTAGGGGTCTAATGGCAGAATTTGTCTCCGCAGTCGAAATTCAGTTAACAACTTTGTTGATGTTGTGAGATTTTTAGTATGTCCTAGGTCTCACTTTCACTCACTCGTAGCTGAGATGGATCTACAGTGATAACAGTAGTAAAAGCAGTAGAAAACTTAATTTTCACTACAGCAAGCAGATATAAATATGAACATCGTTATTAAGGTATTATTTTAAGTCATCTTTGAAATGTAAAGCGGCAGTTTAAAGTGTATAGGTGCATCAGCTACTAAGCGTTTTCTAGTATATGCCAAACCAATTATCAGACTGGTGATATATACACAAAAGGTGTGTGTTTGGCAGAGGGGGTTCAGATACAAGGATTTCTGGGGATTTTTTTTCCTCTTAATTCCAATTAAATTACTGGGCCAATGTTTTCTTGTGATAATGGACCATACAGAATAGTTGGACCATACAGAGTAGTTGTTGTGGCGGGGTCCTTAGATTTTAGTGGGAATGGATGTACAAAGTTGAAAATCAGAAGTTTCATTTTTTTCCAGAGTTAGTTATTAATGTTTCCATTAGAAATAAAATAAAACAGGAGGAAGAGTCTGGCATGTTAACCTCACAATAGACAGTCTGGTTTCTGTTTCTTTTATGCTTTCACTTCGTCTTTAAAATATAACTTCTCCAGATAGTCATTGCACTTCACTGAAAGTGGCCAGTAATTTTGTATAAGCATTTAAGTTCACAGCCCCAGTTGGAATTCCTTATTTGGCTGTAGGATTCTTCACAGAGGTTTTCCCCTCTTCCATTCCTATCTTTGCACCATTAAATGAATGCAATTTAAAGGCAAGATTATCTTTAGGTCACAATGAAATTTAAAACATGAGGGAAAAAGTGCATTTAGTGTAGTTGGAATTGGAAATAAACACATAAAGAAATGTATATGGCCATGCTGATAGTTATAAATTAAGTGTCAAGGTCTCAAATCTGGGAAAGCATCATCAGAATTTATAAAGTTCTATTTAAGCAGTCCATTCTCCTCACTTTAAACATCTGTTACTGGTTATTGTTTGAGTGACCACCATGTACATTATACAAAAAGGAACGTGTTTTTTGTAAGATCTCTGCTAATGTGGCAGATAAAATCCCAATGTTTGATAGCAATGCCAAAGGGCAAAGAGGTGCTGAGCAATAATCCTCATCTTCACCATAGCTTTCCTTCCTGGAAAAACAGGCTGTGACAGTGGGAAAACTTAGAAAGTGATAAGGAGAGGTGGAAAGATGCTTGGGAACTGAGACTGATGTAGACCAGAGCTGTATTTCATCAAGCAGGAAGAAAAAGCCTTCTCTTAAATTAATGTACCAATAACTATTTGTTCACTGATTAGAAATAAAAATAGAAATTCTAGTTTATATAATCTTGTTGTGGTAATAAATTAAAAGGACTGGTGAGTTAAGAAACAACATTGCTTTTGTTGGCACTCGACACAAACTGGATCTGGTTTTTGCAGTTCGATTTCCCTGACAACCCATTTTTGGTCTGTTTTTTAAAAAACAATCTCATTTCTTATTGACTGTCTTCAAATACTGTGTGTTCTGCTCAGAATAAATGTTTTTAAACTGATGCACTATAAGGATGAATAACAATTTCCTGAGGGGATAGAGTCTGAACTGTTGGAAATTGTCCACACCTTTGAGGTATGTCTACACAGCATTTTGGAGTGAGCAGGAGCAAGCCTCAGCTTGGTCTCAGAAGCCACACTTCTCCCCTACAATGCTATGTACACATACCCTGACTCCTTTCTGACACTGCTGGATTTGTTGTTGTTTTGAAGGTTTTTGGTTTTTTTTGTGGCAGAGTAGAGAGTGACACTTGTTGCATACAAAACACTTAAATGTCTTTCTTTCCCATTACATATCTGAGGCGGTGAGGATCAATTGCAGAAAATTAGCAGCAATGAGTAGGATAGGATTCAGAGGTGAATGAAACAATTCAGGTGCCCATTTTGTTTTCTTTCTCTGATCTATGCTGTCTGCTTATACAAAGGAGGAAAACTTGCTTCATGCACTGACAGACTCTCTGCATATAAAGGGCCTGTCTGCACTGAAGAAATATTTCAGGAGGCTATGGTTGTAAGCAGCTTTAAATTGATGTAGCTTAGAGTGAAATCCTGCCCCCAGTGAAGTCACTGGGAGTTTTTGCATTGATTTCAATGGGGCCAGGATTTAATCCATGCTGTAGACCCAGTTTTAGGTGGATTGTCCTGTGAAATGATGAGGTCTAAAATAGCTGTTACTACTCAAGAAAGAGATCTTGGAGTCATTGTGGATAGTTCTCTGAAATCATCCCCTCAGTGTGAAGGGGCAGCGAAAAAAGTGAACAGAATGTTGGGAATCATTAGGAAAGGAAAAGTAAATAAGACAAAAAATATATTGCCGCTATATAAATCCGTGGTACGCCCACATCTTGGATACTGTGTGCAGATGTGGTCATCTCATCTCAGAAAAGATAGATTGGAATTGGAAAAGGTTCAGAAAAGGGCAACAAAAATGATTATGGGTATGGAATGGTTTCCGTATGAGGAGAGATTAATAAGACCGGGACTTTTCAGCTTGGAAAAGAGACAACTAAGGGGGGATATGATAGAGGTCTATAAAATCATGACTGGTGTGGAGAAAGTAAATAAGGAAGTGTTATTTACTTCTTCTCATAACACAAGAACTAGGGGTCAGCAAATGAAATTAATAGTAAACAGGTTTAAAATGAACAGAAGGAAGTATTTTTTCATACAACACACACTCAGCCTGGAGAACTCCTTGCCAGAGGATGTTGTGAAGGCCAAGACTATAACAAGGTTAAAAAAAGAACTAAATAATTTCTTGGCGGATAGGTCCATCAATGGCTATTAGCCATGACGGGCAGGGATGGTGTCCCCAGCCTCTGTTTTTCAGAAGCTGGGAATGAGATGGAATGGATCGCGTGATGATTACCGGTTCTGTTCCTTCCCTCTGGGGCACCTGGCATTGGCCATTGTCGGAAAACAGGATACTGGGCTAGATCGACCTTTGGTCTGACCTAGTATGGCCATTCTTATATTCTTATGATTACAAATTGGATATGATACAAAAATCTACATATTCTGTAATTTATTTTTATCATACGTGGTGGATCTAACTGATTTAATAAGACTGCACTTCTGTAGCATCCTTCATCTGAGTCTCTTAAAACTGTCAGTAAACACCAATTTTAGCCCCACAACATCCCAGGTAGGGAATGAACAAATACATTAACTGCAGTGATGAGAAGGTTTTCCCAAGGTCACACAGAAAATCAATAGCAGAACCAAGAACAGAATTTCAGAGACCTGGCTCATTCACTTGCTCTGCTGCACAGCACGTACTTATAACCAAAGCCTTTTGATTTCTTAAAAATCTTGCTTGTGAAAAAGTGCTACAGGATAGCAGTCCATGTGAACAAAGCTAGTGGCACTCAGTCTTCCTGTTGCAGGTGAGTGGAACAAGTTTCTAAAAGCAGCAGTAACAATAAACAAGAGTCAGATGCTTAATGCCAGAGGAATAAAAATCTTGTTCACCAATCTCAGCTCAGTCACATGAATCAAGAGTAAAAATCTAAGTATTCTGGGAAAATCTTCGGTTAAAGAAATATTGAAATGACTAAACAACCTGATACCATGGTCTTGGACCCAAAGAAGACATCACCTGGGATACAGATTTGGGTGATGAGGTGGATTTTGGTGGTACTGATAGAAAAGACTTTGTCATTGCACTGGAGGGAAACGAGGTATCTGAGACATGCGGTCTATTCTGGAATCCTGTATTGATGGGATTTTGTAGGAGAACAGGAAGATGTACAACTATTAAAGGCTGAAGAGTGGGAGGCAGAAGTACAGTGAGTGGTGCATAAAAATCTAAGCCTGAATAAAACTAGAAACACACATCCCATTGCTTTTATTACTTTATTAAAAATGACAGTGCATTAAATAACATATTCATTTGCACCTCTGGATTCAAAGCAGCTGGTCAGATCTGTCAAATACTATTTCTCTTGGGTGAATGAAAGAGTTCATGTAGGCTTCCAAGATGGTATATGAGCATGATGATCTTGCCATGTTGGGGCATGTGTACAGCAAGTACTAGGATATGTGCCCGAACTGCCTCGATTTTTCCAAAAGTTAGCATAGAAAAGCTGCAGAACTGGACATGCAAATTAACTTTGAAAATAAATTAACTTTCAGATTTTGTGATGTTCTTAGCTACACCAGTAAAATAGCAAATGATTTTTTAAAAAAAATGTTTTTAAAGTATCCATTAGCGTCTTTGAAATAAGTGCAATAACAGCCAAATTTTAGGGTATGTGTTCAATATATAAAATATAATCATAAAACAGATTTTACAGCTCTGCCGATTACTTTCATATGAATCCAGTTCTGGCCACTTTAAAATTGATGCTGTTTATCATTTTAAATCAATTTAATGTTTTTCAGGCATTTCATGATAGTTTTCTTGATTACTGCCCGTTACCCCAGCCACTTGATTTTACAAGCGTAATTGTGGGAAATGGTTTTCAATTAGTAACTCAATACCATGGAAAATTAAAGAGTTGGCTTTAAAGATTTAAACTTTCAACACAGGTTTGGTGATATATTTTTTTTTCAAATAATCAGCTGATATTTTAGGTGCTTCTAGGCTCCCTTTTTATTTACCAGAATCAATTTCCTTAAAAGAAAATCTTGTTTTTTTAATCTCTAGAATATAGAGGAATTTGTTCATTAACAAATCAGTCTCTCAGTTTTCTTTCTATTCCTGCGTTTGATTTCTCTGAATTCATGAGAACGAGTTTTCTCCATTGTTCTTGACTGAAGGTGAAGATGAACAACATGAAAGACGTTCTATATCAGACGTTCTCAAACTGGAGGTCGGGACCCGTCAGGGGGTTACGGGTTATTATGTGGGGAGTCGCGAGCTGTCAGCCTCCACCCCAAACCCTGCTTTGCCTCCAGCATTTATAATGGTGTTAAATATGTAAAAAGTGTTTTTAATATATAAGCAGGGTGTCGCATTCAGAGGCATACTATGTGAAGGGTGTCACCAGTACAAAGTTTGAGAATCACTCTTCTATATACACTTTATACATATTATATTCTAAAACCAAAAACTGATATAAAAGCAGGGTTACTTTTTAGTCATGGTTTTTCATTTCTTAACCTGCTTACATGTGAATAAGAGGCCTGTTGTGCTTGGTAGTATAACAAACAATGAAAGACGTTGACAGATGCAACTATAGATTAGCCATTGCCAGTGTAAAATACTGTGGGATTTTTCCTTTTCTATTACCTTAATATCTATTTTCCTATACAAAATTAGTAACAATACTTAGTATATATGTGGTTTTTCATCTTTCAAAAGGCTTTACAGGCTTTGTTAACTAAGTAATCCACATAATACCTCTGTGAGGGAGACTGCTGGGTAAATATTAGCTCTATTTTAGAAACTGAAACCTGGAAAAATTCAGGCCAGGTTTTGCAAAAAAGTTCACTAGATTTTGAGGTGACCCAATTTTTGAGTGCCCAGCTTGAGAAACACAGGGTCTGATTTCTGCGTGATCAGCATGTTGCAACTCCACTCAAAGTCAGTGGCCCCTCTGAATGTTGAACATTGTTGAAAATCAATCCCTAGGTGTATCGTTTCTATACTATGCAATTTTTGAAAGAAAACCACATATTTTGTTCTCATAATTTTCTGAAAACTTTCTGGGCTGAAAGAGAAATTTAAAAAAATTAAAACAGTTCTTCCATTATTAAAATGAAAAGTAAAAAAAACCAACCTTTTTGATGCTTAGAAAACATAACAGCCCAACCCCACCAAAACAAAAGCAAACAAAAAACCCCAGTAGAACCAAAAAACTGTAAACTTGGCATGATCATCGTGTTTGAGGAGGAGAGTTAACTGAGACAAGTATATAAAACAAAACTAGTATTTTTAAAGTTATAAGGGTTTAAAGTTACAAGTCTGTGCATGTGTAATCAATGTATCTTTAATCTGCTAAATTATTTTGGCATAAGGATTTCACATCTGCAGATACTTTATACTGGAACATGGACTGCATGTGGTTTTTCTTTTTTCATAAAGAATTGCCTTCTGCGGTAGGTAACTTCATAAGACAAGGGGAAGGAAGTGTGTTCTGGGGCAGGTGGGGCATTTCTCACGGTCTAGTTGAGGAGTCAAAGTCTTCCTGAACTAGCTGCATGTCTGGGGACATGGAGCAGTTTGTTGCCTGTGATTCTCTCCCTCCCATTATACTGATGGGACAGAAGAATAATCTCTATCCCAGTTCCCTGCAGCTGCTGTAAAATGTGTCAAGGACATACGAGCCTGTGTGCATTACTTGTTTCAGAACTCCTTTTCCTCCTCATTTGAGGGACTGGCTCATACTTTACCTTACTTTTTGCTTTATCTCATCTTCACCTTAAAAGAACTTTGAAAGTAACTTTCCCATGATAGACAATGTAAGATCTATTTCCTTTGTCATAACATACATCAAAAGAGATGGTAGCTTTCTACCTAATTTTTAAATGTCATTTTTATTGCAGTTAAGCAATTTTGTAGTGACTCTTATTAATCTGATGTATTATAGAATATACCTCGTATATCCACATGGGGTGTGTGTGTGTGTGTGTGTGTGTGTGTGTGTGTGTCCGCATAAAATAAAAAAGGTTGTGTATTATTAGGAGGCAGTTAGTAAAACACCTTGGGTGTGCTTTGCCTTTTACCTTTAGTTACCTAGGAAATGTACTAGTAACATATTAATGCATACCCTGGAAATCTTTCCTTTTTATTTTTAAACTTTGACTAATTAATATTAAAATACAATTTGGAAAGTATTTTATGCAAATCTATAAATATTATTTCATGACTACAGATATAAGAGTATGGTATTAAAGGCTTAAAAGTATCTTTAACTACTATTTATGTCTTCATAAAATTATTTTACTTTTTTGTTCCTTTGTTTTTGTTTCTTGGCCTGTTTTTTTCCTCTCAGCTACCTTTTCAACATCATTCTCTGGCCCAGAAACCACTTTTAATGCTAATTTTGTCATTTAAAAATTGCTAGGGACTTCAATTAACAGTTTTATTCTTGGATGTGAAGCCCTGATTCTGACTCCTGTGTCTGGGTAGAGAGAGAAATGTACAGTTGTTCATGTTTAAAAAATAAATAAATTAGGAGGTCAATTTAGTTTTAATAATAGAAAGCTAGTGGGCTTCACACACATCTTTTGAAATGTCCTCTGGGTTGATGGAAGAAGTGAAAATTGTTAAGGCTCTCAGTTCTACATATCTGTGTATAATGACATCTATTTCCATACTATCTGAGACCCTCTCAAACACTAATTAATTTATCCTTGCACCGCCCTTTTTCAGTAGGCATTACTGTTACCTTTGTTTTACAGATGGGGACTGAAGCACAGAGATTAAGTAACAGATTCACACAGGAAGTCTGTGGCAGAACAGGGAATTGGACTCAGCTCTCCTGAGTCCCCTCCATCCATCCCTCATCAGTTCAGTTTCTTAAGATGAAAAGTTTACTGCAGATGGTCTGGAGTGGATGCAGGAGAAGGGTCACTTACAGCCTTCGGATGCCTTTTTCATTAAGAAAAGTGCTTATGCCCATTATGTTAAGCATTGAGCTTGAGAACATGGTAAATGACCATATTTCAACTACTAGTAAATAAAAAACCCCAAAACATTGATTTAGTCTTTGTGGCAAATGTATTAATCACCCAGGGTCGAGAAGTTGTGATTAAACATATTTCCAAGAAAAATCCTTCCATTTTTTTCTAACAGAGTCATATAAGAAATACCTTTTTCTTGTTTCCAGTAAAAGTAAAATAAAATACATCAGGGAATAGTTTTAGAGCATTTTACTCATGCCTGTACTCGCCCTTTACTGTCTGTCCATTCTTTTTGTTATTAAGCCCATTCATGAGAATAAAAACAAACCACAGTGAATATGAGTTGCTCATTCCCTCATCTGTGGCCTGTCATCAGTGGTTTCACAGATTGTCAGAACGTTAACTGGAGCACTTGAGAAGGAAAGGGTGCATGCAGCTTTTTGTGAGTTCAGGAGTTCTGTCCCCGATCTGGCACAAATGTGATCTTGCAGTTTTCGTTTATGTGGATCCATTTTGACACAGGCAGAGACATGGTGCATCCCTTTACAATGTTGAAATTGAGCTGATATTTGGAGGCCTTGCCCTGAGAAAGAACTTGTGTTTTGCAATTGCTTGCGCTCCTGCCCTGATGGCTTCTTTCCGTTTGTAGGCTACAAAACTGTCTCCTACAGAATTGTATTGGTTGGCAACTGAAATAAACTTGTTCCCTCTACTGCATTTTATGCCACTTTTTCAAGAGTATACCTCACAGGGCGGTTCTTGGGAGACCAGTTCTAAACTTTACATATAGTAGGGATTGTAGGCAGCAAATTTAAAAAAAAAAAAGGGGGGGGGAGGAGCTTTATATAGAAACATTCTTTCATTGTATTGTGTCGTATGAAAATAGTTGATTTTTGAACCTGTCAAGTTGCGTGGAGCATTTTAATAATTGCGTGCATTAACAGCTGTGTGTGTCAACACTAAGTTTGAATTTCTCAGTCATGAGATTCTGCTGCTCCATCAGACTTGGAACTTCTAGGTTTGTATCAGAAGTATGTAAGAAGTTCTTAATTTTCTCTTTCCTGCTCTCCCCCAATCACTAGTGCTCTTTGCCTCTCAGTACCCTCTACAGGTATGCCTGATGATCTGCTCTGATGTTACTCCCCAGTTTTTTGCTTCTCTGCTCACAGACAGAGATTTTCTCTGCAGTCTGTTCTGAAAATGTGTGTGGCCCTGTTCTCCCTCTCCCTCCACCCTAATTTCTGTCTAGCAAGGAGAAAGTCTTAGAGAGATCACTTGGAGGAAGGCTTCATACTCCTGTAATTTACTGGTAAATCCCCAGATACTTGTCCCTTCCCCCGGTCATCCCATTCAAAGCACTAAGTATGGGACTCTCATCCCTTTTGGATCTTTGGTGCAAAAGCTATATACACCACTGCCAAAAAAAGCAAATAATTCTCTTCTGAGGATTCCCTTAGACATGACTTGTATTCACCTCAATCCTGTGCTTATGAAGTGGAATTATTCTCCTGCCCTGAGCACTTTGAATCAGATGATTCAGATTGCCTGTATCCTACTGAAATTTTGGAAGTTATGGTTGAATAGATCAACTCCCTTTCAAGATAGCCAAATCAGCAATTCAGTCTCCCCCTACCCAAGAGGTGGTGATAGTGACTCACATGACTATATATATCTCTTCCCTTTTGAACCTCCTGTGACATCACCAGATTCTCTGCAAGACTCTTCTCTGCAGCTCAGGCTACGTCTACACTACAGGATAATTCCGAATTACATTAAACCGGTTTTATAAAACAGATATTATAAATTCGATTTCACGCGGCCACACTAGGCACAGTAATTCGGTGGTGTGCGTCCATGGTCCGAGGCTAGCTCGAATTTCTGGAAGCGTTGCATTGTGGGTAGCTATTCCGTAGCTATCCCATAGTTCCTGCAGTCTCGCCCCTGCCCCTTGGAATTCTGGGTTGAATCATTGTCGCGGGTGGTTCTGGTAAATGTCGTCAGTCATTCCTTCCTCCGGAAAACAGAACAGCAGACAATCCTTTCGCGCCCTTTTTCCCTGATTGCCCTGGCAGACGCCATAGCACGGCAACCATGGAGCCCGTTCAGCTTTTTATTTTACAGTCACCATATGTACTGGATGCCGCGGACAGAGGCGATACTCCAGCGCTACACAGCAGCATTCAATTTGCTTTTGCATGATAGCAGAGATGGTTACCAGTCGTTCTGTACCGTCTACTGCTGGAGTAAACTGGCAATGAGATGACGGTTATCTCTCCCCTTTGTACTGTCTACTGCTATCATGAGTGCCCCTGGCTGAGAATCGGCCGGGGGCGCAAAAGCAAAACTGGGAATGACTCCCCCGAGTCAATCCCTCCTTTATGGTTTCTAAAAATAGAGTCAGTCCTGCCTAGAATATGGGGCAAGTGTACTAGAGGACCAGTGTATCATGAGAGCACAGCTGCTCCGTGTCAGTATTCACAGGGGGTGCCCCTGCAACAACCCCACCCGTTGCTTCCCTCCTCCCCCAACCTTCCTGGGCTACCGTGGCAGTGTCCCGCCCATTTGTGTCATGAAGTATATAAAGAATGCAGGAGTTTTAGTGACATAAAAATGAGGGGGAGGCAGCCTCCGGTGCTATGATAGTCCAGGCAGGACATTAAGCGGTGTGGGGGAGAGGAGCCCAGCATCCCACTGCTATGATAGTCCAGGCAGTAACAGAATCTTTTCTTTACACATGAAAGGGAGGGGGCTGATTGAAGCTCAGCCCCAGTTGTTATGATGAAGACGGTTACCAGCCGTTCTGTAACATCTACTGGGGTGACCAGGAGTCATTCTGTTCTGTTTTTAGCCAGGCGCCCCCGGGCTGGCCTCATCTCAGCCAACATGTTAGATATTGAACCAATTATCCAATGAGCATTGGCGCTCGGGTCATAAGGACCGTTACCAGTCCTACTGCACCGTCTGCCACCGGAGAGGGGAGAGGAGCGAATACTGCGCTTCACTGCTGCAGCATAGCGTCTACCAGCAGCATTCAGTAGACATAGGGTGACATTGAAAGAAGTCAAGAAATGATTTCTTTCCCTTTTCTTTCACGTGGTGGTGGGGGGGGTAAACTGAGGAGCTATTCCCTGAACCACGCCGGACAATGTGTTTGAACCTACAGGCACTGGGAGCTCAGCCAAGAATGCAAATAGTTTTCGGAGAATGCTGTGGACTGTGGGATAGCTGGAGTCCTCAGTACCCCCTCCTATTATCCATTAGCGTCCATTTGAGTCTCTGGCTTGCCGTTACGCTTGTCACGCAGCACTGTGTAGCCTGGAGATTTTTTTTCAAACGCTTTGCATTTCGTCTCTCCGTAACGGAGCTCTGATAGAACAGATTTTCTCCCCATACAGCGATCAGATCCAGTATCTCCCGTACGGTCCATGCTGGAGCTCTTTTTGGATTTGGGACTGCATCGCCACCCGTGCTGATCAGAGCTCCATGCTGGGCAAACAGGAAATATAATTCAAAAGTTCGCGGGGCTTTTCCTGTTTACCTGCCCACTGCGTCGAGTTCAGATTGCTGTCCAGAGCGGTCAGTGGTGCACTGTGGGATACCTCCCGGAGGCCAATAATGTCGATTTCCGTCCACACTAACAGTATTCCGAAGTAATACTATCGATTTTAGTGTTACTCCTCTCGTTTTGTAGGAGTACAGAAATCGATTTAAAGAGCCCTTTAAATCGATTTTAAGAGCACTGTAGTGTGGACGGGTACAGCGTTAAATCGATTTAACGCTGTTAAAATCGATTTAACGGCGTAGTGTGGACCAGGCCACATTTTTGGCTCAAAGGAATAATTTGGCTCTAGTCTCTAGATCCAGAGGCAACCTGGTTCAGCTTGTTCAGGCATTCAAGCACCTTTTGAAAGGATAAAGTTCCTTCGTGAGTCTCTTTGAGGGTTGCCAACTTTCTACTTGCATAAAACCGAACACCCTTGCCCCGCCCTTCCTCTGAGGCCCCGTCCATGTCCTGCCTCTTCTCAGAGGCCCGGTCCCCCCCACTCATTCCATCCACTCCTTCCTCTGTCACTAGCTTTCCCCACCCTCACTCACTTGCTCATTTTCACCAGGCTGGCTCAAGGGGCTGGGGTGTGGGAGGTGGTGTAGGCTCCGGCTGGGGATGCGGGCTTCAGAGTGGGGCCAGAAATGAGTTCAGAGTGCGGGAGGGGGCTCCAGGCTGAAGCAGTGGGTTGGGATGCAAGAGGGGGCGAGGGTCAGGCTAGGAGTGCGGGCTCTGGGGTGGGGACAGGGATGAGGAATTTGGGGTTCAGGAGGGGGCTCTAGGCTGGGGGGGTGGAGCCGAGGGGTTGAGAGGGGGCTCCGGGCTGAAGCAGGGGGTTTGGGTGTGGGAAGAAGTTTAGGCTCTGGACTGGAGGTGCGGGTTCTGGGATAGGGCCAGAAATGAGGGGTTCAGAGTATGGGAGGGGACTCCAGGCTGAGGCAGGATATTGGGGTGCAAGGGGGTGAGGGCTCTGTCTAGGGGTGCATGCTCTGGGGTGGGACTAGGGATGAGGGGTTTGGAGTGTAGGAGGGTTCTCTGGGCTGAGATTGGTGGATTTGGAGGGCAGAAGGAGGATCAGGGCTGGGTGGGCCACGGGGTTGGGGTCTTGGAGAGGGGCACTTACCTCAAGCAGCTCCCAGAAGCTGCACCATGCCCCCCCTCCGGCTCCTATGTGGAGGCAGGGCAGGTGGCTCTGCGTGCTGCCCTGTCTGCAGGCGCCACCCCTGCACCTCCCATTGGCCACGGTTCCCAGCCAATGGGAGCTCTTGGGGCAATGCTTGGGGCAGGGGCAGCATGCAGAGCTCCCTGGTTGCCCCTATGCGTACGAGCCTGAGTGGGGACATGTTGGCTGCTTCCCGGGAGGTGCAGAGGTTAGCAGGGATCCTGCCAGCCCCACTGTGTGGTGCAGTGCCACCAACCGACAGTCAACAGCCCAGTCAGCAATGAGCTGGATCCCTTTTTGACTGGGTGTTCAAAAACCAGACACCTGGTCACCCTAGTCCCTTTACAAAAAGCCAACAAAACTAAACAAACAAAATCTCTTAACATCTTTGGACTTGAATACAATGATGATCATCCATCCATCACTGAGATGTTCCAGGAAGCTTCAGGGAACTTTACTGTGACTTCCAGCCCTATGAAAAGTCTCATTTGATCTACCAGGGCCAGGAAATTCTAGCAGTAGCCAGAAAGCTTCCCCAAATGTAGGTTAAAGACAGTGAAGCTCTGCAGGCCCAAATCCTCTTTCCACTGGAGGAAAACTGAAGAATGTCTTTTTGGCTTTATAATGCTTTTAATGCAAACTGAGCGTATACCTTTGTTGTCCTACTGCTGATTGTACATTGTGACATACCTAACCACTACCAGCTTTTTGACCACCTGTGATATCATCAAGAGGTGATCATCAGGATCTAGTTCTTTGCTCCATACTTCTGACATCAGAGAGTGGAATAAAACTGTAGCTAGCATTGTCTATTCCTGGGAAATCGTAAGTTAAAAGGAAGCTGCACCCACTTGCTGAGCACAGCAGTCTGAAAGCTCACATATTGAGAAGCACTGCTCACCACATCTGAACTGTGAAATGTATTTCAAAATGGTTTTAATTAAAATTTGTAAGTTGATCATGTTGTTGAAGTCAGCAGGCATCTTCTTGAGAAATGAAATCATTTGTGACGACAGCAGTACAAAAAAGCTAATCTATTTCCATTCTTCTCTGATTTTGTTTTAATCAAAGATTTCAGTGAATTGTTTTGCTGATCTTACCCCACAAAAAATTAGCACTCTAAGGAATTGGCTGCCAGTGAATAAAGCACTTTGATGATGATAAAACACTTTTGGACTGGCAAAACTGAGTGTAAAATCACCATTCCTCTCCTCCATTCTCAAGATTATTTTCCTTGATCTTGCCTGTCTTTTCAGGCTATTCATAATGATGAGTGTGCAAGGACAGGAACTAGAGTGTGCGCACAAAAAACAGGTTATGTGCACATTTGAATTTAGAAATAAACCTTACCGGTCTATTTTAATTCGTCTTCTGATTTTTGGAATGTTGGATTTAATAGTCTTGCTTTGTGCCAGGCTGTGCGGAGTCACTCATCTGAGCGTATCCCTGGTCAACATTTTAGCAGGCTGTAGGCAAGTGACATTGCTTGACTGACAAATTCAGACCATATCCTGGTTGTTTCTATTCCGATTCTGTTAAAAAAACATTTTTATGCCCCCTCAAAGGAATCCATAATATGATCAATGTATTTTTGCAAGCTGCCTGAGCCCAGAAATTTTGTTATAAATTAATTAAATTCTGTTGCTGGACCATGACACATGGCAATAATCTGAGAAAACTTTAAGCCTTTTGTTTAATAATTAAGTGATGAATGTTAATATATAAACAAAATGTTTCAGGCTAGGGAAAGTAAGATTATATTGAAGTTCCTAAAATTAAGGCAGGATAAAAATTTGATTGGTAGTTATTTAGATATAACAAATAATCACTTTGCAGTGAAATGTCTTTACTAGTAGTTTTGAAATGACAATTTTAACTGTATTTTTCAATATGGTGTACAGTTTTAAGTGTTATCAGATTTTTAGATTACAGTATTGCCAATCCTAACCCTTGAAAAATCAGGGGTCAGGCTCCCCAGAGTTATGAGACTGGCTTAAAAATCATTTTTTAAAAAAATAATGTGTTCTTTTTATTTATCTTTGATTTTTCAGCATTTAGGATTCACATTTTAAAGATTTCCTCTGCAACCATGAGGGCTATAAACTAATTTTTTCCTGTAAAAAAGTTGAGATTCTCATGAAATCACATATTGACTTGGGCATAAGCTTTCTTGGGCTAAAACCCACTTCATCTGATGCCTGGAGTGAAAAATACAGTAAGCAGTATATATATCACAGCACATGAAAAGATGGGAGTTGCCTTTCCAAGTGGGGGGGGGGGGTCACTGCTAACGAGACCAATTCAATTAAGTTGGAAGTGACCTATTCTCAGCAGTTGACAAGGGGTGGATATCAAGAGAGGGAAATTACTTTTGTAGTGCTAATGAGGCCAGTGCAATCAAGGTAGACGTCACCCATTTTGTGATGTATGTATTGCTTACTGTATTTTTGACTCCATGCATCTGATGAAGTGGGTTTTAGTCCACAAAAGTTTATGCCCAAATAAATTTGTTAGTCTCTAAGGTGCCACAAGGACTCCTCATTGTTTTTGCTGATACAGACTAACATGGCTACCACTGAAACCTGTCATCGTGAAATCACATGACTCCAGGAGGTTGAGCTTTAAAGACCAAATATTGTGAGACGTGTAAAGAAAACTTTAGAGTTAGCAACACTGATGTTGTGCTGAGCAATGTATGTCCCAGGGTTTTTTCTTAATGTCTTTGGATTGGAGTTTAGTTTGTACAGAGAGCTGTTTTCTCTACTGCTGCAGTGGCAGCAGCTATGTTGAGATGCCTTTCTAACAGATGCCTAGTGTAGATGCAGGGTATAAAGAAGCCTGCACAAGGGCCATTCCTTCCATCACAGGGCAGAGTCTAAGTGTTTGAAGATTTAGCATTAGTGAGACCCAGCAGGCCCACTGCTCAAATAGCATCTTTTATCTTGGTGATTGCTTTCTGCCTTGTGTCCTTTTATGAATTCATTCTAAATGTGTGCTGCATCATTTGCCTCTGTAGTGTGATATATTCAAATGGTTCCAGATGTGGCGCTTATGGGGAGGATTCCCCAAAGCTACTTTTTGGTTGGAGGTTGGAATTCTGTGCTTTTTTGAGGAAGCCATGTCTGTTTCGACCATATATCTTAGGTGTTTGACTACTTTTTTTTTAGTATATGTATGAAATACATTATAAACTTCTGGTCTGTTTTGTGTATTTTGAGGTATTTGGCACTGACTTGATACATACTTTAGAATATAGTTCATCATGCTTGATTGAAACAAATATTAAAGTTTGTACATAGACTTCACATGTATAGCAATAAGGCACTGAGATGGCAATATGGGTCAACATATCTTTAATTAAGTTATCAGATTGCTTCTCTGCGACTGGCAAATTGGACAACCACTTTCCTTCCCAGAAACAAACAAAAAACATTTAAAAAATAAAATCTAACCTCAGGCTTATGTCTTTCAGGCCTAAATATTGATATTTTCTGTATTCAGTACAAAATGGCTTAAGGTAACATTTAGCATGTACTAATCATTCTAAAATTCATTATAACTAATACCTTCAGTATGCCAGGTGTTTGATTGTGTGCAGTGTAATGGCTTTATATTACCTATAGTGTTATGTACTGTCTGTAACTTTGAAGTTTGCCAGTCAAATCAAAAGTTTGCTGGGACTAACTAATGATTCACTAGAGGTTTTTAGAGGTACTTTGTCATCGGTTTAAAAACTTGGAGAGGTTTGGTATTGCAGCCATCTGTTAATTCTTGGATCTCCGGAGGAAAGAGAAGGCCGCCTTTTGAAAAATTGATCAAAGCATTCTGTTCTTTCAGTGAGTGATACCTATACGTAACTTAGAAGCTTTGCGAACTGATTACACAATGCCTGTCTCATCTAGCAGAGTTTTGCATTCTACTTACTGCTACTATGTTGATCATACATTATTTTGTAATTTCAGGTAAGCCATTGTTGACTGCTTCTGGTCAGTAATTACCTCTGCAAAAGTATTAATCTGAAATGTGAAGTAACGGGAGAAATGTCTGATTTAGTTAATATACCATTGCAATTAGTAAAAATCACTATAATGAAATCATGGTACATTTTTTTTAGATTTCTGCTCAACATATTTAGCACTCTTTCAGAGTAAGAGACACTCAAGTAGTGTACTTTCTGTAATACCTTGAACATTAGTTCTAGATGTGCCTTTCAATCTCAGAGATCCAAAAAGTACTTTATTTTATAATTTATCTATTTTGCTATTACTAGGAATAATTGTTCCCACAACTGAAATGCTGGGGTTGAATATGCAGATGTTTAGCAGTGAAAATCAACACCCTGTAATAGTTAGGGACAGGAAGTGAAGCATAAAATATCCATTTGAAACTACAGGGGAAATTTAAGTGGCAGAATGTAAATATCCAAGCAGGGATTTGGCTAGGACTCCAGGAATAATGTTTCCTACTTTTGTGAAAAATTCCTGAGTATTGTAATGACCATGGGCAGTAGGTCTTTTATAGACAACGTTGCTTGGATATCATCGTGGGAGACACCTTAGAAATGCTTGAGACAGTACCACAGTACCTCCTAACACCATGGGTCATTACTGTCTCATATGGCAGACTATTACATACTGAATTGGCATCTTTGCATTTTGCAACAAGTTTTGTTTCTTATAGTCTCCTAGCCAAATATCGCTTTGATGTCACCTTGCACAGCTTTCATGATCTGACAAGATAACCACTCAAGGATTGCTTTGCCCATGCACCCTGTTCTGTGCCAGTTGATGTAGGAGGGGTGGCAGTCTCCTCATTTTCTCTCTGCTGTTGATAAGGCAGTGTGTGTGTATATATATATATAAAGCACAGAAACTTTGGGAGTCCGTTTTCCAACTCTTCCTACAAGAGTCTGATGATACAGTCATCTGTGGCCAGGACTGTGACTGTCTAGAATAAGGGTCTGCAATCCCTACTCCGTGAACGGAGGCACTTTACAGGAAAAAGGATTTGCCATTCTTCCATGGCAACAGCTAGCAGTGGAAACTGCAAGGCACAGTTTAAATTGTCAAAAGGGGCTTGTACTTCTTCACAGATTCTCCCACGAAAAATGCAAAGAATATAAATGTGTCCTGATGGCCTGGATGCAGCCAGACACTGGGTATGGGTGTTCTAAGGTGTTGATAGTAGGATCAAAACTGCACGTAAACATGGCTGCTTTCACCTGGCTTTCATAATGAGTAACAGGAGAGACTTCTGAACTTGCCATAAGATGCAGTGAATGACTTTGGAAAGAAAGTAGAGGCTAGTCTTACAAAAGCTAAGAAGAGAGAAGGTATCCCCTTTGATCTGTGGTTCAGTTCTCTTGCTCCAATAAAGGACAAGGGAAAAAGAGCTGTGAAGAAGCCAGTCTTGATAGATATTTCTGTTGGAGGGGAAATAAGGGCTTTCTACCCCAGTAGCCCGTGGATACCTCTCACACCTGAGCAATGAACATTATAAATGCTGCTACTGAATTTGCTTTTTAATAAACTTTCCAGATTATTCCTCTCAAGAATGAAGTCAAGTTCAAATGTGTTAGGAAGAGATGCTGCAGCCATTCCCATCCCACTTGGTAAAGAGTGCCAAAACAGAAAGAGCACACTTTACCAGTTGTGTTTATATCTGATTTGCACCATAAGGACAGCATAAAGCAGCCAAACTGTAGTTCTGAATTTGGCCTTTAACTTGCTGTTGACGTATTGGGTTAGAGAGCTGTTTTAGTGAGACTGATGCTATATGAAAGTCTTTTAAGTCCTAATGTTTTTGCACTTGAAAGGCTCCACTATACCCCTGCCTTATTTGCCTGGCCAGTGCTGATTCGAGACACAGTGGAGCCCAGCAGTGCCAGCTGGGTCAAGTTATCTACCAGTGAAGATTCTTGGTTCATATGTCTAGGCTCCATCACATCCCATCTCATTCCAACCACTAGAATTCTTGCATATAAGTTAATTATAAAGAAATGATGGTGACTGATTGAACCTCTGATGTCACAGTGGCCCCACTTAAGAGTTATCTGAGTTGTTGAGATGACCCTGGCTGTAGCCTTTATAATCCTAACAATTAGATACAGTCATTAATAATATAACATAATTTCTTCAAATATAGGCTAGACAAAAGATTCCAATTAATATTAAATATATGGAAAGTTTGAAGAGTGTATTATTTTGTTATTAAGATAATGTAGGACAAACAGAAGACTGATACAGCTGCTAATTTTTTTTAGGGGACTCATTTTAAAATTTATTTTAACCTCTAAAATAATTGTAATATCTCAGAAAATTAATTCAATAGAGTAAGTGCTGCAAATTTGGGGAGGATATGCTGTCTTTTTCATAGATAAAGTGAGGATTCAACACCTTAGTTATGTGCAAAACGGAACTCAGCCTTAAATGTGAATCTGTGACTAGCACATCCTCAAGAATCTGAGTGTGTATGCTTGGTACATCTAACAAGTAGCAATATCTGTTATTTGATATGTTATAATTAGCAAAATATTATTGTTTCTAGCACTGTTTCCCATTATAAATATGTGGAATGCCTGTTAAAACTGGAAATTCCATACCTAAAAATGAAATGTTTCTTTAAAAAGGTAAAAAAAAACCCTCAGACTTTAATTGTGGCTACTGCACCTCTAACTATGATCGCTTGACTGTTCATTTCCTTGTCTGCTTGTGTGCCTCACAACTACTACTACTTAACTTTTCTTTCTTTCCTTTTTATTTTTTTTTCCAGTGTGGGAACTTTGCAGTCCTAGTGGATTTTCATATTTTGCCTCAAGGCTCCAGTAGAGACTCCAGCTGGTTTTCAGATCATGAGAAGGAGGTACAACAAAATCACTTCTACTTCAAAAGCATGTAGCTGCAGGGAAAAAGTTGGATTGCATTGAACTGTTCAGATTTTCTTCTCAGTACTGTGATGTATTCAGTATTGTGAGTTATACCTAACCCTGAACAACTCCTTTGGGACTACGAGGCCTGTGATGTGTGTTATCTCCCCTCAAGTCACTAAGTGACTGCTTTAAATATTTGTGTGTGTGTGTGTGTGTGTGCTATTCTGATATTTCTCTCTTTGATAATTTTTAGATTTATAAACATAATGTAAACACATACTTGTAGTGAGTATGTGTGATTGTCTTAAGCTAAGAAAATGATTAATAAAACAAAGATTATGTAAGATGGATATTGTCCTTTTCTGCAGTTCCTATCAAATGTCTTTTTATTAATTGTTTATTATTTCTTGCTTTCAGAAATATGAGTGTTGCACCAAGAGTATAACAAGTGCAAGAAAATGTTGTCTTGGTATGCAGGCTGTAGTATCAACAGATCTTTTAGCTCTTATAAAAGGAAAATCCAACCTTATTCTTCAAAGATCCATTAGAATTCCGAATAGGAACTAGGTTTAGGACCATAGATGAAATGATGCAAAATTACTGTAATATGCATCAGTGACCAAGGACATGAAGTTTGTACCTTTCATGAGATTTTTTTCTGTGATTTCTGTTGGGATCTAGTAACAATTTACTGGATTAATTTTTTCTCCATTACAGCCTATTGTGGGAACTTGAGTCTCCTATTAAAATGAATGTGAGACATGTAAGTTCCCTCAAGTGCCTGTCCTTTCCTGCAAGTCTCTGTTACGGTACTTTTCGGCAGACTGCTTTCCTAATAATGGCATAATTGACTTGTCATCACAGAACATCCCAATACTTCTCACAAAAAAGTTTGCTTCAGTAGTGTAAAATCGAAAGGTGTAATAATTTGTTATTCTGGAGTTGTGGAGAGCAGAGTATTTAGCAGTATGATTCAACTGATCTGTGCCTTATAAATCAGAGAGAAGTTTATAGGAAAATTCTTTTAAAATTTGCTTCTGAGTAAATGAATCATCATTAAATGTTCTGTTTCTAACTGATTTTACTGTCCCAGTTTATCTGACTTCCCAGTGTTTTAAAAAAGTATTTTGCGTGACTGCCAAAATATAAGATATGAATTTCAGGAAATTGGATTTAATAATGAGGCACAACAGGGTGTTGGATACTTGTCTGTGACCTCACACTTTGAGTAAAGCACAAGGGTTGAGTGTCTTCACCAGCTGAGAAATGTGATTATAATAGCTCAACAACATATACCTTAAAAGCCTTATTGAGATTTTGTGTTGATATAATAAGGTGGGAAGGGAAATGATTAATAAGAAATCATAGTCAAAATCATACCCCATGTGGAAAAACTTGGTGCAGGGCCTGGGAGCTTTTCAGTTTTCAACGACAGTTTTCTACTAATCACTTCATTTAAAGGAAGGGTATGGCTTGCCTCCTGGCCTTTTCCAGACTCTGCATAACCACGAAGGGGGAAGACCCCGTTGTATTAATTTAGATCAGTGGTCTCCAACCTTTTTATGCACAAGATCACTTTTTGAATTTCAGTGCAACCCAGGATCTGCCCCACCTTATTCCTGAGGCCCCACCCACTCACTCCAGCCCCCCTCTCTCTGTCGCTGGCTCTCCCCCACCCTCACTCACTTTCACTGGTCTGGGGCAGAGGGTTGGGGTTCGGGAGGGGGTGAGGGATGCTGGCTCTAGGAGGGGACTCAGGGCTGCAGCAGGGGCTTGGAGTGCAGGAGGTGGTTTGGGATGCAGGAGGGGATATGAAGTGCTGGCTCTGGGAAGGGGCTCAGGGCTAGGGATTGGGGTGCGGGCTTCTGCCCAGGGGCACTTACCTTGGGCGGCTCCTGGGCAGCAGTTCAGCGGGTCTAAGGCAGGCTCCCTGCCTACCCCGGCCCCATTCAGGCACATCGGTATCTCCTCCTCCTCATGAGCCAAGCCACCACCCCTCCCCCACCCTGCCAGCCAGGAGTGCACAACGTGGCCATACCACTCCCCGAAGGGGCCAACGCTCCCCTGCAGCCCCTGTGGGGCGGTGCGTGGCTCTGCGTGCTTCCCCTCTCTGCCGGCACTTCTCCCACAGCTTCCATTGGCCACAGCTCCTAGTTCCTAGCCAAGGGAAGCTATAGGGGCAGTGCTTGCAGGCAGGAGCAGTGCGCGGAGATCCCTGTCCCTCCCACGGGTCTGCGGGGGCGTACTGGCTGCTTCCGGGAGCGGCACGGGGCTGCGGCAGGCAGGAAACCTGCCTTAACAGCAGCCTGTTACACCACCACAGCCAGAGATCACGATTGACTGGGAGAGTCTCCAGGATCGACGAGTCGATCGCGATCAACTGGTTGCTGACCCCTGGTTTAGGTGGAATAAAGGGCCGAAAGAGTCAAAGGTGTTAACCTAACCCTGCTACTGTCCAACATTAAACAGTGTTAAACAAGATTTGGGGTTTGGTTCACAGACACCTGAATGTGCCTAGTTCTATGGCAAATATATCATTATAAATCCTTTTTAACCTTTGATTAAAGATACGGGGGAGGGAGATTATTCATATTTGAAATGTAAAATATTAAATACGGCTTTTATTTTAACAACATCCCTTATTCCCTTTCCTAGTAGCTGGAGAGAGTTTTTAGAAAGAAACCCCTTTTGTCCGGTGGTCTCCTAAATGGCAGTAAAGATGGTTGTAACTGTCCTTTTGGGGAAAAGACGAGAAAGTAGTTGAGATGGGCTGGAGCTGTCATTTGTTTCTGTTGTTAAAGTCCAATCCTGTTTTCTAGAGGGCAAAACAAGACAAGCACACACAAAACGAGAAAGAAAAAAAAATAGCAAAGAGAGAAAATGCAGCTTCTGTCTCTGCTTGACTCTCACTTGCAACCTCAGTTCTGGAAAAACACAGGCATAACACACAGTCTAGTTGGCCACTCTGAGACCTGGCAAACTCACACCAACATCAGACTGTTTAGGACATTGCTTTTAGCTGTCTTTCTGGTCACAGACTTACAGCAGTATTGAAAAATAAAGACAGTTTTGGCAGGCTAAGCCAGACTCTTATTAGTCAGAAGAAAAAAGAAGAGAGACAGGAAAGAGAAGAAATGAAATAGGGAAAGAAAAGAAGACGTGTGATGGGGGACAAAGTGTCACATCCTAGGTGGTATTCGGGATTTAGCAGGCGCAAATGGCAATGACGATGTTATCTGGCTTCCTCCGTCTCTCATCCAGTTTGGTTAGGACATCGCTCAGGATTAGGATGACGTAGGTCCAGGATCCCAAGAGATTGTGAGGGTGGCAGCCATGATGGTGAATCTTGCTCCTTCCTCTTCTTTCAGTCAGCCAGTATTGCCAGTAGCCAACCTTCTCCCCAAAGTCATTTTTTGAGGCCCCCAACTGGGAGTGATGGGAAGAATAGCCCATCCCCTCATTATTTTGTCCACTAATTAGACCTAATTTCTGAAACACCAATTTTTGGTTCAATAATTTCCAGTCCCACACTCTTCTTGTTTACCAGGCATGATCTTTATACAGTCCTGGTGTTAAATCAGTAGGCATTTTTGTTCTGACTAATTCAGAGAGGTTTTTTTGTCTTCCTTTTCGCATCAACATTTCTTCTATATAGGCTATTATGACATCTTACGAACTTTCACTCACTTTTTACAGTTGTGCTCAGTTAGAGTACATTTGTAGGCCCAGTTATCGCAACAAGTCCTCTGTGCTCAAGGTCTCTGTAGATGTGCAGGCTACTCCCTGCCCCGCAGCAACCCGTCTCTCAGCAATCTTGATTCCATTGGTTCTCTGATTGCCTCGGGACTAAAATCCAGTGACTGTTGACAGTTTGATGTGTGACTCTCTGGAAGGCTATTACGTAGGGAATTATGTATGAGTTTGCAGGGGAATGATACTGTGTTCCTGGCTCTTTCTTGTGTAGCTGCTCAGCTCTTTCCCCACTGGCACCGTACTGCATTGGTAGAAGGAGGAGAGAGACTGGTTGCTCCATTATCTCCTTCTCTGACTGAGTCAGTGGAGAGCAGCATAGGGGCTCTAGTGTCGGTGCCTCGGCTGAGGGGAACCTCTAGTAAAAGATACTGTGACAGGTTGGATCGCAGAACCCCCACCTTGGGAACTGCCACCTGATGTGCCAAGACTACTTCCTCCCTGCTTTCCTGCACTGGCAGCTTAGGACTCCAGCACCCTGTCTTCTTGAGCCAGACATGCCAGTCTACGCCAACACAGACCCAGAGTCTGAACCACGTGCCCCAAAGCTGCAGACTTAACCTGAAAGCAGTTTACAGAAGTGTTCCTGTCTTAAACACTCAGATGCCCAACTCCCAATGGGGATTAAACCCCAAATAAATCCGTTTTATACAGGGTAAACTCATAAATTGTTCTCTCTATGTAACACTGATAGAGATGCACAGCTGTTCCCCCCCCAGGTCTTAATACATACTCTGGGTTAATTAATAAATAAAAAGTGATTTTATTAAATACAGAAAGTAGGATTTAAGTGGTTCCAAGTAGTAACAGACAGAACAAAGTGAATTACCAAGTAAAATAAAATAAAACACACAAATCTAAGTCTAATACAGTAATAAAACTGAATACAGATGATGATGTTTCAATAAGTTTCTTTCACAGACTGGATGCCTTCCTAGTCTGGGCACAAACCTTTCCCCTGGTAAGCCCTTGTTCGAGCTCAAGTGGTAGCTAGGGGATTTCTCATGATGGCTGTCCCCTTTGTACTGTTCCACCCACTTATATATCTTTTGCGTAAGGCGGGACTCCTTGGTCCGTCTCTGGGTTCCCACCCACTCCTTTTCAATGGAAAAGCACCAGGTTAAAGATGGATTCCAGTTCAGATGACATGATCACATGTCACTGCAAGATTTCTTACCCACTTGCCAGCACACACGTATACAGGAAGACTTACAAGTAAAACAGAGCCATCTACAGTCAATTGTCCTGGTTGATGGGAGCCATCAAGATTCCAAACCACCATTAATGGCCCACAGTTTGCATAATTACAATAGGCCCTCAGAGTTATATTTTATATTTCTAGTTTCAGATATAAGAATGATACATTTATACAAATAGGATGACCACACTCAATAGTTTATAAGCTTTGTAATGATACTTTACAAGAGACCTTTTGCATGAAGCGTATTCCAGTTACATTATGTTAATACTCATCAGCATACTTTCATAAAATCATATAGAGTGCAACGTCACAGACACATTTTCAAGTCGTAATCAGATACAGTTTTTCTTCTTAACACAGTCACCCTTGGTGTCCAGTTTAGAGCCTTGAGGACCCCAAGTTGAACACTAACACAGAGGTTGTGTGTAGGGTATTCTTAGTGGTTGGGGAGGGAGAATGCTGCTGCATTGGCTCAGTTGCCCTTCTTTTCATGAATTTGAGTAACTTCATCTGCTTTTCTGCCTTTCTCACCCTCTCTCTAGAGGTAATGGAGTAGAAGATCTGGCTTTATGTTATAACAACAATTTTGTACTCTGATAAGTTTGTTGCATCAGTTTCATTGCTGTGCTATATGTATGTAGCTATAGTGCGTCATTAACAAGATCAGTTGAGTTCACAATTCCATTTTATAAGTGAAAAAGAGGGATATTAATTCTCTTTGATAAAAGCGCCAGTTTACATTTTTAAAAGGTATGCTTATGTTTATTTTGAGTTCTGTTCCAGTAACCTCTTCATAAACACAACGGCTAAAAGAAATATTTTGAATATAAATGTAAGGAAGTTTATATTAATCTTTATTATTGCAAAGGGAACCAAATGCATCTGATGTTTCAGCTACTTCCTGACTTTTTTTTTAATTAAAAATATTTTTTTCCATTGGAGAATATGCAATGAGATTACTTTGATGAGTTAAACAGGCGACTAGATAGGAAGAACCCACGCTTTATGTGTACACTCTCGTTAAAGTGAAAAGTCATTCTAACATTAAGGAGAAAATAGTGTGCATGGATCGTTAATATGCGTGTAGTACATTATTTTGAGATGTGATCATTTATACCTGTGTTTAGATCATCTGTTTTCTTGTGTCTATTGTGAATATTTTCTAGATTAGTCATAACTGACCCCTGCAAAAGTCTTTAGTTAAAAAAAAAGTACTCATTTAATTTTTCATCTGTCTGAACACTGAAAAATTTAAACCTAAAATTATATCTTGGTGTCCAACAAAGCATTGGTTCTTTAACAACAAGATACTGTGCAATGGAAAATGGGAATATTGAGAGAAAGGCCAAAACGGGTCCATATACAGTCAACTGAAAATTTGTTCAAAGTACTGTTGAGATAGGGTGACCAGATGTCCTGTTTTTAAAGGAACAGTTCCATTTTTGGGGACTTTTTCTTATACCTGTTTCTGTTACCTCCCACCCCCTGCCCCATTTTTTCACAGTTGCTATCTGGTCACCCTATGTTGAGATGAAGTCTTTACTTTATTCAAGTGCTTCCTGTACTAAAGCTTTTGCTCAGGCACTTTTGAATGGTGTATGTGTGTTTGTATGTGTATAGTATATGTTTAAATAAGTTTTCAAGGTGTAAACAGTTAAATTTGGGAATGAATTCTAAGTAAACCAGTGAAACTAGTTCTCTGTGACCTACTCAACTTCTAGCCTTCCCTAAAATATCTCCTGGAATTGAACCAAAATAGTTTGGTCTTGTTTATAAGGATCCTAGAAGAGAAGTTAGGATATTACAAATTCCTGGGAGAATCCCCCTACTACACCTCCATGTTATGGAGGATGAATTGTCTCATGGTAGATTCCATTTTAAAATGTATCATTTATTAACTTTGCCTGAATAAAATATTGTAATTTACTATTCAAAAGTATGAGTGATGTTACTTTTTGTGATATTTATGTCATGTTATGTTATTTCATATATCTAGTTAATGCGAATTTTCACAGTAAAATTGATTAGGGAAATTACTCAGGCATACAATTTGTCATATTTGACCATAACCATAATATTGTAATTTAGTGATTTCTGCCTCTTTCATTTTTCAAAATGTATATCTAAAGAGTCTAATTCTTTTTCCAACCCGTGTTGCAGTTTTAAAGTTCCTTTCAATAGTCCTTAAAATATGACAATGCAAAATAGCATAGAATGGGTTTCTGCATACATTTTTGAATGCTGTTATATTAATTTTTAAGGATGTATAGATTTAGACATAAATTTGCAACTGATTTCTATTTCAGGAACTGTGCTTGCTGCTAAAAGACACTATTGATTCAAGAGTCAAGCACTACTTAGAAGCTCGTAAACATTGTGGCCAGTGGAAACATGCGGAATGCACACAATCCAGTCCCTTGTCCCTAAAAGGTAGGGTCAAGTACAGTAATTTTACGTATTGTCAATAAAATGAAAAAATGGTAGAAATTATATTTATTCTGTTTTTGATTACTATAAATGACCAGGAAATCCAATGAGCCTAGTATCTAACTTAAGTGATTTTACATGTAAAAATATATATATTGTTTTTGCCATATAAGAATATATATTCTTTATATGTAAAAGTTCTTAAATTAGACTGTCTCTCTCTCTCTCTCTCTGTAAAAACAGCAAAGAGTCCTGTAGCACCTTATACACTTATAGATGTATTGGACAATACATGACATGCATCCAACGATGTGGGTATTCACCCACGAAAGCTCATGCTCCAGTACGTTTGTTAGTCCATGAGGTGTCACAGGACTCTTTGCTGCTTTTACAGATCCAGACTAACACGGCTACCCCTCTGATACTCTCTCTCTGTATACACTCACATACACATACATATTATATGATTTCATCTAATGCCAAAATTACAGAACATAGAGATTACATCCTTTTTTTTTTAATGTTCTGTATGACAAATAGGTATATTTCACCTACCACGTTTTGTTGTACTTAGAATTGGTAGTCATTTAATCAGCACTGTTACCACAGCTTGGTAGCAGGGTTTGTTAAGTTGTGATCTCGTTTAGCTAATCGTATGCAGAAACACAACAAAATAGGAAGGCCATTTATTTAAACTGAATATTGTTGATAGGTTTTATTGCAGGGGAACAAAAAGGTGAAGTTTTAAAAGAACTGTTTTGAGTATCTGAAGATACTTCTTACTCAAGTCTAAGTCTGTGGAACTGTTTTAGGGCATAAACTACTTTGTAGTTTCCCTTCCCTTCCCTTTCTTGATTGCTTAGACTGCCATTGTATTTCCCTTTTCCAGTCCTCTGGAATCTCTCCTGTCTTAAATGATTTTTCAAATATGATCGTTAATGGCTGAGATATCTCCTCAGTCAGCTCCGTGAGTATTCTAGGATGTATTTCATCAAGCCCTGGTGATTTGAAGACATCTAACTTAAGTAATTTTTAACTTGTTCTTTCCCAGTTTTAGCCTCTGATCCTACCTCATTTTCACTGGCATTCGCTATGTTAGATGTCCAGTTGCTACTAACTTCTTTGGTGAAAACCAAAAAAAAAGTCATTTAGCACTACTGACATTTTCTGTTACTATTTCTGTTACCCCCACAGAGTAATAGGTCTACCCTGTCCTTGGTCTTCCTCTTACTTCTAATGTATTTGTAGAATGTTTTCTTGTTACCCTTTATGTCTCGAGCTAGTTTAATCTAGTTTAGTGCCTTGGCCTTTCTAATTTTGTCCCTACACGATTGTGTTATTTGTTTATATTCATCCTTTGTCATTTGACCTATTTTCCACTTTTTGTAGGACTGTTTTTGTTGAATTTCAGCTCATTGAAGATCTCCGTCTCTTGCCGTAATTCCTATCTTTCCTACACAGTGGGATAGTTTGCTCTTGTGCCCTTAATAATAATGTCTCTTTGAAAAACTGCCAACTCTCCTGAACTGTTTTTTCCCTTCGACTTGCTTCCTATGGGATCTTACCTACCAACTCTGAATTTGCTGAAGTCTGCCTTCTTGAAACCCATTGTCTTTATTGTGCTGTTTTCCCTTCTACCAATCCTTAGAATCATGAACTCTATCATTTTGTGGTCACTTTCAGCCAAGCTGCCTTCCACTTTCAAATTCTCAACTAGTTCCTCCCTATTTGCAGTACCAGTGCAAGTACTGTTATGAATATTAATATGAACATATATTTTTATTAAGCACAGCAAAGATTAAATACTGTTTTGGTGGCTCATTAGGGCAGCAAATGATTGTAGAAGCCTTATAAAAATATGTTAGGAATACATGGGAACCAGCTTGCTATGACATGACTATTTTTTCCCACAAGTAGAAAATAGAATATAACTAGAAAGTGCTGGAGGCCAGTAAAGATTTTTTTAAAAGCCTTTCCTGCAAGTTGGGAATCTTAACTTATCCCCCTAAAAGAGTGAACTATGCAGTGTTTATAAAGCATGTGAACTTTTAGATCCTCTTATATTTCTGGTTTTGAGAAAACAAATAGAATTTTCTGATGAAAAAAGAAAAGGATACCATTTTAAAAAGAAATCTTGCTAAGGAATGTTTTTTCCCACTGAGAAACATTATTTATATATATGTTTTTAAAAAGGAACTGCCTGTATAAAGTTTGTTTAAAAGTAATTGTGTGAAAATAAATGTAATTATTCTCAGTTATGCAGGCAGGTATCTTGTATAATTTGTTAATCTAAGAGTATATATGAACCTGACACATTTGTGAAGTGTTAATATAAAACAACCTTTTAATTATAAAACTGGCACACGGTTCCAGCCCTGGCAAACTGATCACTATGTATCTTGTCTACATTTCCCCTAATAACAAACACCCTAAAGGCAAATATGTCAAAAGAAGTCATCAGTAACATTAATGATTCCATTCTGAACCTGGAGGCTCTGGATTTTGACTTTGCCAGAACTATCATTTCATTCATCTAGCTGGATTAATTCCCACTAATTAATGATAGATGGAAAATAAATAAATGTAAAAAAAAGAAAATTCCATGAAAACTCAACTTGAGGTTGAATATCCTTACTAAGCCATCTTTTTACGCCCTCTCTGCCTTAAATGTTTGAGTAGGGAGCCCTGTGTATGGTGCCTCAATATGACACTCTGAGAAAATGAAGTGCTTTGCTTAAGTCCAGCATTCATATGTTCTTCACTAAGCTAGTACACCTAAAAAGGAAACAAAGGCATGTGTGAATGTTCACCAGGGCAATTAGAATCCATCTCATCAGGTGGCAGCTGTTCAGAAGATCCATAGCGCAGTAACTTTTACACTTTACCAGTTACCAGCACTTAAACAAGGCAATAAAAGCTTTAGTTAATAGATGGTAAAAATATTGTATCTTTGGGGTCTACAGACAGGAACTGGAACTCTTCAAAATAAGTCACTGCACACAAGATCTGGGAAATGAGTACTTCACAATCTGAACAGTCCTTAGTGTCATACAAAGAAATGTGCACAACCAGTCTGTTATATCTTGTATTGCAGGAAAAGTTCATGTTGTGTTGTAATGGGGTTAATAGAAGTTCCTAAACATCTTCTAAAGCTGAAAAATATATGATTGGGGATTTCCCCAGGAGTGGGAGTCAAGCCACCTTTCTTTGATTGGCAGTCTGGCCCTGCCGCTTAGGGCTGCGGAGCAGAGAGGAGTCCGTTGTTAGAATGGCCAACTTGGATACTTCAAGGAGAAAATCATCAGCTAACAGATTTCTCTGTCTGACGTTATGGAGGTATATATTGTCTTCCCTTTTTGTGGCACGATGGTAAAATATCTGTGCAAGTTACTTGTTAATTTACACAGCTCTTTCATTTACACCCACATAGTAGTGTGTGGTGGGTCGCATACCACCTCATTAGGAAATCTATGGGTGTTGCACACAAGAGAAGAAGAAAGAAAAATGGGATAGAGAATGGAAAAAATGGGAGAAAATAGCCAAAACAAGCAAGTTCTTCCTATTCTTCCTTCTGTTTGAACAATTTCTCTGCCCCTCCCAAATGGCCAGTGTAAATTATCTGCCAAAGTAAGCTTTAATTTAGTCTTTGGTCATTGGTTCAGAGTAAACTCTCTATTTCCTGTGTTTGATCTAACATCCAAAAGTGTTTGATTTTGGTTTATCTTATTTTTAAGAGAAAAACTAAGTGGGATAGATTTACAAAGATACAGTTTTCCCTCCATCCAGTTTGCATGCCCAGAGATGTGCAAGATGGGCATTGATCCCATAAACCTCACTAAGATGCCCACATCAGGAGTTCAGTGCATGCAAGTCAGCCCTTCACAAAAACTGCATCTTGGAAAATATGACCCATTAAGAACTGGGCTTTCTGCAAAAGTGTAAGTGGAGTTGTTATCTCTTAACTTCAGACCCAGCTTACATAATTTGTGAGGTATCATCACTGTGCTCCACTTTTACCAATCACTGACATCTTCTCCTAATGACATTTTCAAGCATGCTAGTCTGCTGCTTTCCTTACTTGGCAGAAAGTGGCTGCTCTTCTGCCTGACAGTAAGGGGCTGCAGAAACAAGGCAATAAGAGACTGAAAAGAGGGCTGAGCAGCGAGATTGAGGGCATAGTATGATAAAGGAAGAATGATGGGAAAGTTGGGAAGAAGATAAAGAACACACAGGGAAGGATGGGACACTGGGAAAGAGTGAGAAAAGGGTTAAAAGGTGACCCTCCAAGTCAACAGGGCTAGGTCCTTCATCTCCCACTTAGTAGCTGGAGTGGGAAGGAAGTACCTGGTAAACTGTGACCTCCTCCTTCTACTTCTTGAGGGAAGAGGGAGTTGGCTGTGTTTATTCTGCAAGACCATGTCTACACGACAAAGTTTTGCTGACACAAGTTACGTTGGCAAACAGCCGCTGCAGTTAGTCCATCGCTTGTGTGTGCATAGGTGGCTCCTTGTGGTGGCACTGCACATGCTCACCAGGAGTGTTTGTGTCGATCCACAGTGCAGTGCACCATGGGTACGTATCCCAGTGTGCAACCTGCCACAATTCAGCGCACTGTCTTTTGGGCAGTTTTGGGAATGCATGACGGTGCAGAAACGACTCGCATGGAGGTGACTGGGAATGAGAGATCAACTTTCCATAAGACAGTGTTCTCCATCCCATAATATCATTTATATCCCATAAGTTTTGTGCCTATTTTCAGTGTCCTACTAAGCCGCGTGGGACTTGTCGCTATCTGCCAGCTCTTAACAGAAGCATGGAGCCTGCACAGCTCTGCACTACTGTCATGAGCATTGCAGACATGGGATGCCCAATCCTTTGATATTTGCTGAGCCACAAGAATAACCGTGGGGAACATGGCAGTTTCCTGGCTGTTAGTTTGCTATGAGATATAGTGAGAACCTATTCAAAGTTGTTGGTGGCATTCATGGATCAGCTGCAAATCATGGAGCACCACTTCTGGATCTGAGAAATGAACATTGACTGGTGGGATCACATCGTGATGCAGGTTTGGGATGACAAGCAGAGGCTGCAGAACTTTCAGATCCACAAGATCACTTTTCTGGATCTGTGTCCCAAGCAAGCCATCCAACACCAGGGACACCAAACTGAGAGCTGTATTGACAGTGGAGAAGCAAGTGGTGATTACACCGTGGAAACTTGCAACACCAGATTGCTACCGATCAGTTCGAAATCCACAGTAAAAGCTGTTGTCATACAAGTAGGCAGACCCGTTAATAGTCTCCTGCTACACAGGACCGTGACTTTCAGCAATGTGCAGGACACAGTGAATGGCTTTGCAGCTATGCAGTTCCCGATCTGCAGTGGAGAAATAGATGGCATGCACATCCCTATTTTGGCCACAGATCACCTTGCCACAGAGTACATCAACAGAAATGGCTACTTTTCCATGGGTATGCAAGTGCTGGTGGCTCCACAGGCATGCTTCATTGACATCAATGTTGGCTGGTCAGGGAAGGTGCATGATATTCTCATCTTTCAGAACACAGGACTGTTAAGAAAGCTACAAGCAGGGACCTTCTTTCCCAACCAGCAGATTGCTGTTGGTGATGTTGAAATGCCAGTAGTGATCCTGGGGCATTCAGCCTATTTCTTGTTCCCCTGACTCATCAAGCTGTAAACTGGCCACCATGACAGCACCAGGGAAAGATTCAACTACAGGCTCAGCGGGTGCAGAATGACAGTTGAATGTGTGTTTGATAGACTGAAAGGGTGCTGGCATTGTCGACTCACCATATTGGATCTTGGTGTGAGAAATATCCCAATGGTTATAGCTGCCTGTTGTGTCCTGCATAGTATTTTTGTAGAAAAGGGGGAAAACTTGCCACAAGGGTGGAGGGCAGAGGTGGAGCAGCTTTCTGCTGAGTTTGAACATTCCAACACAAGGACTATCAGGCAAGCTCAACAAAGAGCTCTTTGGCTGCACTCTTAACAGCGAGGCACAGTAATGTGCTCTGTTGCATTGTGCTCAACCTGGCGCTGCAGTTTGGGGGCCTATTAGGAATTGTGTGGTGCTTGCTGCACATCTGTGCATATATCACTGTCAGTGTAGCTATTAGTGTTGGGGTGCTTACTGTACATTTGTGAAAATTACACTGTTTGGCACTGAGCCTGTGAGTTGTGAGTGTACAAGACCACTGCTTTCACTGTCGTCAGGCATTATGCACCATGTGTTGTAAACTAATAAAGATGAATCACTTACAGAACTAAAGAGTTTTATTCACTTACAAAAACAGCTCCAAAAAAATCTCTGAAGAACTTAAGTGAAATGCATTTTAACTTAAAACAATTGAGGAACCTTAATAAATAAACAAGAGGAAGGAACACTGATGTCCACTGTAGCTACACATACATCAACTGTGGTTCTCACAGGTCAGTGTATGGGAGCTATTCTTGTCCAGGCTTTCCCCCAGTGTATAGTGGTAGGGGTAAGCATGCAGGCCCAGAGGCCATGTTGAATGCTAGGGAAGAAAGGGAGGTGCGGGGAGGAGCTGTGCAGCAGTTCTCCACAGACTGCAATGGGGGTCCAACCCCGGATTGTTGAATCTGGAGGTCCATAATTGTCTGCAACAGCTGAGTTTGCTGATGGAGAAGCCCCATTATGTCCTTGTTCATCTACCTCTCCTTTTCCTGTGCCTCTCTCCTCTCCATAGAATCATAGAGTTAGAAGGGACCGCAAGGGTCATCTAGTCTGACCCCCATCTGAGTGTGCCCCACTTCAGCACCATGCTGTGTTAAAGCAAAGATTCAGACTAACCTGATTCTTTGCTGGCCTCATACATGGGAGGCACCATGGCCCAGTGGAGAAGGAAGGAGCAGACAGATGAGTGGAAGAGCTGGGAACAGAACCCAGGTCTCCACAGAGTCTGCAATATTTACCGTCTAGGCCCTTTGTTCAAGGTCTGATGCAGCACTGGCTTGCAGAATTTCACAGAACATGTCCTCCTGCCTCTTCTTTTTTCTCCTCATCTGGGTCAGTTGTTCTGCTGGTGTGGAAGGGGTGTACCCCTCAAGGCTGCAACAACTGCAGCTACAGATAAAACACACTTGAGGAACCATTATCAGTGTGGTAAGAACGGAAAGCGAAACTTAAGATTCAGAACTCCCCCCTTCTGTTGCTCCCCTAAAGTGTTAAACAAGACATGCTTATTGACACTTCTGGTTGGAGTGCTTGTGGCCGATGCCACTCTCAGCTCAAGCCATGGTGAGTATGACTCACCATGGGTGAGGGAAATGAGCAGAGAATTGCTTGGTTGCATGAAACTATGGATATAGGGCACTGGCACTGAATACTGGTACCATCTGTGAGAGTTGGTGGTGGGTTTTAGCTCATGTCTCACTCCTGAGGGTAACAAAGGCCCAGAGACCAAGCTACTACTGGTGTCCTGAAGTCATCTGGGCCTGTATGCTGCTAGCCCATTTACAGCAATATGTCTGTCAAAGTTATTGCCAGCTGGCATGGGAAAGTGTCCTACCACGGAAGAAGAAATAAGGCTGCCATTCCTAGAACTTCCAGGAGAGGATTGCAGTGTACCTCCATGGAACATAAGAATTGCAGTTTAGCCCAATATCCTGTCTTCTGACAGTGGGCAATGCCAGGTGCTTCAGAAGCAATGAACAGAACAGGCAATCACTGAATGATCCATCCTCTGTGGTCCACTCCCAGCTTCAGGCAGTCAGAAGCTAGGGAAACCCAAATCATGGCGTTGCATCTCTGGCTATCTTGGCTAATGGCCATTGATGGACTATCCTCCATGAACTTATCTAATTCTGTTTTGAATCCCTTTGGAGTTTGGCCTTCACAACACCTCCTGCAAGGAGTTCCACAGGTTGACTGTGTGTTGTGTGAAGAAGTACTTCCTTTTCTTTGTTTTAAACCTTCTGCCTGTTACTTTCGTTGGGTGACCCCCTGATTGTTGTGTTATGTAAAGGAGTAATTAACACTGCCTTATTCACTTTCTCCACACCGTTCATGATGTTATAGACCTCTGTTATATTGCCCCTTAGTCATCTTTTTCCAACCTGAAAAATCCTAGTCTTTTTAATCTTCTTCATATGGAAGCTGTTCCATACCCTTAATCATTTCTGTTGCCCTTCTGTGTACCTTTTTCAATTCTAATATATATGTTTTGAGATGGGATGACCAGAACTGCACACAGTTATTCAGGGTGTTGGCATACCATGAATTTGACCATGGATGAAGTTTCATCAAGATTTCTCAGGAGGATTCAAAGGACATCCCTGTGTACCTAAATAAACTGCTCCGCATACCCCCTGCTCACACCTAACTCTAGAGGGGAATGAAAAGCAGATAGCAACTTTTCCTCTCTTTGTTGTATCACTACCTCTTGCAGTACAAGTAAATTAATGAAAAATTGATAGCTGTGTCCTACTAAGTTGGGGCTGCCATCACTGAAATGGGAAATTTATTTAAACATTTACCTGAGGTTCTTTCTCTTGCACATGCTTGCCTGTGCTCTGGTGGAGGGACTGGCTGGACTGCAGTGGATTCAAAAACAGGTCCTGGCTCATGGGACAGCTGGATCCCCCCATCACCAGTCCCCTCTACTTCTCTTCCTCTTCCTTCTCCACCTCCTTCTGTTTACTGTTCTTGGCAGGGGCCTTCAACTCGGGTTCCTTCAAGGTATCTACAGTTGTGTGCACGGTGGTGGTGGGGTCTCTGCTAAGTATGGCATTTGTCTGTTTGTAAAAGCAGCAGGTCTGTGTCTCAGCCCCAGATCGACTGTTGGTCTCCCTGGCTTTCTAGTATTCCTGCTGCAGTTCCTTGGCTATCACGTGGCACTGCTGCTGGTCCCTGTCGTACCCCTTCTTTTGCATCCCCTGAGCAATCTACTTGTGGATGCCAATATTTCTACAGCTAGTCCATAGCTGTGCTTGCACAGCCTCTTCGCCACACAGGCCCAAGAGATCCAATATCTCCTACCTCTTCCAGGCAGAAGTGCGTTTGGAGCCTGTAGCCAGCTTGGTGAGCTGGGCAGTTGTGCACAACAACAGAGCGCAGATAGAGGTGTGCTTTCCAAGCTGGACAAGGAAAAGGAATTTCAAAAAGGTGTGTGGGGGGGTTAAGAGGTGGAGGCTTTCCTGTATGTGTGGCCTTTGGGCAGTAGAGCAATTCCAAATACAATAACAATAATTAGACAACAGGATGTCACATGACACCCGAACTCCTGACTTCATCTTTTTTCCCTCCTTCTGTATGAGATCTTACCTCCTCTTCTTTACCTCCAGCAAATGCACAGGAAATGTGAAATCAACCAGCATAATAAAGACAAAGATGCATCCTAAAGATCCTTCCAAAGCATTCTGCTCTCTCATTTCATCTTTTTTGGTGCTTCTTAAAATCTTTTGGACACTATCTCTTTTAAACGCCTCTCACTTGCGATCAGTTAAGAGTGTCCATTGCTACCACAGGCAGTGAAGTTTGTCTGATACTCATCTTCACAGTGCCTCAGCATTTCTCAAACTGTGGGTTTTAGCTGCTTGAGTTTCTTGGTTCTCAGAGAGTTAATTGTAGCCCTATTTATCATTTAATGACTTATGGCCCAATCCTGCAGACCTTAATTGACTTTTACTCCTGTTTAAATGCAATATTGTGTGCAGTGACTGTACTTCAAATGATCCTATAGGCCCAGATCCTGTAACCAGATTTATGAGGCTGGACAGACCCCTGCATCTATGCAGAACCCCACTTAAGTCAAGTGGGGCTCCACGTGGACGCAGGGACACCTGTGCAGATCTGATTGCAATGTCAAAGCTTTGTTTGTTCAGCATTTTGTTGTGCCAGTCCATTTAATCTACTTTGCTTATGTCAGTGGAGATGGTTGCTCCTAGAAGTAAGCAGTAATTGTAATTGTAAGCAGTAATTGTAATTGCTGGTGGATTCTTAAAAATATTTTGATGGAGTGGTTTTATTTATTTATTTCTTAATATTTTACATTTGTATGTCTGATGTATGCATGCTTTCCATTTTTGATCTGGGATGTCAATTTCTTGGGATTTTAACTGCAAATCAGGCTAGCAAAGAATTTGAGAGGAATAAATATATCTTGTTTTAGCAAAAATCTTTCTTTTAAAATGTCTTTACAAAATTCCAAAATGCAGAAAAACATAGCTGGTATTTCAGGCTCTCTTTCCAGAAGAGGGAAATGTTTCCCATTTTAATAGTGTGTGGGCTTTTTTCTTTTGGTAATAAATTGAATAAAATTCTCACTCCTGGCCTCCTGCTCCTCATCCTGTGGTTGCCCTTTAAAAGCTGCCAGTTGTCTTTGATCAGTAGTTCCCAAACTGTGGTCTGTGGAGAGCTGGCTGGTCACATGACTCCAACCCTCTTATGGAACACTTTCCTAATATTACTTTTCCATGTAAGGAATTGCTGTAATTCTCCCAAGATGTTACATGATCACAAATGGAGGTGGTCCAGTGAGTCTTTTCTAGGTAATTAAATAGCATTACCTAAGTATTGGCACTGTGCAAGGTATAAGGATAAGGAATACTGAAAATGTTGAGGTAACCTGACTCTCAGGCAAAACTGGTATATTTTTAAGGTTGAGCACTGTACCTTCTGCAGCCCCCATGAGTAGCATAATTCCCACGAGCTTATCTGCAAGAATCCTTCCCCCTCTACCTTAAGTCACTCTTGAAGAGCCACTTCTTCTGTGCTGCTTACTGTGAATCTTGTTGACATATACATATGAAGGTGGGTTTTTTAAAATGTTATTTTCTATTCCCACTAACTTCCGTCTACTTGTCTGACTGTCCTTAGATTGTGAGCTCATTGGGTCAAGGTTCGGTGTTTGTATGTGGTTACAGCAATGTTGAATCGTGATCGATATCCCCCAACTTCTTCTGAAAGGCACGTCAGAGACTGCACGTTTTCATGTAATAACTAATATACGTACATTGTGTGTGTGGGGTGAGCCTAAGGGAATTAGGCACCACTGAATTTCAATGGGGTTTGGGCACTTAACTCCCTTAGAATCTTTTGAACGTCCTAACCGGAATGTTTGTAATAATTGTGCCACTTTTCCATGTATTCCCTGGAGTACATTTCTTAGTAAATATGTCTTAGGTATTGCTAATACACCAATAACCTTAGTTTCTAGGAGGTTGCATTTTACTGCATGTTTCTGATTAAAATAAGTGTATTTTTTTTTTACTGAATATAGTTACAGAGTTATAGATAAATAACAAGAAAATCTGTTTGCTAATAAAATCTAAACTGCTGATGTCCAACTTCAAAATATGATGAAAATTGTATTTGGGCTTTAAAATTATTCATCATTCATTTATTTATCTCTGAATCAATTCAGACTTTTTTGCAGTTTGTGTTTGAAATTTACTCTCCCCCGCTTGTGTGTTCTGGTGTTGGGAATTTAGAGCAACAGTTGCAGTACCCCTTGAGCTTTATGTATAACAGAAACGTAGCCACTGAACGCTAGTAACAGACATTAAGAAAAATAGAGAAGTTAAAGGCTGTTAGCCACGTCTCTCACTGCCTATACTCTGACTTGGTCTACACTAGAAAATTAGGTTGCCATAACACTGTTGCTCAGGGATGTGAAAAATCCACACCCTTGATCAGCACAGTTAAGCTGACCTAAGTCCCTGTGGAGACAGTGCTAGGTTGACAGAAGAATTCTGTCTGTCAGTTCTTCTGTGAACCCAGCTACCACCTCTCGGGTAAGTGGATTACCTATGGTGGGAATCTCCCATTGGTGTAGTTAGTGTCTACACTGAAGTGCTGTAGCATCTTAAATGTAGGCAAGAACTTAGTGATGATGAGTTTTCTCTGGGGTCTTTTTCAACTGATGATCTCACCAGATTTGAGCATTATTGATTCTATATTTGTGTTTTATAAGGTAAAGGTGAACGTAATTCCTTTTGTATAATAATTAAAGACCAGTTGTGCTTGATTTATTCATGGGTGTAGTCCCATCAACTTCACTGGAAATACTCCCATGAGTAAGATTAGCAGGATTTGAGCCAGTGTAGGTTTCTGTTCAGTTCTTTGTCACAGCTTTTAAGATTTTCAGTTTCGGGGGCTTATTAAATGAATCTTGTGATTAGTACAGAAACATGATAGCTATTTTCTTGTTAATTTTGATTGGCCTGAGTTTTTACACCCACACCCACTCCCACTGACTTCAGAAAACCTGCTTCTCAGTTATTTGGTTTTGCAGAGGTAGGAAAGGAGCAAGGATGATACAAAAGTTATTTTAGAAATATTTATACAACTGAAGAACATACGAATGACCATACTAGGTCAAAACTATGGCCCACCTAGCCAAATGCTTCAGAGGGAATGAACAGAACAGGGCAATTTTGAGTGATTCAGCCAGTCCCACCTTCTGGCAATTGGAGGTTTAGATACACCCAGAGCATGGGGCTGTGTCCCTGACCATCTTAGCTAATAGCCATTGATACACCTATCCTTCATTAATTTACCTAATTATTTTTTGAACACGGTTATATTTTTGGCCTTCACAACTTCCACAGCTTGACCGTGAGTTGTATGAAGAAGTGCTTCCTTTGGTTCATTTTAAATCCACTGTCTTATCAAAATGCAAAAATACCCCAACCTAACCCTCTGTTAGCGAGTAGGCTGGAGTTGTGGGATAATGGCTTGATCTAGAAACTCCAGTGTGTGTTACTCCATTATCTTTCATGAGAGCACTGTAGTGGTTTAGGAAGGATGGGGATCCTGATCATGCTTCTAGGGTGCTAGAACTCCATTTTACTGTTAACTAAATTGAAAGTTGGGGGTTGATCCATAAAGAAGAAGCTGGAGGTTCAGTCCCGAGAACCCAAAGATCCGCATTGCCTTATTTATTTCCTCTACATCAGCTCTTTTGCAGGGAGTTCTTCATCTGCAGGTGTCCCTGGAATTTCCCAATCCTAGATGAGGCTTTCACAGCATGAATAGTGGGACGGGCACATGTTTTGACCCTCTCAGTCTGCTCCTTCCCCCATAGAAGGAACTCCTGGTACAGCATAAGGAGAAGAAGAGTACATAGGCCATGAATACACTTGCAGATGTACAGCGCTGTAAATTAAACCTGCCTTCGTACAGCTGAGTCGGGAAAGCCCTGCAGTCTGTCTGCACTGACAGCTGCCAGCGCACTGTCATGGCCACATTTGCGGCACTTGTAGCAGCATTGAGAGCGGTGCATTATGGGCAGCTATCCCACAGAGCACCTCTTCCCATTCTGGCGCCATGGGTTGTGGGAAAGGGGCGTGGGTGTGGAGCATTCTGGGTCCTGTCCCAACGCCCTGTGATGCATCACTTCGCATCCCAGCAATCCCTGTGTTTCTGACCACATTTGGCGCCTCTTTCAACGGTTTCTGTGCAGCACGATCTGTGTTCCATTTCGGTCTGTGGGAAATGGAGCCCGAACTGCTGAGGAGTATGCTGACGAGTCTCGCCAGCATGTCACGTTTGGCAGTCGAGCTATTCCTGAAGATCCAAAGTGACAGTGAGGAGTCCAATGATGATATTGAGTTGCATAACGCGTACGACACGAAATTACTTGTGGCATTCATGGGCATGCTCAGCATTGTGGAATGCTGCTTTTGGGCTTGGGAAACAAGCACTGAGTGGTGGGATCACATTGTCATGCAAGTCTGGGATGGTGAGCAGTGGCTGCAGAACTTTCGGATAAGAAAAGCCACTTTCATGGGACTGTGTGAGGAGCTCGCCCCCACCCTGTGGCACAAGGACACGAGATTGAGAGCTGCCTTACCGGTGGAGAAGCGGATGACTATTGCAATCTGGAAGCTGGCAACTCCAGACAGCTACTGATCAGTCACTAACCAGTTTGGACTATTGGAATTGGTTTGATGCAAGTTTGCAAGGCTATTAATTGCATCCTGCTCAGAAGAACTGTGACTCTGGGTAACGTGCAGGACATTATGGATTGCTTTGAACAAATGGGTTTCCCTGACTGTGGAAGGGTGATAGATGGGAGGCATATTCCTATTCTGGCACCACCCCACCTAGCATCCGAGTACGTTAATCAGAAAGGGTGTTTCTCTATGGTTCTCCAGGCGCTTGTGGATCACCGTGGGCATTTCATTGACATTAACGCAGGCTGGCCCGGAAAGGTGCATGACGCATGCATCTTTCGGAACACTCCCCTGTTCAGGAAGCTGCAGGCTGGGGCTTTTTTCCCAGAGCGGAAGATCACAGTAGGGGAAGTCGAAATGCCCATTGTGATCCTTGGAGAACCTGCTTACCTGTTAATGCCATGGCTCATGAAACCCTATATAGGGAGCCTTGACAGCAGCAAGGAACAGTGCCAAATGACTGTGGAGTGTGCTTTTGGCGGTTTAAAGGGCCGTTGGCGATCTCTGTATGGGAAGCTGGACTTGGCCGAACACAGCATCCTCGCGGTTATATCCACATGCTGTACCCTCTGTAATATTTGTGAACGGAAGGGTGAAAGCTTCACTCAGGCATGGACCTCCGAGGTGCAACACCTGGAGGCTGAATTTACACAGCCAGAGAGCAGGGCTATTAGAGGGGACCAGCGCGGGGCTGCAAGGATTAGAGTTGCCTTGAGGGAGCAATTTGAGGCTGAAAACCAGCAGTAATGTCTAGTGTCCTGCAGGGGAGTGAAGTGCAGTGGTTCCAATGTTAGTAGGAATCTGTGTTTGCTAAGCTGACTTGCAGTGGCTGTTTCTTTCCTGGGCTAAGGTATCTTTTACTTTATGCAATAATAAAGAATGTTTTCAAAGCCAAAAAGTCTGTTTATTGAAAAGAAAATTAATTTATTGAAAAGAAACACAACTGCTTGGGAATCAGAAAGGGCAAGGGGGTGGGGTGGGGAATGGTACAATTACAGATTTGCGTACGTCCTGTCTGGAGTGCTGTGCAATGACTGCTGCACTTCAGGATGAGTATACTGCATGGTGATGGGGGTTGAGTGCAGAGGGTAAAGGTAGTAGTTTTCCGGCCAGGTGGTGATGGAGGCAGCTGGGGCAGGTAAGAACCCACATGTTGGGGAAAGTGGGTTGGAGGTGACATGGGGGCACAAGGGAAAGAGTTTTGGGACAAGGGCTGCAAGAGAGGAGAGGGGGTCTGGTAGTGCTCCTCCTGCATGGCTACTAGCGCCTGGATAGAGTCCGCTTGGCGCTCCATGATGCTTATCAGCCGATCCGCGCTTTGCTGTTGGTGTTCCATACTTTGCCGCTGGCACACTGTGTTCTCCTGGCAGATCCTGCTTTCGCTCTCCCTCCACTCCTGCGCTTTTTGATGCTCTTTAAGAGATTGCTGCATCACTTCTTGCAGCATGTCTTCTTTGCTTTTTCACGGCCTCTTCCTAAGTCTTTGCAGTCTCTCAGCCAGTGATAACACGAACAGCTGAGATCTCAAGGTTGCATCTGTAAAGGCGAAATGCAACACGTTAACAGAGGCAGCATTGTTTATATTAGAGAGAGTAATGATTCCCTCACACTTAAGGAGGGCACACAATCTGCATAACAGCATAATTTTCCCATCCCAAAAAGAGCGCACATAACCTACAGGAGCCTCAAAATGGTGAGTAAGGGGGGCTGATTGTTTCACGACTGTACTGTCCTCTGGGTTTCTGTGTGTTGGGGAGAGCCAATAGCTGCAGGGGGCACCTACACTGAACACTGTCCCCACATTTTCCACAGGAGTTTGTCCTGGAAGATATCTCGCTACTGAGGGTGACCTGGGAAGCAAGGGAGGATCTTCTACTGCAATGCGGCTTCCGCCCTGGCCCATATGCAGCTTGCCTGTGTGCAGCAATGGTCCCCTCGCCCCTCGCGGCACAGTGGCGCGGACACGTTATCCTAACTGGGACAAGGACCACAGTGGCTCTCCCAAGAAACCTGCGCAAGCGCATTGCCAACATTCTGGATGAGACTTTCAAAGACATTACCAAGGCCGATTACCGCGATGTGATAGACCACATCAATGTGCTATTCCGCGTCTAGGCATGCATGCAGCCCTAACCCTCCTCTCCCAAAGAGCCCACACTGAAAAAATTCCTTCCCGAAAAAAAAGCCGCTTACCGGTAACTTGCTCTTCTGTTTGTCCTCCACCAAGTACTGTCCGCTGCAACTGGCTACCTTCCTCCTGGCTCGAGAAGAGCTCCTGGCTGCATGTCTCCAGGGATTCTAGAGTGTCTCTCACCCTCCCCAGCACCCGCTTTCCTCCTGCTCTGAAGTGTCCATGGTGGTGCTTGGAGTGGAGGTGGGGTCACCCCCAAGTATCGCGTCCAGCTCTTTGTAGAATCGGCAGGTCGCTGGGGGAAGCACCTGAGTGGCCATTTGCCTCGCAGGCTTTGCGGTAGGCACTCTGCAGCTCTTTCACTTTAATCCTGCACTGCAGTGCGTCCCGGTCATGGCCCCTTTCCATCATGTCCCTTGATATCTGCCTGAAGATATTGTAATTCCTACGGTTGGAGCGCAGCTGGGACTAGACAGCTTCCTCTCCCCAAACACTGATGAGATCCAGCAACTCGCCATCGCTCCATACTGGGGATCGCTTGGCGTGTGGAGACATGGTCACCTGGAAAGATTTGCTGATAACACTTCACGCTTGGCTGAGCAAACAGGAAGGGGATTTTTAAAATTCCTGGGGAATATAAAGGACGGGTCTGACAGTTGGTCACCTGAGGCCAAGGCAGTAGAGTTCAAACTGATGGCCAGAGTGGCTAGAACAGGCATTGTGGGATACTACTGAATACTTCTGGAGGCCAATCAGAGCGCATTGAGCAGGCACACTGGTGCGGCAGCGCAGCAGCGGCGGTGGCACAATAAACTTTATTCCTCTCGGGGAGGTGGAGTACCAGCAGCGCTGTAGCTGCAGAGACACAGCGCTGTATGTGCCTTGCCAGTGTGGACGAGGAGTGAGGTACAGCACTGTGGGGGGCTTTATTGCGCTGTAACTCGCAAGTTCTCACAGGTAATTCATAGTCCTTCCCAGAAAAGCCTGGCTTACCTTCAAATTAGAACTGGCCACCAGAACTGCTAACCTCCCCACCACCCCAAAATGGGCCAAGATGGAATCTTTATCCCCAGGCACTGCTTAGCTCTGTACAGTTTGTTTCATTACCTTCTCCAGTGGTGCTAGTGAGAGAAATCTCACCTATAGCACTTCCCAGAGAAATGGGCTGTTCTGCTTGTCTTTAGCAGCAGAATCCTCTCTACTTCCATGGCAACAGGGTGTGGATACGGTAGTGGCAGAATCTTCAGCTTTTTTGTGATGGAACTGGCAGTATCATCATTTTTATTTTACCCCTTCTCCTTCAGAAGACACTTGGTGATCCCTTCCCTTGACATGGTAGTGGCACTAATTTTGACTGGTACAAGACACAGAGTTAAGGGGAAAAGGTAGAAAACAGCAAAATGTGCCACTTCCTGAGCTCTGTGACAATTTACTTGCTTGTTCACACTTCAGCAGGTGTAACCTTGAAGGCCCATCTCCTGCTTCTCCCATTCATGTGGTGTTTGCCAAGTTTGTAATCTTCCTTAGCTGAAGCAGTAAAGGAGTGTAGTTCAAAGAGCCTATGAAGAAATGGAAAAATAACAAAGTAGAGACATTTATTGTTGTGGTTTTTAAATGCTTAAAAACATTAAAAATCCCACAACCTAAAGATATTCCCAGATAGAATCTTTCAGATGGTTAATGTTGAAAATAAATACCGCTTCATTTAAAAAATACTGTATACATATATACATTTTTAATGAATAAACGTGACAAAGAAACTAAGTTTGGAGTTAAAGTTCTAAAAACATCCTTAACACTGACCATTAAACAGTGTCTATCTGCTATCTACCAGAAACCCCTTTCCTTCTATTTACTGTGTGTCATCTCCATTTCCTTTTTTTTTTTGCTGTATTTTTTAAGATAGGAAAAAATGAAGATAAAGATAATTACAAGAAAGAGTGTGTGTGTGTGTGTGTGTTTGTGTGTGTGTGTGTAAAATATACATATATCAGTATATATATCTTCACACAAACATTAGAAATATTAGCAGCAAAGGATCTCTCTCTATAGAAAAACTAGGTAATAGTTCAATACTGATAATCATAGCTGTCCAGAAATAATCATAGGTATCTAGTGTGATCATATCTTCTCAATCATCTGTCAGATTTGGCCAAAAGCAACTGGACAGTTCACTGATCTAAAACTTTCAGGGACAGACTTTAAGATAGCTCAGCAGCTCCCATTTAGCCACATAAATAAATGGCTGAATTTTCAGAAGAACTCAGTACCCATTGGTCTAAGTGGGAACTGAGCACATTTGAAAATCTGTCCAAGTTGTGGCTGCTGAGTGATTTTGACTATCTGGCCCTAATGTTTCTTGTTGACTCTTGTGTGGGTTGTATGATTTCTCATTTCAACAGCTGTTGCTCTTGAAAAGAATTTTTTTCTGTACTCTGTTTAGATTCTAAAGCTCTTGTAATCTCTTGGTATCAGGTATTTTGGTTAGCGAAGAATGTCGGTTCCCAAAATGATATTTAATCTACTTGGTACCTTCTTCCAGACCTGATTAAACATAGGGCACCACAAAATGTGAGTAACAAATCACCATTACAGTGTGTTCCACTACAAAGCATTTTAATCCAGTTTGTTCAGTATTGCTGCTGCCAGTGTCTTAAATGGAATTTTCTGCTGAATAAGTTTGATTTTGAGACTGTGTGTGGTTTTATTCATGTTTCAACATATCTTTTTCCATCCACTAACAACATGGCACTCTGGATCTCTGCTCTAAGCATTCCTCAAATCCTGGGTTCAACATTTCAAGGATGTTTGAGTACCTTGCATTAGAAAGAATGTCTAAAATGTCAGATAGGCGGTGATTCTGACAGCATGCTATACTAGACTTTTCTTAATTCATTCTTCAAATGTTTTTCCATGGATTCTGTGACTCGGGTGCATTTTTTTAAAGAACTATCAGGTAACTAGGAGATCTGTGGGTCAAAGTCCCTTTTGGCCAAAATATGGGTTGGATTCTGCTCTCACATCGGTGTAAATCTAGGCTACCTTTACACTACAAACCAGTGTTGGCATAGCTATACCTGGAGTGAAAAGCAGGCTGCTTACACACTGTTGTGTAGCTACACAAGTCGATGAAAGATTCCAGCAGTGATAAGAGGCTTCAGCAGCTCCTTGCTACCAGAGCCTTTCACTGTGGCAAAGAAGGGCTCTGGCAGTGGGAGGCAGTGGGGAAGCCCCCCTGCCAGAGCCTTTCCCTATTGCTGGGGTCTTTCCCTGTGATGGGAGAAGGCTCCAGCAGCAGGGAGCCAGTGGAACCTTTCCATGTTGTCTTTCCTGTGCCAGAGCCTTTCCCCATTGCCAGATTCTTCCTGTGATGGGGAAAGACTCCCACAGCAGGGAGGCAGCAGGACACTGCACTGCTAAAAAAAATAGCAGTGTAGACAGGAAGCAGTTTGGGCAACTAGAGAGCCATGTAGGATCTGTACTCATGTACATACCCACACCCTTCAGGTGTGTCTTTACTTGCCTACTCCATGGTTCACTGGCTACACTGCAACTGTGCTATGTGGGTACATACACTACAGACCACTGAAAAAAGCTTGCAGTATAGATGTGCCCCTAAGAGTAACTTAATTGAAATCGTTGGTGTTACACTAAGGTAAAATTGTGTAAATGAGACCATAATCAAGTCATGGGTTTTGTTTGATTACTTGGTTGTCCCAGATCATCACACTGTTTTGGATGAATGGATTGAAATTCTTGTTGTTTTGTAAAGTGAAATAGCCATGTGTTCCTGACATGCTTCATGGTTGGGTTGAGAGTATTTCTTGGTATAAAATTTGATATTCAATATGTCATTTATGTATTGCAACAGTGACCACAAAGCCTTATGTCATATACTGTAAATACAGTTGTAATGATCCTCCTACAGTTCACTCAGCCATTGGGGTTGACATACACCAACATCTGAAATAAGTCTGCTGATCACTTCTGTGTTGATCCTGAAGAGATGACATCCACATAGATATTGAAGTCATCCAAAGGACAATCAGTCTTAGTGACTCCAAGATCATTGTGGTTTATGACACAACCAGTTCACCAAGGATTCTGAGGTTTAATGGAGCAATTCTCCACCTATACTAATTACATTCTAATTTCATCTCAGAATTTTCCTGTGAAGTGGACATGCTTTTGAAATCCCATATTGTCATGAAAAATCTTCTGGATTTAATGTCAGCTGCAATCAGTGTAGCCACATCTCCTTCCTAGTGGCCTTGTAACTGATGCTGAACCAAATATCAGTCATGAGCAGCTGAGCAATAAAAGTTTTGCCAGACCTTGATTATCCGTGCAAACTCATGAGCTCAACCATGTCTTCCATGCTCACCCTTTACAACTCTCGTATGTTGGCCCATCCCATATGCAATCCTCTTCTCCCTTTTCTTCCTCTTTCCAGGATGCCACTAAGAATAACAACACAGCCCCAACTTCTTCTTCTTTGCAGAACTGTCAAATAATCCTCCCTTCTTCAGACAAATTTGACTTAATGTTTGGTCATTGAAATGTAAGCAAGTTTGAGAAGGTAATGCAACAGAAAATTCTGCTCAACAACCTGAAACACAATTGCAAGTATATTCATCATTCATATATTCAGCATTCACTGTTGGCCCTGATTTCAATAACAATGCAGGCAGGTTGAGTGCAAGTCTGAATGCACAGCACTGCTAATGCAAAACATTTTTGTTTTTTAGAGTAAAAGGAAATATAGTTTAAAGCCCAAGTAATCTTTTATTTTGGCAAATTCCACTTGGTTAGCATCTCAGCTCAATATCTTGTTAAAAACAAGAAGGAGATTCTCTACTAAACATCTGTTACACATAACATCAGATAAAATGCTACGTCCCAAGTTGAGTTATTTATTATATATAAATAGCTTGTTCATTTTCCCTTCGTTAGCCAAGCAGTTACTAGAAACCGTAATTTTGTAGTCTTGGTAATTTATCAAATGAAATTATGACATTTATATTAACTCTATAAATTACTAACTTTAATTTGATTGTAAGAAGTTGATGCCAAAAGAATTAAGAAACCCTTGTTCCAGCTAAAGCAGTACAACTGAGGCACCTCTAAACTTTTTTGCTACATTGGGAATATTCATTTTCTTGAATTTGTGCGTCTGTATTGTAAGAGGTTTGTGGCATAGTGTAATAGTGCCTGTGCAGTGCTGGATGTTTCTACAGTTTGCTAAGTATCCTTGAGTTCCCTCAACTTCAAAGGGCGTTGAAAACAGAGCATCATAGGATCTAACCCTATATAAATAATGGCCTAAGGAAAAGGAAAAAGTTGTTCGGACTTTTTAAAAGAGACCTTTTTTCGTTTAAAAGGACACCATCAATTGGAAAGTAATACTTAAGCCTAAAAACAATGTCTCTATTACTGGTACAGGTAGCACCTAGATTACTATTTAAAAAATAAATTAGATAAAACATATTCCTCTATTTTTACAGTTTTGTTTTTGTTTTTACTTTTGACAACACACTCCCTGTCTCTCCTGTATAGTAGGTCAGTTAAGCTCCAAGTGCTGCAAACACGCACATGCTTAACTTTAAGGATCTGAGTAGTCTTGCTGGACTACGGTAAAAGTCTGGGGACTACTTGCATGCTTAAAGTTAAGCTGTGCGTACGTATGTGCAGGATTGGGTCCTCAGTCAGTTTGTACTGTTGTTTGAGTGGGTCTTTCTCACAGCTGCCAGGGAGAGGAAAAACATTTTTTTAAATAAGAAAAATGTGACTGAAATCACAAATACTGCAGGAGGTCAAAAGGGGGAGGTGTGGCTCCTGAGAAAAGGTTTTTAATGCATGTTTTTAAATAAACTAGATTTAGGTTTAATGGTTTCCCTTTAATAAATTCATCTACTTTCCTTAAATTAGTTCAACTTTAAGTGAATGAGACTCAGATGGAAAAATTGAGAGGGTTTAATTTTTAGATTAAAATGTAATTTCAGGTTCATAGAAATTCTTCAGATACACAGGTATTATATGTTGCTAAAGAGAGTGAAAATGCTGTGGATACAATGTAAGCAAGAAAGCAGGGGTTAAAAAAACCTGCAAGAAATATGATTTCCCTAGAAATGCTTGTAGGAATTTTACTTAATTGCAACCAGAAGCTTGACCTGGAAGTGTAATGTTTTGACCCGCTAGCTGTCTGGTTTCCTAAATGTGTTGTTTTGTGCTCTTTAAACTGAGAAAATTTATTTTACACATGTTTAACCCTGTGTGTCCCTAAAAACACCAATGTAAAAATGACATCAAACCACCACCAGCAGCAGTCCCCTAAAAAACAAACCAAGCAAATTAAATTTACAAGGAAGAAAATTCTTTTAGAAATGCTTGTTAAGTGGTGAGGCTCTGGTTACTTTAATTGTCACAAGAGGTGGTTTCAGGCACACTTTATATGGTTGCAAGACAAGCAGTATCTTTTATTTGTGATGTTACTATGATAAACAGCAATATTCTGCTTAGCATTCTGTTATTCCTAAACTGCATTGCCATATGACAGATGTAGAGAGAAAATGTAGCACTTTTAGGTTTAAAAAAAATCCTTTTTCTAATTTATTTTTGTCATTACCCATCATGTAACCTTTATTTTCCTGTGCTTAGAAAATTTTGCTGCAGTACTTAACTGAAAGGTTGACTGAGCTAGACTAAGAATATGACCCGGCAAAAATATATGGGCATTCCAAACTTTACTCACATGAGTAGTTGCATTGGCTTTAATGGGACTATTCATGTGAGTATAGTTATGTATGTTTGTGTCTGCAGGATTGGGCCAGACTTTCCATGTGTCTGTATTTTAGGGGCCTCACTTGCTAAGGCTTACACATGTGCTTAACTTTATACACTGTGAATATCATTCCTATTGATCTCAAAGGGACTTTGTGTAAAGAAAAATATATGAGTGCAGTAACCAGGCCTTAATTTGTAAAATACTTATTGAAAAAAGTAAATAACTAAAATTTAGTAAAACCGATACAAATGTAGACAAAGCTCTTCATCACTTGAAAAGTGAAAAACCAATTTGTGGATCCTTTGTGGACACACTAATAGGATTTAGTAAATTCAGGCAGTGTCATAAAGGCAAATAATAAATGTAATTTATTTTATCATTTAGAACATTAATTTGAAAGAAATGTCTGGTTTTTTTTTAATTCACTAAACAAATCCATGCAATGCAGAAGAGATTTAAATTGATAAATCTAGTCTTAGAGGAAAAAGGATGCAAGTTGGCAATCTCATGTTTATTTGCAGAATATTTTTTCACTATCTTTTTAATTACCAGAAGTATTTAGCTTCCATTGTGGAAACCAAAGTCAGGCTTACAACACTAATTCACAGTTTAGAAATCTCTTTTAACGATTAAACTAACGTCAACAACTTAAATTATAAATTACATAAAAAGCAAGTGTATTTTTGTTTGAACGGGTGTAATATTGACATTTGTTTGGCTTGTTCAGACTTCCAGTTTCTGGATTGGTTATGGCCTCTCTTCTATACCATCTCTGTTTTCCCTCCTTAGATGAAATTGTAAAGAGAAATGGAAAAAGTCACTTTTTGGATAGTATGACAACTCACGCTGGGCCAGATCCTTACCTTGTGTGAATTGATGTAACTCTATTGAAGTCAATGGAGTTACTCCAGTTTCCACCAGCTAAGGATCTGGTCCATTATTTGGAATACACAGGTAAGGAATTTGGGCTTCCTCATATAGTTGAGTTGTAGCTTTGGGCTGCTCTACACTACAGGGGAAAATCGAATAACGTAGCTGAAGTCGAAGTATCTAAGATCAAATTACTCACCATCCTCACGGCACGGGATCGATGTCTTCGGCTCCCCCTGTCGATTCCGCAACTCCGTTTGGGTTGGTGGAGTTCCGGAATCGATATAAGCACGTTCGGGGATCGATATATCACGTCTAGATGAGAAGCGATATATCGATCCTCGAGCAATCGATTGCTACCTGCCAATATGGCGGGTAGTGAAGACGTAGCCTTTATCATATAGCTGAGTTGTATACTGACAGAAACAAGATGGGTGAGGTAATATCGTTTATTGGACTGACTTCTGTTGGTGAAAGAGACAATCTTTCGAGCTCCACGGAGCTCTTCTTCAGGTCTAGGAAAGGTAATTGGTGTATCAGAGCTAGGTTGTTAAGCATAAAGAATAACACATATTGCAGGAAACCATTCAAATACTGACAACAGTTTGGAAATTCATAGTGCTGGCCAATAAACATAAGGGTATTTCCTTCTTTGCATTCAAGGCACTAGAACAGTTTTGTAATTGACACACGGTCTCCTCTCAGTTTTTAATCATTATGACAGATGGGCCTTATATTTTAATCCCTAATATGGCATCATGTCATGTAAACTGGTGTTAAATCACTATTTTCGTAAATTACTTTCACTAGAAAAAAGTGTGTCAGAACAGATTTTTATCCAATTCCCTTAGATCTATGGTTCCCTTCTTCCCCTCCCCTCACCTCATGCTATTTAGATGAAAAAATATGGTGGTCCTAATTTTCTAAATGAGACATCGTCGTCTTTTGTGGGGAGGGGCAATGACATGAATTCACAGTTTTCCACCTGCTGGATTAATGCTTTCCCATGCATTACAGGTGCTAAATAGAGTGTTCTTCATTGCAGGCACTAAATTATGCCCACAGAAATGTAGGCTTGGTATGGAAATTATACATAACTAACTTGCTATTTGTAATTATACTTCAGGTTTAAGTACTTCCAGTATGAATCCTGGTTTTTTAGATTATTTAAATCCTAAACCTTTTCTTGGATTGGAACTTGGAATGCAGGGTCATTCCCTGGGGAAAGTCCTTTTGTAACACAGTTTTTTTTATTTTTAGAAAAAATCCATTTGGCTCTTTTAATCTGTTTCAGTGAAAAAGAAATGTTCTTCTGGTTTAAAGAATGCAGTGTCAAGTTAAAATGATGTGTATATATAATTTTATATATACATTTTTTAAAAGCAAATATGTTATTAATAATCAAATAATTTATTGTAATTTGCTGTTCACTGTTTATGCTCTTAGCATATTTATGACACTTCATTCAGCCTGGACAATGAAAACAGAATGTTCAGTCTCATCTTTGGTTTTAGTCCATTTCTAATCAGTTTCATTTTGTTTTTCATTAGCTCTGTTTTGCATACATTGCACGTTTCAGTGGAATGTTATTAATAGACAACATAAATCTAGAAACCATTCTTCTATCTTCTCTCTTTTCCATGCCTTTTGTTACAAGTAATCCTGAAGATAACTATTAGTAAAAGAGATTATAGGGGAAAATATTTTTTTCATCTTTTTTACTTTGTGGTTTTGGCAGCATTTTGTGTCTTGTCATTTTCAGTGAGATTGCTCACTCAAGTAAAACTGCACAAGTAGTTTCAAATCTAAAGGGCAATTTTAATCCAAAACAATATGTCAGAAATTTTAAAAGGCTGAGCCGTGAGAAAAAAATTAGATGTTTTGGAAAACAGCAAGTAAAGCTGTATAATCAGAAATGTAGGCGTGTCAGGTATGAAATTTGGCGGCGGGGGGTAATAGGCCTTCTTAGGCCTGACTTGTGGTTTTGGAGAAGACTTTGCAGAATTCAGTAACAGAGCCATGCAGGTGCCAGATTTTGCTGGGAAGTGAACACCTGCCAGGCTATTCCAGATAACTCAGCAGCTCATAGGCATTTTCCCAGGCTCCCAGATGAATGGTCTCTAATAGCCGTGGGAGAGGGCTTTCCACTGTTATACACTGTACCACAGGCTCTTCTTGGCAGCCCTGTTGGAAGCTCAAGTCAACTTGGCTCTAATTCCTTTGGAAAACAAGTGTTGCTGGATAGTTTTACAGTATAAACTCAGCGTCTGAAATTTCCTCTCAGTGTCCTGGGACTGTGAAATATATCAGGCAGGGCAAATTACCACTCCCTTAAAATGCATTACTCACTGGAGCACATTGTTGCTTAAACTAAACTGCATCCTTGCTAGGACTGCATTTATTCGGTCATTTTTGGTTTCTAGTGTCTCAGTGAATGTTTTTGGAACTCTGACATGATGACTTAGATGTACAGTTTCAAAATCAGAATATCCACCTCTCCCCCAATAGAGGTTTCATTTCTGCATTATTTACTGTAAACTTGAAAACATTTTTCCAATTTTTGTGTTGGTAACCTACATGTAGGAGGCTAGAGTGCACAGGCACTTCAGATAGAAAGAAGGCTGCATTTCAGTAGTATCTTCATTTCTTGATCTTGTGTAAGAGAATAGTTAACTTGCAGATATTTTTCCTTCGAATGAGCAGAAAGAACTCTAGTAGCATTGCAGCGCTGCTGTATTATCAGCTGACATTGGCACAGCTGTAGTTTTGCTAACACAAACTGATGTTACTGGACAGAGCAATACAGAAGTTCCAAAGACAATGCACTAGCAAGAGGTTTTTCAAAATATTTGTTAAAAATGGAATATAATGTTCTTTTAAAATATATTTACACCCCAGTTCCTAGCATGCAGATATCCACATCTTAAAACACACACCACAATTAGCAATAACTGGCACCCTTACTAGCATTCTCAGCAAAGAGTGGAAGAGCGGATGAGTATGAAGACTGAACTTCTCTCTTACTATTAGTCAGAGTTCTTCCAGTTCTGGGTTGACGCATTCTTGGGAAGCAGTGTGGCAAAGCTTGATCAGCCATGGCTGATGCTGTTCCTTCTCTTTTATCCACAGGAGTTATGACTTCAGCATCTATAGCTGTCAACAGTAGCTTTTACACATTAGATTCACTTTTAAAAGAAGTGTACTGATTGCTGGAACCAACTACACAATGTCTACATTGCAATTTCTTTTCATTGCACGATCATATATTTAATACTCAAATATAGATGCAACTATGAAGAAAACAATTTATTAGGTGGGTTTGATGAACACGAGTTTTAAATCATTGCATGTAAATATTTTTCACCTCCTAAAAGAAAGAGTGAAGAAAATTATTCCTGAGGTGCAGCAATTTTACCAATTGATACAAGCAGATGCAGACTGCATTCATCATTTAAGTAATAAACTTTGGCTGCTAGAGCTGCTGTACTGACATAATATCATGATATCCCCTACTAAATGCAGAATGGCATTTAATTGAGCTTCCATTAGAGCCTCATGACAATATATCTTTCCTTCTGGTAGAAAGATTCCACAAGGGAAGAATCAATGAAGAGGTGAAATTAAGGAGACATATTTAACAATATTTTAGACGTATCATGTATGACTCTGTCACCAACAGAAGTCAACTTGAAATCATGCACTAACAAGGGGCAACTGAAGTGAAAATATCATGGAGCTGGGAGAGGGGGTTTGTCTTACACTCAAGAGCAGATATATTGTAAATCAAAGGTCATTAAGATCAATTTGAAACTCTGCTCAGGTTGTTAGTTAGTTAGATATGGTTAAAGACTTACTTCTTACAGGACACCAGAACAGCAGGAAAACTAAACAGATAGAGAATTCGCTCTCATTCTTAGAAGAATCTCAGGCATGAAGCACTGTGTTTTAGAGTGAGGTAGGATATGTAAAAGATGATCACCTTTTGTCTGAAGTTTTAATAAAAAAATACAATGAAAGTGAAGTGCTTGTTCAGTGTTGTGAGGTACATTCAGGCAGAGAGGATTTCCTCATTTAGTTATCCATTTTCCTCATTTAGAGACCGGTTTGTAAATTTGTATTTTTACTAGAGATGGTCAAGATTTTTTTAGATGGGAGAATTTTTAATCTGAAAATAGTGATTCATCAAAACGGAAACTGTTTGTGGAAATGTGTCAGTTTAGACCAAAGTTTTGTTGGACAGGTTTATCTGGAGTGGGGAGGGGAAAGTGTGTGTGTGCGAGAGGGACCCCCCCCCTGCACCCAAGAAGAGCCAATAGCCCAATGTTTAGGGCACTCACCTGGAATAAGAGACCCAGGTTCACGTCCCTACTCTGAATTGGGCAGATTCAGACTGTTAGTTGTTGCAGAGGGTCGCTCTCAAGTGCTTTTTGTGAAAAATTTCAAGAGGTCTAGTTTCTGATGCAGAACAAAAACAGACTTTGAAACCTTGAAATTTTTCACAAAACAGAATTCTTGTTTTTTAGCCAGCTCTAGTTTTTACAGACATCTCTCTATTCCACTGTTACTGAGATCACAGTGGAAGGCATTGTACTGTCACAATTACAATTTGTTTATGGAAAGCGCAAAGTCGTGTAGTCTTTGATTTGGCTAACCGCACTGACAGTGTGTTGAAAGGATAGTGGGTGCCAAACTGAAGATAGCTAATAACAATTTTCTTTAATCATGTGCTGTAAATATGCAACTAATAAAGGTGATGGACTGCATCCAGAGTGTTCCTTGTTTTTAAAAGGTGGCTTAACCTGATACATCTTGACTCGATCTTTAAAGGGAGTCAAGTATTCAGTTGTCTTCCTAAGGAAAAATTATTTAGGGATTGATTATGGTAAATAGGCACGGTTTTGCATGAAGGATAGTGTGGTGGAACACCACTGCAGGGGTTGCTCCCAGAGGCACTGTGCAAGGTAGGAATCTCTGGAGCATGCAGAAGGGAATGAAGCTGCATTGTCATCCGTGTGCTATGGTCAACATCCAGACCGTCTGCTCCTGGTTAGCTCTCCTGGCAGGAATTGTGATGGGGATATGTGGTCCTGCGCATTCCCTTCCCTTCTTTCAAGAGTCGAAAATGGAAATATTTATTTATAAGCTTTTCTGTGGCACTTGTCACCAAGGTATCTGAGTGCCTTGCAAAAGTAATGAGTTTAACCTTGTAACATCCCCTGTGAGGTAGGGAAGAATTATTATCCCTACTTTACAGACTGAACTGAGGCACAGAGAAACTAAGTGACTTGCCAAGATCCCGCAGGAAGCTGATGGCAAAGCAGAGAATAGAATAGAACCCAGTTTTTTTGGAGTTGCAATCCAGTGCACAAGATCATCTTTCTAGCCTTGAGAATCTTTATAGCACAAGGATTCTAAGTGAGGTCAGCCACTGGGAACGAGGCTCCTTTGCCCCTGCTGGTGCACCCGTGCCGAGGCTGGGCACAATTTGATCACCACATAGTATTTATCACTGGAATTAAATATAGCCTGATCTTGTTGAACTGAAAGGGATTGACAAATGATTAGCATCGTTCAGAATCTGCTGATAGCTGACATCTCTGTACCAAACTTTTTCAAACTTTACACAAGCCAAGGTCTTTCTCTAAAAAGCAATTAGTTAAGAAAATTTTCAGCTGCCTTCTTGATTGTGCGGGTGCAAAGGGGTCCCAATGAACAGTGTCTTAGTCTCCAGAGCTGTTTCTCTGGCACCTTTTGTGGGCAATGAATTAATTAACATGAATTTCTGTGATTGGATAACATAACTGATCAAATTTAAAATCCGGTGTTTTTTTGTTTGTTTTTTTTTTACTCTGCTGCACGTTAGTTAGTTTATTCTTGACTCTAAGAAGTTTTTATTTAAAATATTTCTTTTGGAGAGACGCACATTTTGTAAGTGAGAACTATGCCTTCCTTTCTCCAAACAATCAGGAGATCTTTGTAGGAGATGTATAGCATACTGTGAGAACAGAATGCACTTATACTTATTACATCACTCTGTTTAATGTTACAGGTGGCAATTTTCACATTACAGCCTACTTCATAAAGAGATGGGTCAATCTCCGTTGTGTGGTGGGGAAACAGTATCGCGGTAAGCAGGCAGTTTCTTACTCCGTTTCTTAACATTTAGTACAATTGGGAGAAGGGAAAGGATCATAAACACAGTGTTTCTATTAGTTACTAATGAACTTTGATTCAGTTCATTAGTTTCTGTTATGTTTTGTTGTGGGATTTTTTTTTAATCAAAAATATTTCCAAACTGTTGTTTGTATGTTTTATTTAACTTTAAAGTTGCTTTACTACCTGTTCCAGAATAATTGGCTCGGTCATACCAGATTTTATATTTGTGATGATGCTCAGCATTTTACTGAACCTCTATGGGGTGAATCGACCAGAGGTTGCACTCCAGTGAGTCACATCATTATTCTTTGAATATCTTATAGCATCAACTATGTGGTACACGTGTATGCAAGCAAAAGCTTTCATTGAGCCCACTACTGTAAAACCCCTACATAGGTGTTGTCATTGGGCCAGATCTTCTTCTTCTTCATGTTTTCCCAAGTCAAGATGCTCTGTAAGGAAGTGATATCAATCCTGTTGGTCCAACAACAATGAATAGGCACCATAACTTTCACTGCCCTTTATGATGATCTTTTGAATTTAAAAGAAAAATAAAGTAAATCAGCTAAGTGGCCTTAAAATCTTTTAACTGCTTGAATAACAATCTTAGTAATGTCTCTTACATTTTATAGGGTTTTATTTACTATGTTTATGGACATTTTTTAAGTCTCTTCTTTTTCAAATAACTACTAATTTTATCCAATTGCATACTGAGTGCAGAGGTTAGAGTGTTGATTTTAAGTATTTCAGCAAAGATGTACATTTTCATGGCTGTTTTGGAATATTAGATTATAGTGTAATTATGTCTTTTGCATCAAAACTTTATTTGGTTTGGAGCTAAGCTTTATTGGAATTTTACATGAAATATTGTAGTCTAGTAACAGATTTGTTTTGTTAACCAGCAAGAGACTATCTGGCAAAATGTAACAGTTAAAACAGCCAAACTAAAATAAATTTGATCTACCAATACTATCAGAAAAAATTCTAAGGCCACGATCCTGTAATGAGCTCCACATGAATAGAACCCCCTGCTCCTACTCAGAGGTTGTTGAAAGACAGCGGCCAAAATTTGTTGTTGTTTCTTTGTCGTTAATAATAATTTTTACTATTAATAAAAGCTGCTGCTGCATTCTAATAAGTATATTTCCTGAGCTAATAAACACTTTGGCTGCAACAGTTCTTTTAGTCAGGTTACATGTAATACTGCAACCAAAAAGAACACATTGATTATCATTGAAGTAGAATTCTGTATTTTGCAATTGAAACTCATGTTGCATTGGTTCATTTTACGGTCAAAGCTGAAATAACACATTGTCAGAATGCTTAATATCTGAGACTAGGAGAAACCCTTCTGCACATGCATCTTATCCTTCCTGTGCAGAAGGTGAGGATTACTGCCCCCACTCCCCATCCCAGCACCACTCCTTGTTTCCTCTGGAGTCTTTCTGCTTGGAGCTCCGCAGGGCTGAGACCAGAAGAACAGCGGGTCTGGCTACAAGCCACCGCACCAACGCACAGATCTAGTAGTAATTAATACAGTATTAACTTTTGTAAAGTTCCCTTCATGGCTCCTGCTTAGCAGCCGTAGGAGGACTTTACAAATGGCTGCACAGAGCATGCTGTCAGTGAAATAACACAATCTTGTGGAGAAGTAGCCGTCCATGCAGATAGCTCCATATTCCTCCCCTGTTTGCTGCCCTTTGATGGGATGTTCTGAGGGAAATTGTGTGGTCAGCCTCATAATTTTCCTACCTATCTTACCTCTTTCCCCTCCCATAAGACAGGATGTTCTGACCCATTGTTATAAAAGTCTGACAATTTCACATTTAAATCCTAAATAAAAATACGCCATTTTAATGTGTGTGGAAATAATCTCAGATTGCTAAAACAGAACTCTCTCTCTCTCTCTCATATTTTTGTCACTAAATTGACTGATGTCTGATGTACTCTATTCTGATCAGTGGTTCAGAATTGTTATTACTGAATCCTCTTCCCTCTAGTAATCTCAAATGACTACAAAGTTTTGTTGTTATGTGTTAATTCTGGGAACTGTGTTTTTAGGAGTAGGATATGTGAGATCGTAATGGTAAACAGTAATAAATCGTTTAAATACTTTAAAATCACCTTAGTGATAGATTGAAAGATGTTTTCCATATGCCATGTTATGTCCAATTTTGATGCAATACGTTATACTGATGTTATAAACATGACTTAAAGTTTTTGAGATGAAAAGATGAATCATCAGACTAGCACAAAGGAAATCATTCTGAATGACTTGCCAGTGGGGTTCCATGTGATACATTTGTCCTGGGCTCAGGTGGACTAATTTGCAGCCTAGCCTTTTCTCTGGAGAACTGAGCTTACTCTGCCCTATTGATAACTGAATGATTTACCCCCTCACCCACAAAAAAACCCACAAATGAAGGGGGAGGAAAGAGTGGGGAATTGCGAAAAGTGAGGTGAGAGAAAAAAATTATTGTGCATTTTAAAATGTCGACTGCTTTGATTTACAAAATGTAGTACACATATACGTTGCCCTTATAAAAGCTATATTATATACTGAAAGATGCATGTAATCTTTTGGGGGTTTGTTGTTTTACACAGAGTTGCGTGTATTTCCAGACAAATTTGTGGTTTATGTCACTAGACTTGAATCTAATCCCAGTCTTTGGACGAGCGAAAATGGAGCACTGGTATGTATGGAGGAGTACTAGAATAGTCTGATTTATTGTTCAGTGGTGAGACATGTTTCTTTGTAGACTTAGTCATTCAAATGCTAATCTGATATTTTCTAGGGATGGAAAAGATCATCTAAACAATTGGGCCAAGATGTTCAAAACGGGAACCTAAAGGTAGTCTCCTAAATGCATATTTTGTCACCTAAGTGGTCTGATTTTGTCAAATGGGCTGAACACCCAACACTTCCCACTGAAGATAGCAGGAACTGCTAGAAGCTCACTACTTTTGAAAGTCAGGCCACTTATTTAGAATTCTAACTTTAGGTATCCATTTCTGACTGCTTGGCCTTGAAACCTTTTGTGTTACCAAATATTAAGATTTATAAGGTCCTCTGTGTTATTTGTTTTCCCTGTTTTTTTGGCATCTCTGTCCTATAAGACAACTAATAAGGGTCAGCGGTGGCACTGCTGGAACAAAATATGTTCCCCTAATAAATTTATGGGGAAAAAGGGTATTACAGGGTTGTTCATTACCAGTAAAAATTATTACTTATATATTTCATCTAGAAAGCTCTGTCAGGGTCAACAGCTTATGAATTTTATACTGCAGTTAACCACTGGTTGTCTCATGAGTGCTAACATTGACCCAGGTGGCCTGTTTTATAATAGGCAGTTTCTTTTGCACTCATGGTGAATGTCATAAATACACTTTAAGGTCTGTGCATGTATTGTAGGAGTGATTAATGGAAATATTAAGTTTAAACTTTAAATTTAATTTAAAGCTCTTTGTAACAGGAAACTTTCGTTCTAACATCAGCTACAAGGGCTTTATATTCTGTATTATCTTGGTCCCAAGATTGATAAAGTAAAGGATAAGTAATCCAGCAAAAAGAGATGTTTAGTTTGCTCAAAAGAAAATCTAGTTAACTGCTTTTGAAAATATGTTGTTACCAACCGGAACAAAAAAACTATTATTCTCACAACATGTGTTTTAAAATCCACTCAGACTCCTTAAACATGCATTTTGACCAAAAAACCCCCAAACAAACAAACGAACAAACAAACCCCACCATACCCTGTGATTGGGAAGTGAATTATTATATTTTTCTTTTTTAAAGTTTCTTGTAAAATGCTCCTTCCAATTTGAGAGAGTTAATTTCTCCAAAAAGCATCTCCAATAAGAATTCCTCTCCTTAGTTTCCTTTTCATATGATTCCTTTTAGAAGAGGAAAGGGAACTGAATAATGTGATGCTGTCAATAATATTTTGATTGTTTCACATAGATATTACAGTATTGATTTGAAATTGTGTAACTTAAAATTTGAATCTGTCTGTACAAATCCCTAATTATTCAAAAAGTGAACGTAACATTTTAAGGGCCTGTTGTATGGGGCTGTTCATGTGAGTAAAGTTTCTCAGGGGCCTAATTCTTTGCAGAATCAGACCCTAAATCAGAGATCTCTCCCATCAACATCATAAAACCACCTCAACGAGCGGAAGTAGCTATGTCAGTGGGATTTCAGATCCTTTGTGCAGGGTCGGCTGCTACAATCTAGCCCACTATGTATATGAAATGCTACAGCACGTGCTATCGTAGTGCTAATGTGCTTGCTATGAAGTTTAACAGGAAGTATGCCTGGATTCTGTACTAAACTGCAGAAGCCTCCCCCCCGCCTTCCCTCAAATTCTCTTCTATGGCATGTTCTGTGAGGGAGGTGCTTATTATGACTCCATAGCTAAGGTGTTCTGAATTGGGCTTAAAATGGGGCATACGTTTCTGTTTTTCTCTACACCAGAGGTCAGCAACCGCAGCCAGTAGGAGCTGCGATTGGCCGAACCTGCAGACGCGGCAGGTAAACAAACCGGCCCCCAGCCCACCAGGCTGCTTATCCTGGCGAGCTGCGTCTCAAGGATTGCCAACCTCTGCTCTACACATAGGTGGTCTTTGGAGTTTAAAACATCATCTAGTGTTACTTTCTATGCCCTTTGAATTTCCTATATAGTATTTGGTTGGTTTTGTATAATAACAGTTTCAATAGGAAGTGTTTGAAATTAGTCTCTGGGTTGTTCAGGGGTTCTCATATTTTATTCTTGACATGTATCTTTAAAACAAATATTGTCAGGCAGCTGAACCTTGAAGAGATCTGGTGAAACAGGTATTGTTTGAAAACAAATCTTTAGGATTAAGAGTAATTTCTCACTTTTAATCTTTATAACTGAGAGTTTATTCTTCAGCGACTGGCACATTTCTTTTTCAGAGAAACTAACAAAGTTAAAAATGGCTACCATCTATCTCCCATTGTTCTCAATGGGAATGAGGCCATAAGTTTTCCTCATTTAAGATGGCTACCTTTTCCTTATACCTGCTGCAGGAGGAAGTTTTTAGCAGAGATGGCCACTGTCTCCCATTGTCCTATTGAGGGTGAAGCCAGGGTGTCCTCAGGGAAGAGGTTCCCTTATGCTGTCTTGGGGCAGAAATAAAAACTATGGAGGAGCAGGTGAATTTTCAGGACTTTGGAATACGAGGGAAAGAGAGTTAAAGTATGTATTTGGGGGAATATGGAGGACAGGGAGGAAATCTAAAGTGTGTGCAGAGGAATGTGGAGGACAGGGAGGGGAACCTGGGGTTTGTAGGGCAGGGAGAGAAATAAGGGCCGGTGTGTTAGAGGGAGTTCACTAAAGGAAGTGGAAACAGAGTTAAGGTGATGGTGTATAGTCTCACGTGTATGGTAATTTTAGTAGGTATAAGGTGTGTGTCTTTGGGTTGGGGAATAGAGGATACTGTTCATGTGGCTCGCACGCTAGGTGTTCATTTGTAATCTTAGAATAGCAGGGCTGTTGAGTTGTAGCCTGCACAGTGCATGTCCTAGCGTGCCCTCCACCCAAGGGCACATGCAGCCGTCCCTCACTTCCCTCCAATGTGGGATCTCAGTATTGTTCTTACAAGGGTCATCAAACCCCTTCTTTCCCTCCAAACATCAAAAGCACAGGTTGCCTTCTCTGCAGTTTTTAGAACATCCTTATATCTGAGATCTACAAGGCAGCAATATGGTGTAATCACCTTACTTTGGTTAAACCCCATGTCCTTGAGTTGGCGACAAGATCAGGTGCCAGACTTGGTAGGGCAGCGTTACAGTCACTATTACAGCTGGTCACAAAATTTTCATCTGAATGGTTTTCTGACCCCTCAAAAATGCTTTTTTTTATTTTTTTGGCAAAACCAGAATTTTCCATGAAAAAAATCAGTTTTGCTGAAACATTTTGATTTTGTGTTGGGGAAATTGAAATGAGGGCTCTCTGGCTGCCTGTTTGGAAGCATCTTGTCAATTTCACTTGCAGCAAAGTGAAATTGACAAATATTTTCTGGTGACAGAAAGCAGGAACACTCAACTTCCCCGGCAGCTCTGGGAGCTGGAGAGGTGCAGCTACGGGACCCAGAGAGGCACAGAGCCCAGCTTCTCTGCCTCCACACTTTCCACTAGCTCTGGGAGCTGAAGAGAGTGTTCCACTTTGTAGACTGCCCAGTGACCAGGCAACTCCCGGCTTCCATAGTCTATGGCTCTGGGCCAGCCTTGTCATGCCAGGGTTTCCAGGATCCTTGCCATGAAGTTGGGAGCCTGATAGACTTGGGAGCCCTGACTTTAATAAGAGCTCAGATCCCTGCTTCACAGCAAGGAGCCTGGAAACCTGAGAATCCCAGCTTGAGCCACAGTTTCCAAGCTCCCTGATGTGCACCCAGGAGCTTGAGTGTCTTGGGACCAGCTCTCAGGGTCTGTGACTCTGAGGCAGCCCCTCCAGGTGGACTGCTCAGAGTCAAGGGACCCCAAACTTCCAGACTTCTGGGCTAGCTTGCATCCCAGGGAGCCAGCTGGCCTGTGTGTATGGAGGCCCTGGGGTCCCTAGCCCAAGGCAGTCCTCATGGTGGGGCTATCCCAGAACTGAAGAATTTGGGAGCTCTAGTGGATGCAAAATGAAACTGTTATTTCTTCTTTGAGTGATGTCCCTTTGAGTGCTCCACTTCAGGAGTCAGTGCATCCTGGTGACGTCAATCAGAGATTTATGGAACCAGTGTCCGCGTGGATCATGCATGCACAGCAGGCATCTTGCAGTGCTGCATCTTGCACATGCATGACCTGAGTCCCCCAGTTCCTTCTCAACCATCCTCGGCTGAAGACAGAGCTCTGGGGCAGTGTTTGCACTCTCGCCAAGCCTTTAAAAAACATAGCAGCTTAAATAGTTACTTTTAAAAGTTACAGTTAGAGTTAGTGTTAGTGATAGTTTTAAGAAAAAAAAGTTTACTTCCCCAGTTTACCCTCCCTGCACTGGGGTCAGTTAACCATCAGAGATGCCTGGCTCCCCAGCCTTTAAGCAATGCGGCTCTTGCCACAAAGCAATGCCCATTTCGGATGGGCGCTCTTGTGTCCAATATCTTGCGGAGACGCATATCCTGCAAAAATGTGCCCACTGCAGTAATCTGAAAATGAGACCCCAGCATGACTGAGATCTCTGCTTGAAAATGATTCTGATGAGAAATCTCTCCAACCAGAGCCAGACCGATGGACCTCCTTTCTGGGCCCACTGTGCAGGGACAGAAGACATGCTTTTCTCTAAAGGACCATGGAAGAGGGCGCAGACATCTCCGCAGAGAGCACTACGGAAACATAGGTAGTCTCTTGCCAGGCCGCTACCCTGGATGCCGACACATGCTCAGATGAGCACCTATGACGCTCCGGGCACCTCCTGCACCGTCGAGTCCCAAGTGAAGGAGACGTAGTTGAGGCACAGACGGCAACATGCCTCCTCCATGGCACCAAATTCACCAATAAGGGACCTGGTGCTGAGAGTCTCCTCAGGCACCATTCCTCTGCCCTCAGCACCAACATTGCAGTCAGCACTGGTTGAGAAAACCAAGTTGGCACTGTACAAAATTAGAAAATGTATGCCTGGGCATCCCGTTCCAACAGGACCCCCAGCAATAGTAATGACAACAGACACCTCACTGATAGGCTGGGGCACCCATATGCACCTGTGCAGGGTTCAAGGCAAATGGTCTCCTGCAGAGAATCAGTTACACATCAATTTGTTAGAACTATGCGCAGTCCGCAATGCCTCCAGACACTTCATACCGCACATAAAGAATGAATCCATTCGCATCATGACTGGCAACATTGCCTGCATGTTTTTCATCATTTGACAAGGCTATGAAACTGTGGAACTGATGCATATGCCACAACATAAATATTTAAGCCTCCTACCTTCCGGCTGTCAGAACGCGATGGTGGACACGCTAAGCAAGTACTTCTCTCGAGACCATGAATGGGAAATGAATGGAAGAGTTTGCTTTCCATCTTCCACTGGTGGAGCACTCCCCCCATTGATTTGTTCACATCCCCAATGAATAGCAAATGTGCAATGTTCTGCTCAAGAAGAGGGATGGGACCCTGGTCACTCAGGGATGCCTTTCTCATCACATGGGATACATAACTCATGTACTCTTTCCCACCAATTTCAATAATATCACGTATGGTATACAAAATACGAACAGACAAGGCCAAGGTTATCCTTATAGTCCCAACATGGCCAAGAGAAGCATTTTCCCCTTACCTGATTCACATGATGATATACGCTCCTCGAACTCCCTCATTGTCCGGACCTGCTGTCTCAGAAGAATGGTCTTACTCTTCACCTGAATCTGGAGAAACTCCACCTACAAATGTGGCTTCTACATGGTTCCATCCTGGCAAACTAGCCTGCTCGGAACAAGTTAAACGTGTTATTAAACAGCAGGAAATGACCATGTGGAATACTTACTTTCAAAAATGGAAGAGATTCTTCTCCTGGTGTCAAGTAAAACACTTCGGCCTCCACAGCACCATTACCATTAGTGTTGCCATCTTGCTGCCATTATTGCACTCCATCATGAGATTGACAGCAACTTGATCTTCACGCACCTGATTACTAAATGCTTCCTCACGGGTCTCCAGAACATTTACCCAGAAGTTTGCCGACCTACCCCAGTCTGAGACCTCAATCTGGTGTTGAAATGCCTCACCAGACTGCCATTCAAATCCTTAGCCACCTGTTCCCTGCTACATTTATCCATGAAAGTGGCCTTTCTGGTCACCATTACTTCTGCCAAATGGGTGAGTGAGATCGGGGTGCTTATGGCCAATGCTCCCTACACAATATTCTTCGCAGACAAAGTCATGCTACATCCACACACAAAATTTCTACTGAAAGTAACATCAGCCTTTCATATGAACCAACCAATCCATCTGTTCTGTTCATTCCCTCTGAAGCCACTGTCAGGAGAGGATGGACCATTGGTCTGACCAGTATGGCTGTTCTTATGGTCTCAAAAGATATAGCATGCAATTGCTGTATCTCTCGCAGCAAATATATTGGTTAAATCAGTAATGTAAAAATTGAATTATAAAACACTAGATGAAAAATTATGATAGACACAAACCATCGTGGATTCTGCAAAGTTTGTGCCACTTGAATCAGCTAGAATTCTTAAAGTTGTCAGCTACAGAACAGATATAGGAAAACCGCTAAAGATACTAAGTAGTCCCATACTAAAAGGTATAATTTTCCTATGTCTTGGAAATTGGGGGATCCATTTTCAGTATGGCAAAGGATAACAGTTGTGTACCCCAAGGATCCATACATGGAATGCTGATGTTTAATATATTAATGATCTGGAGAAGTGGCTGAGCAGTGACATGGCATGATTTGCATATCATACACAATTATTTACCATTGCCAAGATAAGACAAGACTGCTGAGAAGTTCATAGAGACCTTGCAGAGCTGCATAGATGGGCAGCATGATGGCAGATTAAATTCATTGTTGTCAAATTCAAAATATATAGATTGGAAGTAACAATTTGAACTCCTCATACGCTTTGTTGGGTTCTGTATTAACTGTAACAAAAAAGTCCTGGGTGTCCTTATAGATAATTCAATGTAAGGGGACCAGTGGCTGGCAATACAAAAGATATGGGACATGAAAAGACTTCCTTATGATGCGGGATTGAAGTAATAGGGACACATTCCTGCAATCCTCTACTGAGGTGAGTAATCCTTTCTCAAGAGTACTTCATTTGACTTAAATCTAACTACTTTCTTAAGGGCTGGGCATGTGAGAAAAGTTTTGTGGGATCATATAACTCTTTTTCAATACCTAAATAACTTACATTTTAGTGGAACACTCAAAGTAAAAATTGACTGCATTCTTGCTGTCCCAAGAGCCTCCAGCAGATAATCAGCAGGATTGTTTGTAGAGCAAACTATCCTCTTACCTTCAGCAGAAAACTCCATAGCAATTGATAAGAAATAAATTCTATATCTTGACTTCAAAATGAACTGAAATAAATATAGCATAAAGAGACTAAATGTCATGGGGGGATTTGGGGGAGTCTCTAATTTCTACAGTTCAGTGCTATCACTTACATTCAGTCCTTATGGAAACACACTGCGGTCAGCCTTTTCTTTGCTCATGCCTATCCCTACGCTTCCCCATTCCTCTATTCACATAGAATAGATCAGTGGTTTTGAAACTGCAGGTCACAACCCAGTACTGGGTCGCGAAATGTAAGGCACTAAGTCGCAGCGGCTCTGGTCATCACTGCTGATGGGGCCGTTAAAAGTCCCATCAGCGGTGCTGCCTGGCTAAGGCAGGCTAATTCTGTTTTGACAGTGCTCTGCGCCCCAGAAGCAGCCAGCAGGAGGTCCAGCTCCTAGGCGGGGGGGCCACGGAGCTCCACACGCTGTCTTCCCCCCACACACACACGAGCACTAGCTCGGCACTCTCTTTGGCCAGTTCCCAGCCAATGGAATCTGGGGGGGGCAGCACCTGCAGCCGAGACCTGCGCAGAGCTGCTTGTGTGCGTCTGCCTAGGAGCCAGACCTGCTGCTGACCACTTCCGGGGCGCAGTGTGGTCTGCAGTGCCAGGACAGGCAGGAAGCCTGCCTTAGCACCCCTGCCACACAACTGACCGGGAGCTGCCTGAGGTAAATCCATACCCCAATCCCCTCCGTCAGCCCTGAGCACCCTCTACCCAGAGCCCCTTCCTGCACCCCAAACCCCTCATCCCTGGACCCACCCCAGAGCCTGTACCCCCAGCCCAGAGCCCTGACACCCTCCTACACCCCAACCCTCTGCCCCAGCCCTGACCCCACCTCAACCCGGAGCCCCCTCCTACACTCCAAACCCCTCATCTCCAGCCCCAGCCCAGAGCCTTGACCCCTCCAGCTCTCCGACACCCTGCTCCAGCCTAGAGCCCCCTCCTAAACCATGAACCCCTCATTCCTGGCCTCTTGCCACAGCCCTCACCCCTGCACCCCAACCCTCTGCCCCAGCCCTGAGCCCTTCCCACACACCAAACCTCTCATCCCCAGCTCCACTGGGTCACAGGCATCAACAATTTTCCTCAACTGGGTTGCCAGAAAAAAAGTTTGAAAACCACTGAAATAGATAATAGTAATAAACTGATAGAGATTGAGTTTGAGGATGTCTATTAAATTAGTGAGAGCTCTACTACTTTTTACTTTATTTCTTCCCCAATTTATATAATCTAATCCATACTGAAATAAAATGAAAAAGAATCTGAAAGTAAAAAGTTTGTCCTTGGTAGTAATATTTCCAGAGCTTGATTGTGCCATTATGATACCAGGCTAAGACCTGCTGGTACTCCCTGATTTATATGCCTAGCCTAGATATAAGTGGCAAGATCAAGGATATTACTGTTAACCTTTCTAAGGTCTCCTACGGTCATTTCACATGGTATCATAGTTATATAAACAATGCAGTTCTTTTACCTGTTGGTGTATTGTTTTTCTAAGTTTAAGTCTTATCCTTTTATACTAAAAGCTTATTTTTCCTGGCATAACCAGATTTTTTTCTTTTTGTAAATGAAACATAGTACTGTAAAAAGAACGAGGAGTACTTGTGGCACCTTAGAGACTAACAGATTTTATTTGGGCATAAGCTGTCATGGGCCACAAGTACTCATTCTTTTTGCTGATTCAGACTAAAACGGCTACACTTGTGTTCTTTAATCAATAGTTCTGTTGTTACCCGGCATATAAATCCAGAACAAAGGGAGTAACTGTTTGTCTATGTAGAAAAATAAACATAAAGGATATTCATCTGTTTACATTATATATAGTGGATGCTTCAGTCATTTAGACTTATTGGACAGTTTAGAGTACGCTATTTTCAGCTGACTCGAAGCTACAATACAGGATTGCTATATTTTTTCAGGAACCCATGTAACATTTTGCTGTTAGTCGAGAAGTTAGTGTTTTCCTTGTCTTGAAATGTGTAATAAAATAACTAATTTTTTGCTTTTATTTTATAAAAAGTCATTTATAGGTAAATTTTTATAAAGTCCTTTTGCATACCTTTTGGAGGCAGGAAACTTACAATTGAGGGGAAATTGGCTGAAGGTACAGGTGTCAGACAAATACTGCTCTTTTATTAATATAAAAAAATTGGGTCTGGATATGGTTTTAAATCTGCCTTTTAATTACATTAAGAGAAGTTATCAGATCGACTGAAAAACAAACATGTAAAATATGTATCACATGTGTCTTAAAGCACATCAATATCACATTTGTTTTAACTACCTGTTCTTCTGTGGCGTTAGGAGTGGCTGTACTTGATCATTTCTGTGTTCTGACTTTCAAGTTGTTAAACTAATTATTAGTGTTACAATATTGTAATTTTTAATGTTATATAGTCACTTTATTTTAATTAAGTTTCATTGGAAGTTCTCCTATTTATCGGTTGCCCGGCTCCATGCCACTTTAAGTAACTCCAGAATCAATAAGAATTAGTCTGAAATCTGCTGCAAGATTTCCTAAACTTGTATTAGAAAAGTTCTGGGTTCCTACTCATTCCAGTCTTTGCTAGGGAGCACCAAATTCTGATGATCACACTCTTATTTGTTTTTAAAATCTGGGTTTTTTAGAGTTCTAATATTGAATTAATATTAGTATTGAAACTCTTGAAACATGGTGTATGTACTTCTTCTGTTTGATCCCTGTGTGGACTAGTCTCATGTCAAAATATCCATCTCCCTTTTCGTGTCAATTAGAGAGTTTCTGGGACATAAGAAAATGATTATCATGAATAATACCATAAATGGTCTATTTTCTACTGAATAGTCATGACAGAATAGCTTATAGATTACTTTTTTTAAGTGACCTGTGTGTTTAAGTGGCTAAGATTTTGGTACCCAGCTTTGGAGTGGACAGTGTTGCTGACTCTCACAATTTTATTGTGAGTCTCACCACATTTCATATTTTTCATAAAGCACCATCCCTTGAACTCAACTGATTCTGGGAGAACCTCACTTTCTTTCAAAAGGAATGTAAATATGTGGCCTTCATGGTCCTGGAAAAAAGCTCAAAAATGTGTCCCAAATGCACCTTAAAGGCTCAGAAAGCAAAAAAAAACCCTGAATTTCATTTTTTATAAATATCATGATTTTTAAGCCAGTCTCCTGGTTTTGGGGTACCTGACTTCTGATTTTTGAGCACACAGGATTGGCAATAGTTGGTTTCTCAAGTTAGGCACCCAAATTAACCAGTCATTTTTGGAAAATGTGAATCTTATGTTTCTGAAAAGAGCTTTACTGGGATGCACCCAACCGTGCTCTAGGTAGTACAAAACGACATAGGAAGTTTGGCAAGTTAAGTATTCAGTTATGGAGATGTTTAAACATCAAGTGAGGGTGGATTTTGATGCTTGGTAGTGAAGACTTCTCAGATGGCTTCCAGGAGTTTTGCATAGCCTCCTATGTCATGCATCATGCAGATCAATAGACTTACCTACCCCAGAAGTGAAACTGTCCAAGACCCATACTTAACAGCAACAATTTTTTGAGTTCAGCAGATTGTTCATCCAATTTCAGTCTGGCCAAAAGGTTGTATTATCAAATCCCTCAGCATTTCCTAAACAATTGCAATTCAAACTTGGAAACAGTTCCCATTGGCAAGAGTTAGGGGATGTGATCCTTTGAGAATGTTTAGCAGCACATCAGTGGCCTGGAGATTAGGACCATCCAGACTTTTAAAAACTTGGCATAAAACAAAATTGTGTAACTACAGCCAAGGAATGGTGTCATTTCAAATTAGCCAGCAAGTAGGTAGAAAGTTAATCTGTTGATACTTGAAAGCCCTCAAGATTTGGTGTCCAGTGAAACCTTCCTGCCTGTTACTTGTCTTTCAGGGAAGAAAGCTTCTGTGCACCTGCTTAGCATATGCTGGACTCTCATAAATAGAATCCAGGGCACAAGAGCGTCCCTATGCTGGGAAGAAATGGAATATGGAGACATGAAAATGATACATTTTGCGAGGGGCTCTTTCAGGGTAGGGAGAAAAGAACAGCAGAACAGAGGCAGTGTCCCACACTTTCTTCATGAATAGGGTGTTCAGTTACCATAACCTGTGGATCTTGGGATCAGCCAGAGGCTAGGACCATCATGCAGTCAGAGGCTCTTCAGTTGGCTGGGAGCTGCCTGTTTTGAGCTACAATTCTACACTGTAGGACTTTCAATCCCCTGATAAGTCAAGCTTGGACCATCTTTGACAGCTTATGCCTGGTCTGGGACATTCTCCATCTGTCATGTAGGGATGCTCTGTCACTCACCCTTCTGTCCCTTGACTAGAAGGAGGCATTTGACAGGGTGAATCATGGACGCTGTCCAGGCATTCAGCTTCAGTCTCTGTTTTGTGGAGTTCCTATGTGCCTCTGCAGTTTCTGGTCAAACTCAAAAGGACCCTGACCAAACCTGTCATCTTTGATCAAGGAGTGTCACTATCCTCCTGGTCCGGTCTTTGTCATTAAGCCCTTCCTCTGTCTTCTCTATAAGGGGTTGGTGCTCCAGGAGCTGGGCTTGCAACTCATGCCACAATACTGGAACATTTGTGATATCTGGTATGAGTGGAGACTTGCCAAACCATCTCTTCGGCAGCCTCCTCATCCACGTCAGCTGAGTTAAGAGCTCTGGCCCTGTGACTGGAACTGAGTGTCAGGTAGGCTCGCTCTCACCTGTGCTCCGTGCCATCCAGTAAGGCATGGGTTTGCTGCTCTATCTTGGTATCTGTGTTTCTACTACCGAGTTGTCCCTGCTGGTTAACTGAACCAATTTGGAGGCCTGTATGTCTGACCGGCTGAAGGCATGGACAGGATTTTTCCAGTGTTTTTCCCATTGATGGAGGTCCCTGGTCATCGAGCAGCTGGTCCTTTCCATGCTCTGACCCCCATCCCTCATTTCCCTGACCAGTTTCCAGAGAATGGTCCCGGAGATCTTCTGTCCAGGGAAACAATGGGCCTTTGCATATGTTCTGAGCTTCTGCCTAAAGAGGACAATCAGGATCTGTGTCAGTGATCTGTGTCAGCAGCTCCAATATGACTAGCAGCTTTTTTACATCAGCCTGCAAAGTCTCCCCAAAGACCTGTCTGAGTAGCCACTCTTTTATTAAGGTCTCTTAAGGACCTGAAAGCATTTCTGTGAGGTCTGTAGTGGTGGCTGGAGAGAAGACCTTCTCCTAGAGCTCCTGCTGCATAATCCCCATCCTTCTTCATAGGTGGTGGTGACCGCTTCAGTGTGCTGTCTGGTATCACCAGAATCAGACACCTCCTGGACCATGGCCTGTGGGTCTGGGTGGACTTCAAGGTGCTCACCCAGTGCACGGGGTTGACAACCCCTTGTCTCCGCCTCTCTGTGCTCCAGGAGGTGAAGGCCACCCTGCTCTCCAGCTCTCTTACATATCTTAAGCGGGTCCTGCAGGAGGTGCGCCCTGTCTTCTTGGCCCTCCAGAGCATGATATCAGGACCCCTCCAGGACCTTTGCCTTGTGAATGCCTTCAACCACCTCCAGCACACTGTCTAGTATCCAGCCAGTTTGCATCCAAGTTGCACTCAGGGAACTTATCTATGCACTCATGTTGCACACTGCATTTTCTCACTGTTGTTTCTTGCCCTGGTAGCAAACAACAAGACATTCTTCCACCTAGCGAGGGTGAAGACCCTCAGTGGTCCAGCCTCTGTTCAACTCTGGACCCACAGCTCACTAGGGATATTAGTTGGTGGCTCTTGCATGAGATTATGAGCATGGGCTTGTGTACATCCAACACCTGCCCTTCTGGAACAAAAGGGAGACCCTGGCACATGCCTACCTAGGGTGCCAGGTTGCAATCCAGGCCATCAGTCCAGGAGGAGGCATCTTGACAGGGAGGTTCTCTGTGCCCATGGGCCTACTTCTATTTCTTCGTTATCTCTTGGATCCATGCAGAGTTCCTTTGGGTGGCATCCATCTACTTCTTGGACTCCTTTGGGGAGCCTTGAGTTCTGGGGTTCTCTGCTCAGTGCCCTCTGCTGGTTCCCTCATTTTGAACATTTGACTTGGACACCCATTCCTGTTTTATCATTTGTTGTCCCATGAAATCACTTGTTTTGTTGGGCTCTGTGGCCCCTTTCTCTACTGAGATGGGGATGGAGATTTTTGTCCTAAGTGGTCTTTGCCACAATTCAGATAGGCTGCAGATATATGCTCTTGACTGTGTATCTATGGTTAGGACCTCTGTAGGCAGGTTTCTGTGGCTAGAGTCCTGCAGAGGTAGAGACTAGAGCGTAGTTCTCCAATCCATACATGGCCAAAAGTTTGGAGCTATGGCTAGAGTGACTCTGGACAGTGCTCTAGCCATCTCTCCATGGTTATATGGGCCTGGATGCAGTAATCAGTGAAGAGCAGCCAGAACCAGAGGCTTTGGAACAATATCATAGGAACAACACCAGAGCCTCTGAGGAATCTCTATACAGCAATGTAAGCCTAGGGTTAGTGGGATTCGAGTCAGCTGACCTGTGTCAGGAAACCCTGTGCTTTGAGAGTTTATACTGCATTATAACCCTGGGTTAAGGATTTTCTGACCCATACTTGAACCTAGGGCTCTGGCATCCTCACTGCAGTGCACAGACCCAAGTCAAAGTAACAGTATCTCAGAGTGCCTAGCGCCCACCCCTCCGTGTCAACACTCTAGCCCTACAATTGTGTTGCACTATGGGGAAATCCTACTGTTCATCCTCTTTCCTAAATGTGATGGTGCTTTTGATGGGACCCAGGTGACCATAAGGAGCACGAGTACATAAACAGCCTAATCTGCTCCTTTGGTGGCTGTGTCTGTAGAATGACTGCAGTTTGAGAAGGTTTTTTGCTAAACTATCATCTAATCTGAGAATTGGGCTCTCCACCTCTAGGCTGCGTCATATTGGCAAGAGAATGCCCATGTCCTGAGGATAATTAGCACATCAGCCTCCAGGGCTGTTAAACTATTAACATGAAACTTTGCTACTCCCCATCCCTGCTGGGCAGCCGCTTGGTCCTTGCTCTGCTCTCTGGCGTCCCCTGCCTCCTTGGGGCGGCGTGTGCAAGGATACCTGGGCAGTGTGCACCAAAAACTGGCTGTGCTCGTGTGACCAGGAGGCAGCTCTCTTTGCAAAAAGCTTCTTCTGATCAGACTCCCTTGAAAACCCTGCAGGTGCTTGCTGATCTGAGCTGCTGCCCTTGGTAAAGGGGGATGGGGCTTCTGTTTGCAATAGAGTGCAATAGACTGCACCACAGATGATTGGCATAAAGAGGACTAAGGAAGTTGCCCCAAGAAGCTCTGGGATACATCTGGAGGATTTCTTGAATCCAAGTCATGCTGGGGCTGCATGCACACAGGAAAGCAACAGGACTCAGCCCCAAGTCCCAACTTAGCATAGGCTCAGGGTCTTGCCCACAGGCCCAGGGTCTAACTGATCACCATATTTGGGTTCAGGAAGGAATTTTCCCCCAGGTCAAATTGGCTGAGACCTTGGGGTTTAAATTAGTGTAAATGGTGAATTCTCTGTAACTTGAAGGCTTTAAACCATGGTTTGAGGACTTCAGTAACTCAGACAGAGGTTTGGGATCTATTACAGAAGAGGGGTGGGTGAGGTTCTGTGGCTGCAATCTGCAGGAGGTCAAACTAGATGATCACAATGGTCCCTTCTGACCTTAAAGCAGAGGTGGGCAAACTTTTTGGCCTGAGGGCCACGTTGGGGTTGCGCAACTGTTTGGAGGGCCCAGTAGGGAAGGCTATGCCTCCCCAAATAGCCTGGCCTCTGCCCCCATTCACCCCCTCCCACTTCCCGCCCCCTTACTGCCCCCTTCAGAACATCCAACTCATCCAACCCCCCCCCTGCTCCTTGTCCCCTGACCGTCCCCTCTCGGGATCCCTGACCCATATCCAACCCCCTGCTCTCTGTCCCCTGACTACCCCGACCCCTATCCACACACACATCCCGACAGCCCCCCTGGACTCCCACCCCCTATCCAACCGCCCTCTGCTCCTCATCCCCTGACCACACTCTCCCGGGCCCCACCGCCCCTAACTGCCCCTGGGATCCCATCCCCTTATCCAATCCTCCCTGTCCCCTGACTACCCTCTCGACCCCTAGCCACATCCCCACCCCTGACAGCCTCCCCCGGGACTCCCACTCCCAGCCCTCCCTGTTCCCCATCCCCTGACCACCCCTCCAGAACCTCCATCCCGTCCAACTGCCTCCTCCTCCCTGACTGACCCCTAGGACCCCTCGCTCCCTTACCCAAATCCCTCGGTCCTCACCCCGTACCAGCAGCAGGAGCTTGCAGCCGTGACACCCAGCCAGAGCCAGCTCCGCTCTCCACACTGCCCAGCGGGAGTGGCTGGCCAGAACGTGGCCTGAGCAGTGGCGTGGCTGTAGGGGAGGGGCTGGGGACTAGACCTCCCCTGCCGGGAGCTCAGGGGCCAAGCAGGATGGTCCCACAGGCCAGATGTGGCCCGCGGGCTGTAGTTTGCCCACATCTGCCTTAAAGTCTATGAATCTATCTAGGAATACAGTCTCAGACCTTCCAGCCCTGCAGGGGTCTGAGACTGTAGGTTTGAGTCCAATGTTAACACAATTGGTAGTGGACACAAGGTGGTTTAGGCTCAAGCTAGATTGCTGTGTAGACATATCCTTAGTTACCAATGAATGTTCACCAAATATGCAAATTAAGGCAAAAATTTCATTTGCATCTGTAATAATATTCTATCCCCCCTCTGAACCTTAGAGTCCAAAAAAATGGGGTACCAACATGAATTCCTCTAAGCTTAATTACCAGTTTAGATCTGATAGCTGCCACCACCCAAAAGTATAGTGTTTTAGGGCACTCTGGTCCCCCCAAAATCCTTCCCTGGGGACCCCAAGACCCAAATTCCTTGAGTCTCACAACAAAGGGGAATAAACCATTTCTCTTCCCCCTCCTTTCTTCCTCCCAGATCTTTCCCGCCCTGGGTACACTAGGAGATCACCGTGATTCAAACTCCTTGAATCACAACACAGAGAGGGATGTCCCTTCCCCCCCCCTTTTCTTTTTCCCTCACCAAGAGGCGATACTGATTCAAACTCCGTGAATCTAAAACAAAGAGGGAATGCACCTTCTCCCCCCCCCTTCCTTTTTCCCTTCTCCCACCAATTCCCTGGTGAGTACTGACTCAATTTCCTTGAAGCCTTACCAAGGGAGAAAATTAATCAGGTCTTTTAAAGAGAAAAACTTTTAATAAAAGAGAGAAAGAGTAAAGATAATCTCTGTAATTTCAAGATGGAATATTAC